>NC_057795.1:414688930-415025582 GCF_018294505.1 Triticum aestivum
TCTGTCAGTGAACATGTACTCAAAATGTCCGGGTATTGCAATCACTTGATTCAACTGGGAGTTAATCTTCCGGATGATAGTGTCATTGACAGGATTCTTCAATCACTGCCACCAAGCTACAAGAGCTTCGTGATGAACTATAATATGCAAGGGATGAACAAGACAATTCCCGAGCTCTTCGCAATGCTAAAGGCTGCGGAGGTAGAAATCAAGAAGGACCATCAAGTGTTGATGGTCAATAAGACCACCAATTTCAAGAAAAAGGGCAAAGGGAAAAAGAAGGGGAACTTCAAGAAGAACGGCAAACAAGTTGCTGCTCAAGAGAAGAAACCCAAGTCTGGACCTAAGCCTGAGACTGAGTGCTTCTACTGCAAGCAGACTGGACACTGGAAGCGGAACTGCCCCAAGTATTTGGCGAATAATAAGGATGGCAAGGTGAACAAAGGTATATGTGATATACATGTTATTGATGTGTACCTTACCAGAGCTCGCAGTAGCACCTTGGTATTTGATACTGGTTCTGTTGCTAATATTTGCAACTAGAAACAGGGACTACGGATTAAGCGGACACTGGCTAAGGACGAGGTGACGATGCGCATGGGAAATGGTTCCAAAGTCGATGTGATCGCCGTCAGCAAGCTACCTCTACATCTACCTCTGGGATTAGTTTTAGACCTAAATAATTGTTATTTGGTGCCAGCGTTGAGCATGAACATTATATCTGGATCTTGTTTGATGCGAGACGGATATTCATTTAAATTTGAGAATAATGGTTGTTCTATTTATATGAGTAATATCTTTTATGGTCATGCATCCTTAAAGAGTGGTCTATTTTTGATGAATCTCGATAGTAGTGATACACATATTCATAATGTTGAAGCCAAAAGATGCAGAGTTGAGAATGATAGTGCAACTTATTTGTGGCACTGCCGTTTGGGTCATATTGGTGTAAAGCGTAGGAAGAAACTCCATACTGATGGACTTTTTGGAATCACTTGATTATGAATCACTTGGTACTTGCGAACCATGCCTCATGGGCAAGATGACTAAAACGCCGTTCTCCGGAACTATGGAGCGAGCAACTGATTTGTTGGAGATCATACATACTGATGTATGTGGTCCAATGAATGTTGAGGCTCGCAGTGGGTATCGTTATTTTCTCACCTTCACAGATGATTTGAGCAAATATGGGTATATCTACTTAATGAAACATAAGTCTGAAACATTTGAGAAGTTCCAAGAATTTCAGAGTGAAGTTGAAAATCATCGTAACAAGAAAATAAAGTTTCTACGATCTGAATGTGGAGGAGAATATTTGAGTTACGAGTTTGGTCTACATTTGAAACAATGCAGAATAGTTTCGCAACTCACGCCACCCGGAACACCACACCGTAATGGTGTGTCCGAATGTCCTAATCGTACTTTACTAGATATGGTGCGATCTATGATGTCTCTTACTGATTACTGCTATCATTTTCTGGTTATGCTTTAGAGACGACTGCATTCACATTAAATAGGGCACCATCAAAATCCATTGAGACGACGCCTTATGAACTATGGTTTCACAAGAAACCAAAGTTGTCGTTTCTTAAAGTTTGGGGCTGTGATGCTTATGTGAAAAAGCTTCAACCTGATAAGCTCGAACCCAAATCGGAGAAATGTGTCTTCATAGGATACCCAAAGGAAACTGTTGGGTACACCTTCTATCACAGATCCAAAGGCAAGACATTCATTGCCAAGAATGGATCCTTTCTAGCGAACGAGTTTCTCTCAAAAGAAGTGAGTGGGAGGAAAGTAGAACTTGATGAGGTAACTATACCTACTCCTTTATTGGAAAATAGTTTATCACAGAAACCGGTTCCTGTGACGACTACACCAATTAGTGAGGAAGCTAATGATGTTGATCATTAAACTTCAGATCAAGTTACTACTGAACCTCGTAGGTCAACCAGAGTAAGATCCACACCAGAGTGGTATGCTAATCCTATTCTGGAGGTCATGTTACTTGACCATGGCGAACCTACGAACTATGAGGAAGCGATGATGAGCCCAGATTCCGCAAAATGCCTTGAGGCCATGAAATCTGAGATGGGATCCATGTATGAGAACAAAGTATGGACTTTGGTTGACTTACCCGATGATCGGCAAGCCATCGAGAATAAATGGATCTTCAAGAAGAAGACTGACGCTGATGGTAATGTTACTGTCTACAAAGCTCGACTTGTTGCAAAAGGTTTTCGACAAGTTCAAGGGGTTGACTACGATGAGACTTTCTCACCCGTAGCGATGCTTAAGTCTGTCTGAATCATGTTAGCAATTGCTGCATTTTGTGATTATGAAATTTGGCAAATGGATGTCAAAACTGCATTCCTGAATGGATTTCTGGAAGAAGAGTTGTATATGATGCAACCAGAAGGTTTTGTTGATCCAAAGGGTGCTAACAAAGTGTGCAAGCTCCAGTGATCCATTTATGGACTGGTGCAAGCCTCTCGGAGTTGGAATAAACGCTTTGATAGTGTGATTAAAGCATATGGTTTTATATAGACTTTTGGAGAAGCCTGTATTTACAGGAAAGTGAGTGGGAGCTCTGTAGCATTTCTAATATTATATGTGGACGACATATTATTGTTTGGAAATGATATAGAATTTCTGGATAGCATATTAAGCATCAATTTTTATCCCGTTTGGACTCCATTTGATATGGGTTTTCTGTGAAACAAAAAAACATGCAACAAACAGGAACTGGCACTGGGCACTGGATCAATATGTTACTCCCGAAAATATTATAAAAAGTTGCCAAAAGTATATGAAAGTTGTAGAATATTGGCATGGGACAATAAAAAATTATAGATACGACAGAGACGTATCATGAAGCACCAATTTCCGGAAGGGTTTGAACCCATAAAAATCAAACAATACGATAGAACAACAGATCCTGCCGTCTGGATTAAGGACTTTCTTCTCCACATTCACATGGCTCACGGAGATGACCTCCACGCCATCAAATATCTCCCCTTGAAGTTGAAGGGACCAGCACGACACTGGTTGAATAGCCTCCTAGAGAGCTCCATAGGGAGTTGGGAAGATTTAGAAGATGCTTTCTTGGACAACTTTCAGGGCACTTATGTCCGGCCTCCGGATGCCGACGACCTCAGTCACATAATCTAGCAACCCGGAGAGTCAGCCCGCAAACTTTGGAACCATTTCCTCATTAAAAGAACCAAATCATGGACTGTCCAAACGCCTAAGCCTTAGCGGCCTTTAAACACAGTGTCCATGATGAATGGCTCGCCCAACACCTGAGGCAGGAAAAGCCGAAAACCATGGCATCCCTCACAACACTTATGACCCGCTTCTATGCAGGCGAAAATAGCTAGCTAGCTCATAAAAGCAACAGCTCCAGCGATCCCGGCACCTCTGAGGCCAGGAACGGCAATGGCAGGCCATGCCGCACCAAAAACAAATGCCGTAATAACAATGACGACACTGAAGACACGACAGTCAATGCCGGATTCAGTGGTCCTAAATCCGGTCAGTGGAAGAAACCTTTCAAAGCCAACAGGGACGGTCCATCCAATTTGGACAAAATCCTCGAGAGGCTCTGTCAGATTCATTGTACCCCCAACAAGCCTTCTAACCACACCAATAAAAGTACTGGGTTTTTAAACAAGCTGGTAAGTTAAATACCGAACATAACGGGAAGGGACCTCCAAGCAAAGATGACGATGAGCCCGGTGAGCCAAATACCGGGGGTCAGAAGCAGTTTCCCCCTGAAGTAAAAACAGTGAACATGATCTATGTCACTCACATACCCAAAAGGGAGCGCAAGCGCGCACTAAGGGAGGTCTACATCATAGAGCCCATCGCCCCAAAGTTCAATCCATGGTCAGCCTGTACGATCACTTTCGATCGCAGGGATCACCCAACCAGTATCCGTCACGGGGGTTCAGCCGCCCTGGTACTGAAGGAAATATGCCCTATAGGCAATAATAAAGTTACTATTTATTTCCTTATATCATGATAAATGTTTATTATTCATGCTAGAATTGTATTAACCGGAAACTTAGTACATGTGTGAATACATAGACAAAACAAAGTGTCCCTAGTACATGTTTCGTAACCATAGACATGTGTTGTCATTTGATGAACGTGATCACATCATTAGGAGAATGATGTGATGGACATGACCCATCCGTTAGCTTAGCATTATGATCATTACAGTTTCATTGCTACTGGTTTCTTTATGACTTATACATGTTCCTCAGACTATGAGATTATGCAACTCCCAAATACCAAAGGAACACCTTGTGTGCTATCAAACGTCACAACGTAAATGGGTGATTATAAAGATGCTGTATAGGCATCTCCGAAGGTATTTGTTGGGTTGGCATAGATCGAGATTATGATTTGTCACTCCGCGTTTCGGAGAGGTATCTCTGGGCCCTCTTGGTAATGATCATCACTATAAGCCTTGCAAGCAATGTGACTAATGAGTTAGTTGCGGGATGAAGTATTATGAAACGAGTAAAGAGACTTGCCGGTAATGAAACTGAACTAGGTATAATGATACCAATGACCGAATCTCGGGCAAGTAACATACCGATGACAAAGGGAACAACGTATGTTGTTATGCGGTTTGACCGATAAAGTTCTTCATAGAATATGTAGGAGCCAATATGAGCATCCAGGTTCCGCTATTGGTTATTGACCGGAGATGTGTCTCGGTCATGTCTACATAGTTCTCGAACCCGTAGGGTCCGCATGCTTAACGTTCGATGACGATATGTATTATGAGTTATGTTTTTTGATGACCGAAGTTTGTTCGGAGTCCCGGATGAGATCACGGATGCGACAAGGAGTCTCGAAATGGTCGAGACATAAAGATTGATATATTAGACCATGTTATTCAGACACCGGAAGTGTTCCGGGTGGTTTCGGGTAAAAAGGAGTGCCGGAGGGGTTACCAGAACCCCCGGGGGAACTAATGGGCCACCATGGGCCTTAGTGGAGAGAGAGGAGGGCCGCCAGGGCAGGCCGCACGCCCTCCCCTTGCAATCCAAATTGGACAAGGGAAGGGGTGCGGCGCCCCCCTTTCCTACCCCCTCTCCCTCTCCCTCCTTCCCCCTCTCTTCCTTGTGGAGGAATCCTACTAGGACTAGTAGCCCTAGTAGGACTCCCTCTCCTTGGGCGTGCCCCTAGGGCCGTGTCACGCCCAATATGTGACCCTATCCAAAAGGAACTCGAAGGTCCCACCAAGGATAGACCCGCATATTGAAATGCTTTTGCAAGGTGGATATCATTACATCAACATTACATAATAGATGGGGATACATACATAAGGCATACAATGCCACACGAATACAACATCACAATACATAAGATCAACATCCGACTACGGATGAAACACAAACAGAAGCTCAAACGACATCCACCCTGCTAGCCCAGGCTGCCGACCTGGAACCTATCCCCTGATCAAAGAAGAAGCAGAAGAAGAACTCAACGCAAGCAAGCATCGCTCTCGCGTCATGATCATCGCATAAACCTGTACCTGCAACTGTTGTTGTAGTAATTTGTGAGCCACGAGGACTCAGCAATCCCATTACCATGGGTATCAAGACTAGCAAAGCTTAATAGGAAAGGAAGGGGTAAAGTGGTGAGGCTGCAGCAGCGACTAAGCATATATGGTGGCTAACATACGCAAATAAGAGCGAGAAGAGAGCAAGCGGAATGGTCGTGAAGCTAGCAATGATCAAGAAGAGATCCTGAACTCCTACTTACGTCAAACATAACCCAAAACCGTGTTCACTTCCCGAACTCCACCGAGAAGAGACCATCACGGCTACACACGCGGTTGATGCATTTTAAATCAGATCTGGTGTCAAGTTATCTACAACTGGACATTAATAAATTCCCATCTACCTATAACCGCAGGCACGGCTTTCGAAAGATTATACCCTGCAGGGGTGTCCCAACATAGCCCATGACAAGCTCTCGCGATCAACGAAGGAATAGACCTTCTCCCAAGAAGACCCGATCAGACTCGGAATCCCGGTTTACAAGACATTTCGACAATGGTAAAACAAGACCAGCAAAGCCGCCTGATGCGCCGACAATCCCGATAGGAGCTGCGCATATCTCATTCTCAGGGCAACACCGGATAGGTGAGTCTACGAGTAAAACTAGCCCTCGAGTTGCCCCTAGGTGGCCCCGGAGTTTGCCCGGTTCGGACCAACACTTAGACAAGCACTGGCCCGGGGGGGGGGGGGGCTAAAATAAAGATGACCCTTGGGTTAATTACTCCCAAGGGAAATATAGGTGGTGGTGACGCAAATGGTAAAACCAACATTGGGCCTTGCTGGAGGAGTTTTATTCAAAGAGAACTGTCAAGGGGTCCCATAAATCACCCTACCACGTAAGGAACGCAAAATCCGGGAACATAACACCGGTATGACGGAAACTAGGGCGGCAAGAGTGGAACAAAACACCAGGCATAAGGCCGAGCCTTCCACCCTTTACCAAGTATATAGATGCATTAATAAAATAAGAGATATTGTGATATCCCAACAAAATCCTGTCCACCATGGAGCAATCTTCAACTTCACCTGCAACTAGCAATGCTATAAGAGGGGCTAAGCAAAGCGGTAGCATAGCCAATCAATGGTTTGCATAGGAAAGGTGTCAAAGGTTAGAGGTTCATGGCAATTTTGGAAGGCTTGAGGAACAAGTGATAGGTAGCGCAGCATAGCGATAGAACGAATCAACTAGCATAGCAATGATAGTATTGAGATCCAGGGTAGCGGTCATCTTGCCTGAAATCCCGCTAGGAAGAAGAACGAGTCCATGAAGAAGATGAACGGGCGTAGTCAAACAAATCCTCACAATCGCAACGTTACCGGAACTATCAAGAAGAAGCAATACCGGAAAGAAGCAAACAACATGGTAAACACACAAGCATAATCATGGCATTATGCACAAACAAATATGATGCATGACCGGTTTAATGAGGCATGGCATGGCAATGTGCACAAACAACACTACAAGTTAAGTGGAGCTCAATATGCAACGAGTTGCATATTGATGAAACACCACATGACTTATTTAGTTCTCTCTTGGCTATGTACCCAACAATATTAAATGTTGTTAAACATGGCAAGAGGTAAAGCATAATTAAACTACCTATCTAGGCAAATTTAAATGAGGCCGGAAGTAACAAACAACAATTCCGAAAATCCCCGTATGCATATTATGGATTTGGTACTGTTCTGCCCTAAACACAATTTTAATGTTGTTAAACAGCAAAACAAAGTGCACCATGTTAAACTAGGCATTTTTCCACCCCATTTACATATAAAGTTTATTTAAAACCGAGCTACGGTTATTTAGTTATGAAATAAAACATTTTAACATGGCACATTAGCAAATTAATGCAAACATCAATTTAAACATTTTAAACATGGATGAAAATGGTACATTATTAATCTACACAATTTTCTGAGCATTTTACATATATAAATTATTTACAAAAGATGCATGGTTTGTGAGATATTAAATGCATGAATATTGAGGGGTTTTCTGCAAATTCGTTAATTCACTGGATAAATAGGAAAATCACAGCACAGAAAAAAAATACACATGGGCTGAATCTGACTGGCCCGATAGCAGCATGGGTGCTGGAGGCTCACCATGGGCCATGGCCCGGTTCGAAGCAAAGGCTGGAGGAGGCCGAAAGGGAGGGCGCTGGGCCTGCTCGTGGCTTGCGGCTGGGCCTGGCGCTGGCTGCGGCTACGGGCCTAGGCTTGCGGTCAACGCACGATGCGGGCGAGCGGGCGCCTCATCCTGGACGCAGAGGACACAGGCGGCGGCAGCGGCTCGAACCGGCTGGAGCTCGTCGGAGCCGGTGAGGAGGAGGCTGGGGCGCGAGGGGGGTGGCCGGAATGGGGAGATCCGGGGTCGGGGATCCCGGATCTGGCGAAGATCGGGGCGAGGAGGTCGGCGACGAACTCGGCGACGGCGACAACAAGCAGCGGCTGTGGTTATGCGAGGAGAAGAGAGAGCTGAGGTAGGGAGAAAGAGAGGAAGGAGGGAGGCGCAGGGCGCGAGGGCGAGGTCCGGCCTGGAAGGTTGCTGGCGGCGCACTGCTCCGGTGACGGGGAAGCGCGCAGGGCGGCAGAGACGCTCGGGCGGAGGCTCAGCCTCGGACGCAGGAGGCGAGCGCTGCGGGGCGGCGGCGCGGAGCGAGCCTCGGCCCAGATCGGGGCCCAGGCGGGCCTCCGCTAGGCTTCGGGCGGCCTGGCGCGATGGAGGCGCGGGGACGACGTGGGGAGGACAGGTGGCAGCAGGGCATTGGCTGCAGGAGCGCTGGGGGCTGATGTGGCACGCGTGGATTGGTCCGGGGCGCGCCGGCGGCGGCGCCAAGTGGCGGAGGTGGAGTGGGGCGGTGCTGAATCCGAGGAGGAGGGAGGTTGGCTGCGGTGGGGAGGCGGCTAGGGGTAGGTGAAGGCTAGGCATGCCCAAATTAGGAAGGAGGGGTGATTATATAGGGTAGGGGGGCTAGGGTTTAGTCTCTAGGGGGTTTTGGAGCGTTTCGGGGCCTCAGATCGACATCGGACGGCTCCGGATCGAGGGGAAGGTTAGGTGGGCTGTGTGAGAGAGAGGCTTGGGCTGATAGGAGAGAGAGGAGAAATGCAGCCCGACACGATTTCGGAGACCGAAAAGTCCGATGAATAAACCGACTATATTGCGGTTGTAGGTTTAAGGTTGGGCTATCAAATGGACTCCGAATGCGACGAAACTTGGCAAGCGGCCTGTCTACACTATAATAAGACCGCACGACAAGTTGCAACCCATTCCGAGAACATTTTTATTCCACTTATAAAATAATATTTCGGAGGTGTTGCGGGCGCGTGCGATTGTGTCTGGGCTCGGAACGGACAACGGAGAGAACAGGCGGAACCAGAACGTATGCAAGTTTTATGAAAACGATGCCGATGCAATGCGCATGATGCTATGAGATGAGATGCATAACAAGAACAAAAGCAAAACAACAGACAAAACCCAACCACGGAGGACATATCATATAGCATCTCCGGAAAAGGCAAGAGTTGGAGTTACGAATATGGAAAGTTGCATCCGGGGCGTTACAACACTCCACCACTACGAGAGGATCTCGTCCCGAGATCTAGGATGGCACCGGAGGGAAAAGGAAGAGGAAGATAAACGGTAAAACTAAGTTGCTTCTTCGACCAAAGAGTGAAACCAAAGAACCTTGAGAGGTTGAGCAATTAGAGATGAACGAGATTGCAAACAATCCGTTAGAAAAGAGGAACAAGGAACATTACGATAACTTGAAGGTTGCAAAGGCATGAATCAAGAGTTTAATGGACAAGATAGAATTGAAACCACTCTGGCTGAAACGAGATAAGAATTAATAAGAATGATATAATTTGGGCAGCACTCCGGTTGAACATGGAAGGAATAGAGCATTAACTTGAGAAGATGGGAAGATACTTGATGAAATCAACAACACACTGCCTCCGGAACTATTGAAAGAATGGCACAATGGGTAAGAAGGATTTCACACAGCATTTAGGTTGAAAAGAGAAGCAAAACTTGATAAGATGAAAGAGCTTGAATGAGAGCACAACACTCTAGTTAAATGGATAAGCACGAAAAGAACATGATCTTGACAAAACAAGATGATGAGTGAAGAGAACAACAACACAATGCCTTCGGAAGAAAGAATAGAAGATAGATCACTGGAATAAAAGAATGGAGAAGAAAATGCCAACTTCTGCCACAACTGAGCTTGGGAAGCACCCTTCCAAGAAGGTTATAACGGAGTTGTTGGGAAACCAACAATGAGAAGGACAAGCTTGTAGTGTGCTTATGAAAAACATCTCAAGGCTATGAGGTGACATCCTGCCACTAACGAAAAACAATTGCTTGTTTGAGATCAAAGAAGAGATGGAAACTTCTTTCGCTGAGAGGATAGGAGAAAACTCGGATCATTGATAAGCACCACAAATAGCAACATTCCTTAGGGAAGGCTTTAGGTGAAATCTATACCAAGATAACTCCAAAGAAGAGATTGATGGATTTAAAATACCTCATTCTTGACAACATATGAATCATGAAACATGAAGGAAAACTGTCAAGAATGATATAACACCATCTCAAAAGATAAGGTAGAAAGGATTGCACTTCAGAATGCAAGATGAAGAATGCTTGAATGCCTCAAAACAAAACATGTGTTGAGCACCATGTTTATTTTTTTGAGTAAAGCCTGATGGATCATAACTTCAAGAGAAATCTTGAAGAACAATTGAAGAATGAAAAGAATCCTTGACGAATCACCATGTTGAGTCTTCGTGAGAACTCCGGTAATAAAATCAAAGGATGATAATAAGGAAAGAGAAGTTGAGAACACAAGGTGAAGCCTTGCGATGATTTAGATGGAGCTTCACGACGAGATAATGCGAAAGACTTGGAACTCCGGAAAAGAATAGATGACACACTAGAACCAAGAATTACTTCATCATGAACAATCTCCGGAAGAAAAGAATTGAATCACCTCGAGGAAATAAAAATAAGATTTATTGTATGCTTATCCTTCATCAAATTAAATTGATGAGAAGCAATGGATTTGACATACTACTTATTCCCATTGAAAAAGGATTAAGGGGGGTATAGCGTGAACTTGAGAAGGTATTGATGGAACCACCGGTAGGATTGAAACAACGACTAAATTAATATGAGAACAAAGGAAGATGAATCTTGAACAAACCGCCGTAAGAATTGAAAATGAAAGTAGCAAAGGCACAATTCACCGAGAAGAATTTGAAAATGAATGATGATACTTGAGGGGATTCAGATAAATGAGAACGAAGAGAACATGAATTGATTAGAGGATATTTGAACGATGCACCGGTAAGATTTGGAGAAAGATAGCTACACGCTAAGAATGAAGAATTATGACATGATGGCCTTCGGAGGAAAGAAATGGAAACAACTCATGAAATGCTCCAGATGGGTGAAAAGAATTCTCACAATCAAAACAATTATGAGAGGTTGGCAATAATGCTAGAACCATGAATCTTGAAGAGAATGGAGCAAGATTTAAGAGAAACTCTTCTTCGATCTTCAAATGTTGAGAATGATGATGAGAACCACCATGAATTGTTGAGATAGTCCGGGAGAATGAAAAACGAAGGGGGTTGAGACAACGATGAAAATAATTTGAAAGATCTTGGAGAAAGACATATGAGTGATGATAATTCATTCTTACGTCAAACTTCGAAAGGAATTTGGGAATTGCTCCGGGAAAATTAGAAGAGTCAGGTAAGATCCTGGGAAAAGACCTGTGGGTTAGGGCCCACTCAAAAGATACACTGTTGAACGATTGATTGAAAGGGGGGATTGCACCGATTGAATTAAATGGCTCAAAAGAGATAACAACCTCGAGATATCTAAAACAGATTAGGAATGATAACACGAATCTTCCGAGATATCTTCAGCACACCGGAACAAATGGAAAGCGAGAGATGAGTGATTGAGAGGTGCACCGGCATGAGAAAGCATTTGACACGAGGAAAGGAATATGATCAACACTGAAAGCTTGAATTGGATCCACCGGAGAAGAAACAACAATGAAGGATGAGAACTTGAAACTGTTGAGCATCTTCATGGAAAATCACCGGATAAGAACATTGAAAGAAAAGAATGAAGAGACTTCCCACAAATAAAATGATACATGATTAAGAAATCTGAGTCCTTGAAGAAAAGGGTGGGGGGGGGGGGCAGAAAAAAAAACAAAGACAACTTGGGATGAACGAAACAAACACCGTTGAGAAAACTTAGAATTGATCTTGCGGATGGGGAGAATGATGGGATCACCTCGAAGAGAAACGCACCGGTTGGAGAAGAATTAACATGATGACCTCGATGATCAAGAGGGATTAGTACTCACATAGCAATATGAGAACACCGTTTAGGAAAGGTATGGATTCAACATTTGACTTCGAAGCAACTCGAATACCACAAATAAAACAAAACAAAGGATTTGGCTTGCAGAATAAGCCGGAACAAACATATGATAGAGATTTACCCAATCCCATATCATGCATCTGTCGAAAAGATATTCTAGGAGCTACTTGAATTCCCACCTATAAAACTCCCGAAACTTTCTGGTTATGCAATCAGGTGTTGGGGATACAGGGGAAGCAATATATCTCACCCAAACTAACAATACCTACATCCAGCTGTATCCATCCATCAACACATAACCAAGAAACCTTCGGAAATCGTGTACCTCAACCTTCGAAAAGCATCCGTTATACGAGTTATGGCAATACTCCCGAACTCCCCAGTACTGGGTGACGTCGAGGTTATCTCACCAACAACTGCATAAAAGAGATTTTCGATGTCGGCAAAACTCAGGTATTCCAGAACTGCAACGATAAAATTGTGACGACAACACCTCGGAGCTCAACTCCCCGGGTCAAAGCCACATAATAGACAGGAGGCACCAAGAACAATGTTCTCGTCACAAAACCATCAGAACAATTCCAAGATACCCGCGTGATCCTAAATTTTTTTTAGTGAAATTTGAGGAGAGGAAAGACAAAACATCTATGTTAGGACACCTCACCAGAGCGACGAAGGGGACTGAGGAGTAAAAAGAATTCCTACTCTCTGATATATATATTTCCTAAGACTCAAAATAGTTTTCTTCTAGACTCAACAACGGCCAACAATCAAGGGGGCTCCTATGGTCGGTCGAGGCTCTGATACCAACTTGTCACGCCCAATATGCGACCCTATCCAAAAGGAACTCGAAGGTCCCACCAAGGATAGACCCGCATATTGAAACTCTTTTGCAAGGTGGATATCATTACATCAACATTACATTATAGATGGGGATACATACATAAGGCATACAATGCCACACGAATACAACATCACAATACATAAGATCAACATCCGACTACGGATGAAACACAAACAGAAGCTCAAACGACATCCACCCTGCTAGCCCAGGCTGCCGACCTGGAACCTATCCCCTGATCGAAGAAGAAGCAGAAGAAGAACTCAACGCAAGCAAGCATCGCTCTCGCGTCATGATCATCGCATAAACCTGTACCTGCAAATGTTGTTGTAGTAATCTGTGAGCTACGAGCACTCAGCAATCCCATTACCATGGGTATCAAGACTAGCAAAGCTTAATATGAAAGGAAGGGGTAAAGTGGTGAGGCTGCAGCAGCGACTAAGCATATATGGTGGCTAACATACGCAAATAAGAGCGAGAAGAGAGCAAGCGGAATGGTCGTGAAGCTAGCAATGATCAAGAAGAGATCCTAAACTCCTACTTACGTCAAACATAACCCAAAACCGTGTTCACTTCCTGAACTCCTCCGAGAAGAGACCATCACGGCTACACACGCGGTTGATGCGTTTTAAATCAGATCTGGTGTCAAGTTATCTACAACCGGATAATAACAAATTCCCATCTGCCTATAACCGCAGGCACGACTTTCGAAAGATTATACCCTGCAGGGGTGTCCCAACTTAGCCCATGACAAGCTCTCGCGATCAACGAAGGAATAGACCTTCTCCCAAGAAGACCCGATCAGACTCGGAATCCCGGTTTACAAGACATTTCGACAATGGTAAAACAAGACCAGCAATGCCGCCCGATGCGCCGATAATCCCGATAGGAGCTGCACATATCTCGTTCTCAGGGCAACACCGGATAGGTCAGCCTACGAGTAAAACCAGCCCTCGAGTTGCCCCGAGGTGGCCCCGCAGTCTGCCCGGTTCGGACCAACACTTAGACAAGCACTGGCCCGGGGGGGGGGTAAAATAAAGATGACCCTTGGGTTAATTACTCCCAAGGGAAATATAGGTGGTGGTGAGGCAAATGGTAAAACCAACGTTGGGCCTTGCTGGAGGAGTTTTATTCAAAGCGAACTGTCAAGGGGGTCCCATAAATCACCCGACCGCCTAAGGAACGCAAAATCCGGGAACATAACACCGGTATGATGGAAACTAGGGCGGCAAGAGTGGAACAAAACACCAGGCATAAGGCCGAGCCTTCCACCCTTTACCAAGTATATAGATGCATTAATAAAATAAGAGATATTGTGATATCCCAACAAAATCCTGTCCACCATGGAGCAATCTTCAACTTCACCTCCAACTAGCAACGCTATAAGAGGGGCTGAGCAAAGCAGTAGCATAGCCAATCAATGGTTTGCATAGGAAAGGTGTCAAAGGTTAGAGGTTCATGGCAATTTTGGAAGGCTTGAAGAACAAGTGATAGGTAGCACAGCATAGCGATAGAACGAATCAACTAGCATAGCAATGATAGTATTGAGATCCAGGGTAGCGGTCATCTTGCCTGAAATCCCGCTAGGAAGAAGAACGAGTCCATGAAGAAGATGAACGGGCATAGTCGAACAAATCCTCACAATCACAACGTTACCGGAATTATCAAGAAGAAGCAATACCAGAAAGAAGCAAACAACATGGTAAACACACAAGCATAATCATGGCATGATGCACAAACAAATATGATGCATGACCGGTTTAGTGAGGCATGGCATGGCAATATGCACAAACAACACTAATAGTTAAGTGGAGCTCAATATGCAACGAGTTGCATATTGATGAAATACCACATGACTTATTTAGTTCTCTCTCGGCTATGTACCCAACAATATTAAATGTTGTTAAACATGGCAAGAGGTAAAGCATAATGAAACTACCTATCTAGGCAAATTTAAATGAGGCCGGAAGTAACAAACAACAATTTCGAAAATCCCCATATGCATATTATGGATTTGGTACTGTTCTGCCCTAAACACAATTTTAATGTTGTTAAACAGCAAAACAAAGTGCACCATGTTAAACTAGGCATTTTTCCACCCCATTTACATATAAAGTTTATTTAAAACCGAGCTACGGTTATTTAGTTATGAAATAAAACATTTTAACATGGCATATTAGCAAATTAATGCCAACATCAATTTAAACATTTTAAACATGGATGAAAATTGCATATTATTAATCTACACAATTTTCTGAGCATTTTACATATATAAATTATTTACAAAAGATGCATGGTTTGTGAGATATTAAATGCATGAATATTGAGGGGTTTTCTGCAAATTTGTTAATTCACTGGATAAATAGGAAAATTGCAGCACAGAAAAAAATACACATGGGCTGAATCTGACTGGCCCGATAGCAGCATGGGTGCTGGAGGCTCACCATGGGCCATGGCCCGGTTCGAAGCAAAGGCCGGAGGAGGCCGGAAGGGGGGGGGGGGGCGCTGGGCCTGCTCCTGGCTTGCGGCTGGGCCTGGCGCTGGCTGCGGCTGCGGGCCTGGGCTTGTGGTCAACGCGCAATGCGGGCGAGCGGGCGCCTCGTCCTGGACGCAGAGGACACAGGCGGCGGCAGCAGCTCGAACCGGCTGGATCTCGTCGGAGCCGGTGAGGAGGAGGCCGGGGCGCGAGGGGGGTGGCCGGAATGGGGAGATCCGGGATTGGGGATCCCGGATCCGGCGAAGATCGGGGCGAGGAGGTCGGCGACGAACTCGGCGACGGCGACGGCGACAGCAAGCAGCGGCTGCGGTTCTGCGAGGAGAAGAGAGAGCGTGAGGTAGGGAGAAAGAGAGGAAGGAGGGAGGAGCAGGGCGCGAGGGCGAGGTCCGGCCTGGAAGGTTGCTGGCGGAGCACTGCTCCGGCGACGGGGAAGCGCGTAGGGCGGCGGAGACGCTCGGGCGGAGGCTCGGCCTCGGACGCAGGAGGCGAGCGCTGCGGGGCGGCGGCGCGGAGCGAGCCTCGGCCCAGATCGGGGCTCGGGCGGGCCTCCGCTGGGCTTCGGGCGGCCTGGCGCGGTGGAGGCGCGGGGACGACGTGGGGAGGACAGGTGGCAGCGGGGCATTGGCTACAGGAGCGCTGGGGGCTGATGTGGCGCGCGTGGATTGGTCCGGGGCACGCCGGCGGCGGCGCCAAGTGGCGGAGGTGGAGTGGGGCGGCGCTGAATCCGAGGAGGAGGGAGGTTGGCTGCGGTGGGGAGGCGGCTAGGGGTTGGTGAAGGCTAGGGATGCCCAAATTAGGAAGGAGGGGTGATTATATAGGGTAGGGGGGCTACGGTTTAGTCTCTAGGGGGTTTTGGAGCGTTTTGGGGCCTCAGATCGACATCGGACGGCTCCAGATCGAGGGGAAGGTTAGGTGGGCTGTGTGAGAGAGAGGCTTGGGCTGATAGGAGAGAGAGGAGAAATGCAGCCCAACACGATTTCGGAGACCGAAACGTCCGACAAATAAACCGACTATATTGCGGTTGTAGGTTTAACGGTTGGGCTATCAAATGGACTCCGAATGCGACAAAACTTGGCAGGCGGCCTGTCTACACTATAATAAGACCGCACGACAAGTTGCAACCCATTTCGAGAACATTTTTATGCCACTTATAAAATAATATTTCGGAGGTGTCGCGGGCGCGTGCGAGTGTGTCTGGGCTCGGAACGGACAACGGAGAGAACCGGCGGAACCAGAACGGATGCAAGTTTTATGAAAACGATGCCGATGCAATGCGCATTTTGCTATGAGATGAGATGCATAACAAGAACAGAAGAAAAACAACAGACAAAACCCAACCACGGAGGACATATTATATAGCATCTCCGGAAAAGGCAAGAGTTGGAGTTACGAATATGGAAAGTTGCATCCGTGGCGTTACAGGCCGGCCGGCCTCACCCTCCATCCTTTATATACGAGGGCAGGGGGCACCCTAGAACACACAAGTTTCTCTTAACCATGTGCGGTTCCCCCTCCATAGTTACACACCTCGATCATACCATCCTAGTGCTTAGGGGAAGCCCTGCGTCGCTAGCATCATCATCACCATTGCTACGCCATTGTGCTGACGGAACTCACCCTCATCCTCAATTGGATAAAGAGCACAAGGGATGTCATCGAGCTGAACGTGTGCTGAATGCAGAGGTGCCGGTACTTGGAAAGGTTGGATCGCGGAGAAGTTCGACTACATCAACCGCGTTATTGAAACGCTTCCGTTTTCGGTCTACGAGGGTACATGTTCACACTCTTCCCTCTCGTTGCTATGCATCTCCTAGATAGATCTTGCGTGATCGTAGGATTTTTTTTTGAAATTACCGTGTTCCCCAATAGTGGCATCAGAGCCAGGTCTATGATTAGATGATATATGCACGTGTAAAACACAAGAAGTTGTGGGTGATAATAGCCATACTACTTACGACCAACTTCTTACTTTGATTCGGCGGCATTGTTGGATGAAGCGGGCCAAACCGACATTACATGACCGCATTCATGAGACTGGTTCTACCGACGTGCTTTTACACATAGGTGGCCGGCGGGTGTCTGTTTCTCCAACTTTAGTTGAATCGAGTTTGACTATGGCCGGTCCTTGTTGAAGGTTAAACCATCACACTTGATAAAAAAATCATTGTGGTTTTGATGCGTAGGTAAGAACGGTTCTTGCTAGAAGCCTGTAGCAGCCACGTAAAACTTGCAACAACAAAGTAGAGGATGTCTAACTTGTTTTTGCAAGGCTTGTTGTGATGTGATATGGTCAAGACATGATGTGATATAAATAGTTGTATGAGATGATCATGTTTTGTAACAAAGTTATCGGCAACTGGCAGGAGCCATATTATTGTCGCTTTATTGTATGCAATGCAATCGCCATGTAATTGTTTTACTTTATCACTAAGCGGTAACGATAGTCAAGCACTAGTTGGCGAGACGACAATGATGCTACGATAGAGATCAAGGTGTCGCGTCGGTGACGATGGAGATCATGACGATGCTTCAATGATATGATGATGGCCATATCATGTCACATATTTTGATTGCATATGATGTTTATCTTTTATGCATCTTATTTTGCTTAGTACGGTGGTAGCATTATAAGATGATCCCTTACTAAATTTCAAGGTATAAGTGTTCTCCCTGAGTATGCACCATTGCTACAGTTCGTCGTGCCGAGACACCACGTGATGATCGGGTGTGATAAGCTCTACGTTCACATACAACGGGTGTAAGCCAGATGCAGAATACTCGGGTTAAACTTGATGAGCCTAGCATATGCAGATATGGCCTCGGAACATTGAGACCGAAAGGTCGAACGTGAATCATATAGTGGATATGATCAACATAGTGATGTTCACCATTGAAAGCTACTCCATCTCACGTGATGATCAGACATGGTTTAGTTGATTTGGATCACGTGATCATTTAGATGACTAGATGGATGTCTATCTAAGTGGGAGTTCTTAAGTAATATGATTAATTGAACTTTAATTTATCATGAACTTAGTCCTGGTAGTTATTTTGCATGTCTATGTTATTGTAGATCAATGGCCCGTGCTACCGTTCCTTTGAATTTTAATGCATTCCTAGAGAAAGCTAAGTTGAAAGATGACGACAGCAATTACACGGACTGGGTCCGTAACTTGAGGATTATCCTCATTGGTGCACAGAAGAATTACGTCCTGGAAGCACCGCTAGGTGTACCACCCGCGCCAGCAACTGTAGACATTGTGAATGCCTGGCAGACGTGTGTTGATGACTACTCGATAGTTCAATGTGCCATGCTTTATGGCTTAGAATCGGGGCTTCAAAGACGTTTTGAATGTCATGGAGCATATTAGATGTTCCAAGAGTTGAAGTTAGTATTTCAAGCAAATGCCCGAGTTGAGAGATATGAAGTCTCCAACAAGTTCTACAGCTACAAAATGGAGGAGAATAGTTCTATCAGTGAACACATACTCATAATATCTGGGTACTATAACCACTTGACTCAGCTGGGAGTTAATCTTCCTGATGATAGTATCATTGATAGAGTTCTTCAATCACTGCTACCAAGCTATAAAGGCTTCGTGATGAACTATAATATGCAAGGGATGAACAAAACTATTCCCGAGCTCTTCGCAATGCTAAAGGCTGCGGAGGTAGAAATCAAAAAGGAGCATCAAGTGTTGATGGTCAAAAAGACCACTAGTTTCAAGAAAAAGGGCAAAGGGAAGAAGGGGAACTTCAAGATGAACGACAAGAAAGGTGCTGCTCAGGGGAAGAAACCCAAGTCTGGACCTAAGCCTGAAACAGGGTGCTTCTACTGCAAAGGGACTGGTCACAGGAAGCGGAACCGCTCCAAGTATTTGGCGGATAAGAAGGATGACAAAGTGAAAGGTATATTTGATATACATGTTATTGATGTGTACCATACTAATGCTCATAGTAGCGCCTGCGTATTAGATACTGGTTCTGTTGCTCATATTTGCAACTCGAAATAGGGGCTACGGATTAAACAAACATTGGCTAAGGACGAGGTGATGATGCGCGTGGGAAATGGTTCCAAGGTCGACGTGATCGCCGTCGGCACGCTACCTCTACATTTACCTTCGGGATTAGTTTTAGACCTGAATAATTGTTATTTGGTGCCAGTGTTGAGCATGAACATTATATTTGGATCTTGTTTGACATGAGACGGTTATTCATTTAAATCAGATATTAATGGTTGTTCTATTTATATGAGTAATATCTTTTATGGTCATGGACCCTTGCTGAGTGGTCTATTTTTGTTGAATCTCAATCATGATGACACACATGTTCATAATATTGAAGCCAAAAGATGCAAAGTTGATAATGGTAGTGCAACTTATTTGTGGCCATTTGGGTCATATCGGTGTAAAGCGCATGAAGAAACTCCATGTTGATGGACTTTTGGAATCACTTGATTATGAATCACTTGGTGCTTGCGAACCATGCCTCATGAGCAAGATGACTAAAACTCTGTTCTCCGGAACTTTGGAACGAGCTACTAACTTATTGGAAATAATACATACAGATGTATGCGGTCCAATGAGTGTTGAGGCTCATGGAGGGTATTGTTATTTTCTTACCTCCACATATGGTTTGAGCAGATATGGTTATATCTACTTAATGAAGCATAAGTCTGAAACATTTGAAAAGTTCAAAGAAATTTAGAGTGAAGTGGAAAAATCATCGTAACAAGTAAATAAAGTTTCTATGATCTGATCGTGGAGGTGAATATTTGAGTTACAAGTTTGGTCTTCATCTGAAACAATGTGGAATAGTTTCACAACTTACGCCACCTGGAACACCACAGCGAAATGGTGTGTCTGAATGTCATAACCGTACTTTATTGGATATGGTACGATCTATGATGTCTCTTACTGATTTGCCGCTATCGTTTTGGGGTTATGCTTTAGAGATGACTGCATTCACTTTAAATAGGGCACCATCAAAATCCGTTGAGACGACGCCTTATGAACTGTGGTTTGGCAAGAAACCAAAGTTGTCGTTTTTTAAAGTTTGGGGTTGCGATGCTTATGTGAAAAATCTTCAACCTTATAAGCTCAAACCCAAATCGGAGAAGTGCGTCTTCATAGGATACCCAAAGGAAACTGTTGGGTACACCTTCTGTCACAGATTCGAAGGCAAGATATTCATTGCTAAGATTGGATCCTTTCTAGAGAAGGAGTTTCTCTCGAAAGAAGTGAGTGGGAGGAAAATAGAATTTGATGAGGTAATTGTACCTTCTCCCGAATCGGAAAGTAGTTCATCACAGAAATCAATTCTAGTGATTCCTACACCAATTAGCGAGGAAGCTAATGATGATGATCATGAAACTTCAGGTCAAGTTACTACCGAACCTCGTAGGTCTTCCAGAGTGAGATTCGCACCAGAGTGGTATGGTAATCCTGTTTTGAAAGTCATGTTACTAGACCATGGTGAACCTACGAATTATGAGGAAGCGATGATAAGCCCAGATTCCGCGAAATGGCTTGAGGCCATGAAATCTGAGATGTGATCCATGTATGAGAACAAAGTGTCGACTTTGATGGATTTGCCCGATGATCGGCAAGCCATAGAAAATAAATGGATCTTCAAGAAGAAGACTGACGCTGATGGTAATGTTACTGTCTACCAAGCTCGACTTGTTGCAAAAGGTTTTCGACAAGTTCAAGGAGTTGAGACTTTCTCACCCGTAGCGATGCTTAAGTCTGTCCGAATCATGTTATCAATTGCCGCATTCTATGATTATAAAATTTGGCAGATGGATGTCAAAACTGCATTCCTGAATGGATTTCTGGAAGAAGAGTTATATATGATGCAACCAGAAGGTTTTATCGATCCAAAGGGTGCTAACAAAGTGTGCAAGCTCTAGCGATCCATTTGTGGACTGGTGCAAGCCTCTCGGAGTTGGAATAAACACTTTGATAGTGTGATCAAAGCATATGGTTTTATACAGACTTTTGGAGAAGCTTGTATTTACAAGAATGTTAGTGGGAGCTCTGTAGCATTTCTAATATAATATGTGGATGACATATTGTTGATTGGAAATGATATAGAATTTCTGGATAGCATAAAAGGATACTTGAATAAAAGTTTTTCGATGAAAGACCTCGGTGAAGCTGCTTACATATTGGGCATCAAGATCTATAGAGATAGATCAAGACGCTTAATTGGACTTTCACAAAGCACATACCTTGATAAAGTTTTGAAGAAGATCAAAATGGATCAGTCAAAGAAAGGGTTCTTGCCTGTGTTACAAGGTGTGAAGTTGAGTCAGACTCAATGCCCGACCACTGCAAAAGATAGAGAGAAAATGAAAGTCATTCCCTATGCTTCAGTGATAACCCACAAGTATAGGGGATCGCAACAGTTTTCAAGGGTAGAGTATTCAACCCAAATTTATTGATTCGACACAAGGGGAGCCAAAGAATATTCTCAAGTATTAGCAGTTGAGTTGTCAATTTAACCACACCTGGATAACTTAGTATCTGCAGCAAAGTATTTAGTAGCAAAGTAGTATGGAAGTAACAGTAACAGTAGCAAAAGTAATGGTAGCAGTTTTGTAGTAATTATAACAGTAGCAACGGTAAAGTAACTAAGCAAAGAAAAATATGTGAAAAGCTCGTAGGCATTGGATCAGTGATGGATAATTATATTGGGTACGATTCCTCATGTAATATTTATAACATAGGCTGACACAGAACTAGCTCCAATTCATCAATGTAATGTAGGCATGTATTCCGAATATAGTCATACGTGCTTATGGAAAAGAACTTGCATGACATCTTTTGTCCTACCCTCCCGTGGCAGCGGGGTCCTAGTGGAAACTAAGGGATATTAAGGCCTCCTTTTAATAGAGTACCGGACCAAAGCATTAACACATAGTGAATACATGAACTCCTCAAACTACGGTCATCACCGAGAAGTATCCTGATTATTGTCACTTCGGGGTTGTCGGATCATAACACATAATAGGTGACTATAGACTTGTAGGATAGGATCAAGAACACACATATATTCATGGAAACATAATAGGTTCAGATATGAAATCATGGCACTCGGGCCCTAGTGACAAGCATTAAGCATAGCAAAGTCATAGCAACATCAATCTCAAAACATAGTGGATACTAGGGATCAAACCCTAACAAAACTAACTTGATTACATGGTAAATCTCATCCAACCCATCACCATCCAGCAAGCCTACGGTGGAATTACTCACACACTATCACGCCCAATATGCGATACTATCCTAAAGAGACTCGAAGGTCCCACCAAGGATAGAACCGCATATTGAAATGCTTTTGCAAGGTGGATATCATTACATCAACATTACATAATAGATGGGGGTACATACATAAGGCATACAATGCCACACGAATACATCATCACAATACATAAGAGCATCATCCGACTACGGATTTAACACAAACAGAAACTCAAACGACATCCACCCTGCTAGCCCAGGCTGCCGACCTAGAACCTATCCCCTAATCGAAGAAGCAGAAGAAGAACTCAACACAAGCAAGCATCGCTCTCGCGTCATGATCATCGTATAACCTGTACCTGCAACTGTTGTTGTAGTAATCTGTGAGCCACGAGGACTCAGCAATCCCATTGCCATGGGTATCAAGACTAGCAAAGCTTAAAGGGAAAGGAAGGGGTAAAGTGGTGAGGTTGCAGCAGCGACTAAGCATATATGGTGGCTAACAAACACAAATGAAAGCTTAAAGGGAAAGAAAAGGAACGGTCGTGAAGCTAGCAATGATCAAGAAGTGATCCTGAACTCCTACTTACTCCAAACATAACCCAAATCCGTGTTCACTTCCCGGACTCCACCGAAAAGAGACCATCACGGCTACACACACGGTTGATGCGTTTTAAATCGGATCTGGTGTCAAGTTATCTACAACCGGACATTAACAAATTCCCATCTGCCTATAACCGCATGCACGGCTTTCGAAAGATTATACCCTGCAGGGGTGTCCCAACTTAGCCCATGATAAGCTCTCGCGATCAACGAAGGATATACCTTCTCCCAGGAAGACCCGATCAGACTCGGAATCCCAGTTTACAAGACATTTCGACAATGGTAAAACAAGACCAGCAAGACCGCCCGATGCGCCGACAATCCCGATAGGAGCTGCACATATCTCGTTCTCAGGGCAACACCAGATGAACACTACATACAACTAAAACCAGACCTCGAGTTTCCCCGAGGTGGCGCTGCAAGTGGCTCTGGTTCGGACCAACACTTAGACAAGCACTGGTCCGGGGGGGCTATAATAAAGATGACCCTCGAGAGAGCGACTCCCAAGGGAAAAGTAGGTGGTGGTGAGGCAAATGGTAAAACCAAGGTTGGGCCTTGCTGGAGGAGTTTCATTCAAAGCGAACTGTCAAGGGGTCCCATAAATCACCCGACCGCGTAAGGAACGCAAAATCCGGGAACATAACACTGGTATGACGGAAACTAGGGCGGCAAGAGTGGAACAAAACACCAGGCAAAAGGCCGAGTCTTCCACCCTTTACCAAGTATATAGATGCATTAATAATATAAGAGATATTGTGACATCCCAACCAAAATCCTGTCCACCATGGAGAAATCTTCAACCTCACCTGCAACTAACAACGCTATAAGAGGGGCTGAGCAAAAGCGGTAACATAGCCAAGCAACGGTTTGCATAGGAAAGGTGTCAAAGGTTAGAGGTTCATGGCAATTTGGGAGGCTTGATGAGCAAAAGATAGGTAGCGCAGCAAAGCGATAGAACGAAGCAACTAGCATAGCAATGATAGAAGTGAGATCCAGGGTAGCGGTTATCTTGCCTGAAATCCCGCAAGGAAGAAGAACGAGTCCATGAAGAAGACGAAGCCATGAAGACGAACCAAGCATAGACGAACGAATCCTCACGATCGCAACGAAACGGGAACTATCGAGAGAAGCACACAACATAGTAAACACACCACACATGAACAAGGCATGATGCACAACCAAGCATGATGCATGACAAAGCTACATGAAGCTACTCATGGCAAGAAATGATGCAAACAAGAGCAACACATCAAGGCAAGTTTATATGAGGCCGAGAACAACATGGAACAAATCTGGTAAGTCCTCATATGCATATTTCGAAATTGGTCCAGATCTGAATAAACCTTATGTTCAAGTTTTTAAACAGCAAGTTAAGATGCACAAAGATGATCTACACGAGATTCTAGTCAAGTTACATATAAAGTTCATTTAGTTCGGAGCTACGGCCTAGAAGATATGAGCAAAACAAGTTAAACATGGCATTGATGCAAAATGCACCCAAACATCAAGCAAACACCTCAAAACAAGGATGCAACATGATAATATGAAGCTACATGCAATTCTAAGCAAGTTTCATATAGAGCACACTCAAAACGGAGCAACGATTCAACACATTCACTCTATACAAATCATAACAATAATCTGTCCAAAACAACAACTAGGCATATTGCAAGCATCAAAACAACAAGCTACTGCATCTCAACATGAAAACAAAAGACATGGGCATGATGTAAAGGTAAAGTATTACAAAACATGAACACTGAGCTATCTCCATAAATCAATAGAACATGCTCAAACACATATGGTAAGATTGCAAGTAATAACAATTCAGACTTTGCAGAAAATGACATCAGGTTGCAATGTTTAGAGCTATCAAACAACATGTTACAGGAACTTATCATGACAAACAAAGTCATGGCATGAATCTACTAATTGCATAGAACAAGAGTCCCTTACTGACCATGAGCCAAAAAGGATCAGAAAATATGATGGCACCCATGTAAACATGGCAAGTTATAATACAGATTCATACATGGCAGAAAAAGAATTATGAAGGCATGTTGGTGAGCTTGTACCACTCACAACAGAGCAAAACATGGCATGGAAAGGCAACCAACAGTAAGAAGGCATGTTTGTGAAGCTAAGCATGGCAAGAGCAAGGTCATAGGATGCATGGAACACTAGGAAATCACATGGCAACAACTGAACTTAATGTTAACAGGCTGACAACAACATTATCAAGAACCTTTGGAGCAAGATATGAACAAGCTACAACAAGCTATAATTGCAACCAGGGGTACGGATGGATAGAGCATGACATGTAGAACAAAACATATTTAGTGAACATCTCCATATTATGCATAGAATGATTAGTAGCAGCAGGTTTACATAGCATCACAAAATAACAGATTCAGCCTAGCAAAACAGCAACAGCGAGTACACTACTTAACAAGCTTGATTCACTCACCACAAGTCATTGCATGACAAGATAAGCATAGCATCATCAAGAAGACATGTTTATGAAACAAACCAAGGCAAGAACAAGTTCATAGCATGCAAGGATCAACTACAACAACCTTGGCAAAATTGAATAACATGTAAACAATCTGCCAGGAAACATTTTGAAGCAAAAGTAGAGCACGAAAATGACATGCTAGACTACTCCATAATTGCAAACAGGGGCATGAATGGATAGGGAACAACCATATGTTCAAAACATCCTTACTGAACTATCTCAAAATCTGCATGGATCTCCCTGTAGCATCATGTTTACATGGCATCAAAATAACAGCAGAACAGGGACTAAAATCAGCAACATCACGATGCCTAGTTTGCATGCTTGTGCTAGTCACCACATTGATCACAAAAATACATGGCATACACCACTGTAAAGAAGACATGGCATAGATCAAAACACATGTAGACATCAACCTCATAGGATGCACACATCAATCATGGCAAAAATGACAAATGAGCTCGTTCTATTAACAGACAGCACACAACATCATGAAGCACTCTTGCAACGATGATTCAGGCATCAAGATGAGCTCAAATGAATATGATGCAATAGAGTGAAATGAAGAACTCGTTGAGGCGAACAATTTGACATATTACACGCGCAAAACGGAGCAACGGATGCAGAGATACGATGCGATGAACATGGCATGATTATGCAAAATATTCGGAACTTAGTGGAATTATACCCTCGCGAAGAAAGTCAACGGCCGGATCGGGATCTCGCCGGAGACGAGGAAGGGGAGGACGGATCCGGCGGCGGGGCGAAGGAGCCGGCGGGGCATGGGGCGGCACCCGCGGCGGCGTGGCGCCGGCGGCGAGGAGCGGCGGGGCCGGGCACGGGAGCCGGGCGCGTGCGCCGGCCGAAGGGGCGCGGGGCTAGGTGCAGGGCGCACCGGCGGCGAAGCGGGACCGGCCGGGCGCGGCGGAGGCGCTCCCGCGGCAGGAAGGCGGCGCGGCCAGCGACGAGCGGCGGCGAGGAGCGCGGGAGGCGTGCGACGGCGCTGGCGGGCGGAGGCGAGCGAGCAGCTCGGGCACGGGGGCGCGGGCGCCCCGGGCTGCGGCGGCGGCGGCTCGGGCCCGATTCGGCCCACGGCAGGTCGGATCCGGGCCCCGACGGGCCAGGCCGCGTGGGACGGCAGCGGGGACAGGTGGCGGCGAGCGGTTGGCTGCGCGAGGCGGGGCGGACATGTCCGGCGGCTGGACGGACATGTCCGGCGTGCGGAGGAAGAAGGGGCTAGGGTTTCATCCGCGAATTCGGGGGAGGAGCACATATTTATAGTTTCTGGGAGCTAGGAGAGTCCAAATGAGGAGCGGTTTTCGGCCACGCGATCGTGATCGAACGACCGAGATCATGGAGGGGAGTTAGATGGGTTTTGGGTCACTTTGGAAGGGTGTTGGGCTGCACAAAAGAAGGGGGGGGGGGTTTCGGGCTACGCGGTCAACCGTTGGAGTATCAAACGGACTCCAAATGGCACGAAACTTGACAGGCGGTCTACCGGTGCTATACCGAGGCCGCTTGACAAACCTCGGGCCATTCCGAGAAAGTTTAACACCCGCTCACAACGAGAGACAAGAGGGGGACGCCGGAGGACATAGGAGCGCCGAATTGCAAAACGGACAACGGGGAAAATGCTCGGATGCATGAGACAAACACGTATGCAAAATGAAATGCACATGATGACATGACAATATGCAACACGCAAGCAAATGACATGGCAACGATGGCGAATAACTGGAGGACACCTGGCGCATCGAATCCGGGGCATTACAACACTCCTCTACTAACAAGAGATCTCGTCCCGAGATCTTAGGACCGAGACGGAAGGGAAAAGGGATGAGGTGAAACAAGAACTTAAGAGTAGAAGCAAAGAATCGATAGCACTCGAGAAGAAGAGAGGAACGCCGAGAATGACGAGAATCGAAAGCTCACGGAATCAGATAGACGATGAAACCACTCTGGTTAGAACGATATAAGAAACGAATAAGACTGAAAGGATTTAGGCAGCACTCCGGCTAAAAATGGAACTAATAGAACAAGAACTTCACATGATGGGATGGCACTTGATGAGATGAACAACGCAAAACCTCCGGAAGAATTAAAAGAATGGAATGAAATGAACTTAGAAGGAAGGGTTGAACGAAGTTGTTGAGAGAATCAACAACAAAAAGAATAAGCTTGTCGTGGACTTATGGACAACATCTCAGAAATTATGAGGTGATAACCGGCCGCAAACAGAAAAGATTGGATAACTGAGAAGAACTAAGAAATGCAAACCTCCACTTCAAAAGAAATACGGAGAATTAATTGCACTTCGAGACGCGAGAAGAAAGATACTTGAACTCCACCAACAAGAATCTTGATGAACTCTTGAAGAATGAATTAAATCATGAAGAACCACCATGAAGAACTCCGGTGACAAAAGGATGATGAGATAGAATGAAGGATGAAAGAATAAGATGAGCCTTGCGATGATTTAGATGGAGGTTCCGACGAAAAGACTGAGGAAATTGAACTCCGGAAAGAAAAGATGGGAAACACTTGGAACTAGAATTTATTCATCAAGAACAAACTCCGAAGGAAGGGATTACTCACTTGGATGAAATAAGAATAAGATTTATTGTATGATTATCCTTCATAAAATTGATGACAAGCAATGGATTTCGCATCTTACTTATTCTTCTTGAAAAAAGATTGAGAAGTGACATATCGCAAACTTGAGAAGGTCTTCATGAACCACCGGTAGGATTGGAAAGAACGAATGAATATATATGATAAACAAGGAAAAATAATCTTGAACTACCACCGTAAGAATTAGAAAAATGACTGATGAAAGAGAATGAATCACTGGGAAAGAATTAGAAGAATAAATATGTTTGAGGGGATTTAGATCCAAGAGAACGAGGAGATCATAATCTGATTAAAGAACACTTGAACGAAGCACCGGGATAAATAGAGAACGATAGCTGGAATAATGAGGGCGAAAAATTCTTCTGGAACGATGGCCTCTGGAGAAACGAAATGGAGAACAACTCCTGACATACTCCGGATGGATGAAAAGAATATCTGACAAATGGAATAATTTGAGATGATAACATGAAGCTAGCACCACGAAACTTCGAGAGAATGGACAAGGTTTAAAGGAAAACTCTTCTACGATCTTCAAATGACGACACGAAACACCACCAAAATTACTGAGATACTCCGGAATAATGAAAAAGAGGAAAGGTAGAACCGATGATGAAAAGAATTTGAAAACGATTTTGGAGAAGGCATGTGACTGATGACATTCATTCTTACATCAAACTCCGAAAAGAATTTGGAAATAACTCCGGGGGAATTAGAAGAGTCAGGTAAGATCCTGGGAAAAGACCTGTGGGTTAGGGCCCACTGAAAAGAAAACACCGTTGGAAAGGGATGTTGAAGAGGTAGATGGTGCACCGGAACACTTGAAATATTTGAAGGAGGTGACCACCTCGAATTAATTGGAAAACAGACGAATCTCCTGAGATGTCTTGAGCACTCCGGAAGGATAATTGGCGAGAGGCGAGCGAACAGGGAAAACACTTGAGCTGAGGGAAAGAATGCGATCAACACCGAAAAACTTGAATTGAGGGAAAGAATATAATCACTACCGAAAATTGGAATTGAATCCACCGAAGAAGAAAAGAGATGAAGAATGTCCACCGAGACGAGAATTCACCGGTTGAAAAGAATGAGGGAAGACTGAAGAGGCTCCACACGAATGAAATTGATGCTTGAAAGAGGCTCAGGCTCCGGGAAGAAAAAGGGTGGGAGGGCAGAAAAAAAACAAAGGCAACATGGAAGGGGAAACCGACGAATATCTTGAAGAGAAAAACACCGGTTGAAATCATTGAGGAGAGAGAGCAAAAACTTCGCACGAGTAGGATGGAAACTCGATTACGAACTCCGGCTTCGAGAAGAAAAGGGGTGGGCGGGTGGGAAAGAAAACAACTGAGGATTGAACTCAAAGATGAAGAGGCTCGAGTCAACTTGATGAGAAATGCACCGGATGGAAAGAGATGAGAACCAATGATCGGAAATCCAACTACGTGATCCTAAAGAAAATTTGAAGGGGAAGAGGAGTGATTCAAAACACCTACGTCAAGATTCCTTACCAGAGCGAGAAAGGGGCTGAGGAGTAAAAAGAATTCCTACTCTCCGATATAACTAGACTCCGAAAAATAGTTTTTTTCCTAGACTCAACAACGACCAAACTACACGATCAATCAAGGGGGCTCCTAGGGTCGGTCGAGGCTCTGATACCAACTTGTCACGCCCAATATGCGATACTATCCTAAAGAGACTCGAAGGTCCCACCAAGGATAGAACCGCATATTGAAACGCTTTTGCAAGGTGGATATCATTAAATCAACATTACATAATTGATGGGGGTACATACATAAGGCATACAATGCCACACGAATACATCATCACAATACATAAGAGCATCATTCGACTACGGATGTAACACAAACAGAAACTCAAACGACATCCACCCTGCTAGCCCAGGCTGCCGACCTGGAACCTATCCCCTGATCGAAGAAGCAGAAGAAGAACTCAACACAAGCAAGCATCGCTCTCGCGTCATGATCATCGTATAACATGTACCTGCAACTGTTGTTGTAGTAATCTGTGAGCCACGAGGACTCAGCAATCCCATTACCATGGGTATCAAGACTAGCAAAGCTTAAAGGGAAAGGAAGGGGTAAAGTGGTGAGGTTGCTGCAGCAACTAAGCATATATGGTGGCTAACATACGCAAATGAGAGCGAGAAGAGAGCAAAAGGAACGGTCATGAAGCTAGCAATGATCAAGAAGTGATCCTGAACTCCAACTTATGTCAAACATAACCCAAATCCGTGTTCACTTCCCGGACTCCGCTGAAAAGAGACCATCACGGCTACACACACGGTTGATGTGTTTTAAATCGGATCTGGTGTCAAGTTATCTACAACCGGACATTAACAAATTCCCATCTGCCTATAACCGCATGCACGGCTTTCGAAAGATTATACCTTGCAGGGGTGTCCCAACTTAGCCCATGATAAGCTCTCGCGATCAACGAAGGATATACCTTCTCCCAGGAAGACCCGATCAGACTCGGAATCCCGGTTTACAAGACATTTCGACAATGGTAAAACAAGACCAGCAAGACCGCCCGATGCACCGACAATCCCGATAGGAGCTGCACATATCTCATTCTCAGGGCAACACCGGATGAACACTACGTACAACTAAAACCAGACCTCGAGTTTCCCCGAGGTGGCGCTGCAAGTGGCTCTGGTTCGGACCAACACTTAGACAAGCACTGGCCCGGGGGGGCTATAATAAAGATGACCCTCGAGAGAGCGACTCCCAAGGGAAAAGTAGGTGGTGGTGAGGCAAATGGTAAAACCAAGGTTGGGCCTTGCCGGAGGAGTTTTATTCAAAGCAAACTGTCAAGGGGGTCCCATAAATCACCCGACCGCGCAAGGAACGCAAAATCCGGGAACATAACACCGGTATGACGGAAACTAGGGCGGCAAGAGTGGAACAAAACACCAGGCAAAAGGCCGAGTCTTCCACCCTTTACCAAGTATATAGATGCATTAATAATATAAGAGATATTGTGATATCCCAACCAAAATCCTGTCCACCATGGAGAAATCTTCAACTTCACCTGCAACTAACAACGCTATAAGAGGGGCTGAGGAAAAGTGGTAACATAGCCAAGCAACGGTTTGCATAGGAAAGGTGTCAAAGGTTAGAGGTTCATGGCAATTTGGGAGGCTTGATGAGCAAAAGATAGGTAGCGCAGCAAAGCGATAGAACGAAGCAACTAGCATAGCAATGATAGAAGTGAGATCCAGGGTAGCGGTCATCTTGCCTGAAATCCTGCAAGGAAGAAGAACAAGTCCATGAAGAAGACGAAGCCATGAGGACGAACCAAGCGTAGACGAACGAATGCTCACGATCGCAACAAAACGAGAACTATCAAGAGAAGCACACAACATAGTAAACACACCACACATGAACAAGGCATGATGCACAACCAAGCATGATGCATGACAAAGCTACATGAAACTACTCATGGCAATAAATGATGCAAACAAGAGCAACACATCAAGGCAAGTTTAAATGAGGCCGAGAACAACATATAACAAATCTGGTAAGTCCTCATATGCATATTTCGAAATTGGTCCAGATCTGAATAAACCTTATGTTCAAGTTGTTAAACAGCAAGTTAAGATGCACAAAGATGATCTACACGAGATTCTAGTCAAGTTACATATAAAGTTCATTTAGTTCGGAGCTACGGCCTAGAAGATATGAGCAAAACAAGTTAAACATGGCATTGATGCAAAATGCACCCAAACATCAAGCAAACACCTCAAAACAAGGATGCAACATGATAATATGAAGCTACATGCAATTCTAAGCAAGTTTCATATAGAGCACACTCAAAACGGAGCAACGGTTCAACACATTCACTCTATACAAGTCACAACAACAATCTGTCCAAAACAGCAACTAGGCATATGACAAGCATCAAAACAACATGCTATAGCATCTCAACATGAAAAAAAGACATGGACATGATGTACAGGTAAAGTATTACAAAACATGAACACTGAGCTATCTCCAGAAATCACTAGAACATGCTCAAACACATCTGGTAAGATTGCAAGTAATAACAATTCAGACTTTGGATAAAATAACATCAGGTTGCAATGTTTAGAGCTATCAAACAACATGTTACAGGAACTTATCATGACAAACAAAGGCATGGCATGAATCTACTAATTGCATAGAACAAGAGTCCCTTACTGACCATGAGCCAGAATGGATCAGAAAATATGATGGCACCCGTGTAAACATGACAAGTTATAATACAGATTCATACATGGCAGAAACAGAATTATGAAGGCATGTTGGTGAGCTTGTACCACTCACCAAAGAGCAAACCATGGCATGGCAAGGCAACCAACAGTAATAAGGCATGTTTTTGAAGCTAAGCATGGCAAGAGCAAGGTCATAGGGTGCATGGAACACTAGGAAATCACATGGAAACAATTGAACTTAATGTTAACAGGCTGACAGCAACATTATCAAGCAACTTTGGAGCAAGATATGAACAAGCTACAGTGAGATATAATTGCAACCAGGGGCATGGATGGATAGATCATGACATGTAGAACAAAACATATTTAGTGAACATCTCCAGATTATGCATAGAATGATTAGTAGAAGCAGGTTTACATAGCATCACAAAATAACAGATTCAGCCTAGCAAAACAGCAACAGCGAGTACACTACTTAACAAGCTTGATTCACTCACCACAAGTCATTGCATGAGAAGATAAGCATAGCATCATCAATAAGACATGTTTATGAAACAAACCAAGGCAAGAACAAGTTCATAGCATGCAAGGATCAACTACAACAACCTTGGCAAAATTGAATAACATGTAAACAATCTGCCAGGAAACATTTTGAAGCAAAAGTAGAGCACGAAAATAACATGCTAGACTACTCCACAATTGCAAACAGGGGCATTAATGGATATAGAACAACCATATGTTCAAAACATCCTTACTGAACTATCTCAAAATATGCATGGATCTCTCTGTAGCATCATGTTTACATGACATCAAAATAACAGCAGAACAGGGACTAAAATCAGCAACATCACGATGCCTACTTTGCATGCTTGTGCTAGTCACCATATTGATCACAAAAATACATGGCATACACCACCGTAAAGAAGACATGGCATAGACCAAAACACATGTAGACATCAACCTCATAGGATGCACACATCAATCATGGCAAAAATGACAAATGAGCTCGTTCTGTTAACAGACAGCAGACAACATCATGAAGCACTCTTGCAACAATGATTCAGGCATCAAGATGAGCTCAAATGAATATGATGCAATGGAATGAAATGAAGTACTCGTTGAGACGAACAATATGACATATTACGCATGCAAAACGGAGCAACGGATGCAGAGATACGATGCGATGAATATGGCATGATTATGCAAAATATTCGGGACTTAGTGGAATTATACCCTCGCGAAGAAAGTCAACGGCCGGATCGGGATCTCGCCAGAGACGAGGAAGGGGAGGACGGATCCGGAGGCGGGGCGAAGGAGCCGGCGGGGCATGGGGCGGCACCCGCGGCGGCGTGGCGCCGGCGGCGAGGAGCGGTAGGGCCGGGCACGGGAGCCGGGCGGCGCGCGCCGGCCGAAGGGCGCGGGGCTGGGCGCAGGGCGCGCCGGCGGCGAAGCGGGACCGGCCGGGCGCGGCGGAGGCACTCTCGCGGCAGGGAGGTGGCGCGGCCGGTGACGAGCGGCGGCGGGGGCACGCGGGAGGCGCGCGGCGGCGCTGGCGGGCAGAGGCAAGCGAGAAGCTCGGGCATGGGGGCGCGGGCGCCCCGGGCTGCGGCGGCGGCGGCTCGGGCCCGATTCGGCCCACGGCGGGTCGGATCCGGGCCCCGACGGGCTGAGCAGCGTGGGACGGTGGCAGGGACAGGTGGCGGCGAGCGGTTGGCTGCGGGAGGCGGGGCGGACATGTCCGGCGGCTGGACGGACATGTCCGGCGCGCGGAGGAAGAAGGGGCTAGGGTTTCATCCGCGAATTCGGGGGAGGAGCACATATTTATAGTTTCTGGGAGCTAGGAGAGTCCAAATGAGGAGCGGTTTTCAGCCACGCGATCGTGATCGAACGACCAAGAGCATGGAGGGGAGTTAGATGGGTTTTGGGCCACTTTGGAAGGGTGTTGGGCTGCACAAAAGAAGGGGGGTTTCGGGCTGCGCGGTCAACCGATGGAGTATCAAACGGACTCCAAATGGCACGAAACTTGACAGGCGGTCTACCGGTGCTATATCGAGGCCGCTTGGAAAACCTCGGGCCATTCCGAGAAAGTTTAACACCCGTTCACAACAAGAGACAAGAGGGGGACGCCGGAGGACATAGGAGCGCCGGATTGCAAAACGGACAATGGGGAAAATGCTCGGATGCATGAGATGAACACGTATGCAAAATGAAATGCACATGATGACATGACAATATGCAACACGCAAGCAAATGACATGGCAACGACAGCGAATAACTGGCGGACACCTGGCACATCGAATCCGGGGCGTTACACACACGGCGGTGAGCATCATGAAATTGGTGATGGAGGATGGATGATGGTTGATGATGACGACAGCGACGAACCCCCCTCCCCGGAGCCCCGAATGGACTCCAGATCAGCCCTCCTGAGAGAGATTAGGGCTTGGCGGCGGCTCCGTATCGTAAAATGCGATGAAACTTTCTGTCTGATTTTTTTCTCTGCGAAAGCAAATATATGGAGTTGGAGTTGAGGTCGGTAGATGTCCAGGGGGCCCACGAGGCAGGGGGCGCGCCCCCACCCTCGTTGACAGCTTGTGGGCCCCCTAATGTTGATTCTTTCGCCAATATTTTTTATTAATTCTGTAAAGTTGCTTCGTGGATTTTCAGGTCATTCCAAGAACTTTTATTTCTGCACAAAAATAACACCATGGCAGTTCTGCTAAAAACAACGTCAGTCCGGGTTAGTTCCACTCAAATCATGCAAGTTAGAGTCCAAAACAAGGGCAAAAGTGTTTGGAAAAGTAGATACGACGGAGACGTATCAACTCCCCCAAGCTTAAACCTTTGCTTGTCCTCAAGCAATTCAGTTGACAAACTGAAAGTGATAAAGAAAAACTTTTACAAACTCTGTTTGCTCTTGTTGTTGCAAATATGTAAAGCCAACATTCAAGTTTCAGCAAAGATTATGAACTAACCATATTCAAAATAACACTTAGGTTTCATGTTTAATCATATCAATGGCATAATGTCACACCCTGCATTTTGTAACATGTCATTTGCAATAATAAAGCATTAAAATTTGGACCAACAAAAACTTTTGCATTATTTGGCTTTTCATTTGGATTTGGTTTTCTCTCTGTGATTCTCAAGTGCTCTTTAAAGTCAACACAACTCCACCTTATATACTTCTTCTCCTTGCCCCAAACTTCTGCCCAATGATCATGCCATGTGTATAGTGCAATATAGTATTTTCTTACAAAAATAATTTGGCCAAATAGTATTTTAAAAAATTATTTTTCCAAAAATCACTGAATTGAGGTTTGCACTACAAGTACTTGATTGGGGTATGAAAAATATTTCAAAGAGTATATTTGAAACCTATTAGATATAGGACTCCCATAAACCACAAAAATATAATTTTAAAAGTAATTTTCCTATTTTATTTAAAGGCTTTTTTCTTAAGGCCAGAAATGGTCTTTAATAGGTTAAAATTAGTTATCTGTTTCAAAAATATTTGAGAAAAATCAGGGAAACTCAGTGGACATATATTTTCCATATATAAGGGTTTCAGCACATGGTCATGTTCAAAATATTGGGCAAAACCCCCCAAAACCATCTCTGACAGAATCAAATTTGAACAACTTTGTACTACCAACTTTCTCTCCTTGACCCCAACTTTTGTGAGCATGTTCACATGACCAAATGAGTCCACTACACCAAGTGGTGCATCAAGGAGAAGCGATTTTCTAAACTAGATCTACACAAGTTCATTTCTGCTAATTTCTAGGGTTTGCCAAAGTTTCATTAGCAAACTCTTCCAAATGAGCTCATCTTCCTTCTAGCCTGTCATTTTGTCAAAGTCGGATGCCGGCCAAAGTCGCACTCTGGAGCGCCTGGCAGGGCATCCCACTGTTGACGCCGCGCCCCCGACCACCTCGAGCCTCCCCCGCACGCCAGTCGATGCCCCTCGACGTCCGCTCCAGGCCAACAGGCCGCCCTCTTGCTCCCGCGCCCTCCTCTCTCTCCTGCACCTCACGCCAGAACGCCGCCCCGCTCGGCCAATGCTCGCGCCGCTCCTGTGGCCCGCCGGCAGCTCGCTCCTCTCCTCCTCTCTCTCCTTGGCACCCTAGAACACTCCCACGAACACCCCGAGCCCTCCATTCCCTCTCTAACGGCCACCCAAACCGATCCCGCGGGCGCCCGTAGGCCGCGCCTACGGTGGACCTCGGCCAGCCTATATAAGGCGACCCCGAGCCCCTCTCTCGCTTTCTGTCGCTCTCCCACCCTCCCAATCTACCTCCCGATCCACCCATTCGACCCTAGAGAAGCCTGAGCTCGAGATCGAGCTCGAGCTCCGCCACCTCTGGTCGTCGGCGTCCCTGCGGTACAGGCCTCCTCCGCCCCCGTTCTCTCTTGATCTGGAACCGCACGACATCACTGACCCTTTCCCGTCTCCCCCCACTCTTTTTGCAGCCGGAAACGGCCGGAACCACCGACGCCCGACGCACCTCCACCCTGTGACCTCGTCACCAGCAAACCAGGCTGCTCCGGCGACCACCGACACCACCCACCGAACGGCGACGTTCCGTTGAGTCCAACGGTGCCACCCGCTCGACCTTCCGTGCCCTGTAGCGCCGCCGGTGAGCTCGTCGTCCCCTTTGCCGCGAGCTTAGAGATGCCAGGTGGAGCCAACTTGTCATCCTCTGCTCTCCCTTGCCCCCCTTCTCTCTCTTTCTAACGTTGGGCCCGCCTGTCAGGTTTGAAATCTGGCACGCTCGCGCCGCTCGGCTCGCCTGGGCCAAATCGCCTCTGGGCCTGTGCACTGCAGCTGTTCTAGCCCAGTTGCACAGTGGCCTTTTTCCTTTTCTTTTTCTATCACATCTCCAAAAATTCCACAGGATGAAATATTTATCCAAATGTAATAATTCCAACTCCTAAAATCTTAGAATAATCCCACCTATTTATTGATGTAACTTTTATACACATCCATTACACTTTTCTGCACTATTCAAATTTAAATTCAAAATTGAACAATAAAATCTCTGTTTGAAAATCCACTACTCTGTCCCCGTAACTCCAAATCCAAAACTAAGAATTTCCCTTTCTTAGTTTTCCTCCTAGTATTTTACAAAAATCAGTTGACATTTTTCTGAGCACTTTGACTTTTCTGTTTTTATTATTGTCTTATTTTTTGTTGTTTTCTTGCGATGATTAGATCCCGTATTTGACGAAGTTGCTAAAGAAGAAGAAGGAGAAGGATTTGAAGATCTCAAAGAACAAGCCAATCAAGGCAAGCAGCCCTTTGACCATGACACCCCTCTTGTTCATCGGTACCCTTTTTCCGATTGCATGATGATGAAATATGACGGTGGTAGACTTGTTGTGAACCACCACATGATGCATACCCTTACTCATGACATTACCTTGTTCATGATTGCATTGTCAAGAGACTAGTTGATGCATAATGATGCATGTGTACCATGAACTCTTCGTGGATACATTCTTTCGAAAACACCATCGGGTGCCCCTAATGCCCTTGGGAGATGTTGAACTAAGGTCACCACTTGAGGAAGAAGTGGTGTACCGAAGAGAGATTTTGGTGTGTGTAAAATGATGGATTAGATTTATGTGTGATTACCGTCCCAACCAAACATGTGCAACCACTCTACCCCTTTATGGGACGGGGCATTATTGATTACCTAGACTGGTACTAGCATGGTGCCCACATTACTAGTGACGGTGGTGACTTGAGGGCACTCTCGGGACGGGGTCGTGCTTGGATAGGCGGCCATGACTGTTTTCACAGGGCACCGGACACACCGTTGGTCCCTTTGTGTATGTGTGATAATGTGAAAAGGGCAGAGTCCCATGATCTTTTGCTTATACACGAGGGTCGTGTATCAACGAGTGGACCCTACGTTTGAGTCGTCTAGGGAAAGGTAATGATCAGGTGCTTCCCCCGAGTACTTGAGGTACTGCGGGATCGTGGATGACACAAAAGCTTCCCGGATCTTGTGGGTAAAGTGTGCAACCTTTGTAGAGTGTCAAACTATTCGAATAGCCGTGTCCACGGTCATGGATAGTTGGGAGGTGCTACTTAAACTATGTCCAGAAATTTTACAATCTCGGTGCATGTGTGTGTGGAAGAGAACTATTTGTGTCAAGGTGGTGACTTGACATGTTGAATGAAATGGCATTGATCCAAACTCTATTTATGTTGATATCTGTAACCTGTTTTCAAGGTTACCCATGTCCATTGATGCATATCTCACAAATTGATAGGACTTCTCAACTAGCGTGAAGCTAGGTAGCTTACTTGTTGTACAATTGCATTGTTACTTTGAACCAAATCATGGGTTGCTTGCGAGTACATTTAAAGTACTCATTGGCTTGCCACTGGTTATTTAATTGACCAGGCATGGAAGAACAGGAGTTCGAGGAAGAGTTCTTTGGGGACAAACACGCGAACTAGGATGCTTCCCAGTCAGAGTGCATGTAGGATTAAGGCAGATGGCATGGGTTCTACTCATCAACGAAGAGCAGCTCTGCTTGTGTTTCATTTGATGTTCAACCCTTAAGGCTTTATCAATGTAAGACTTGACCATAATGGTCATAAATTGTGTAAGATGGTATGTATGGATGTAAGACTCTTGTTATTCAGCTTCTGTGTGTTCAGTGAGCATTGATCTCTGGGATCATTGTACACGTGCATTTGGTGATCTCGACCTATGAGTCGGGGTCCCCACAGAGCTAGTATCAGAGCCATCCTGACTGTAGGAAGCCTTAGTTAGCATGGGCATTATATAGAATGAGACTCTCTACCAAAACTACATATGTACCATCTTTTTCTAAGACTATCCCAAGCATGGGTCATAACTCCTCTATTGACCCTTCCCCTTCCACTTTTGTAGACGGCCGTCGTACCCGAAGACTTCCTGACCACCAGATTTCTCGTGCTTCTTGAGGACAACCTCAAGAGGTGCAAGTTCACTCGGTCCCGCACCTTCACCTGTCACGAGCACTAGATCGACAACGCCAAGAAGGAGTATCACATGGAGGTAGTCGTGAAGGCGAACGACTCCCCGACGAGCTGGTTCTTTGAGGGACCCCAGATGGTGACCCTGCTTCGCATTTTTGAGACTGCTGCCCTCAAGATGATGACTCACCTCCAGGATCTTCTGCCAGATATGGCAAGTGAGCCAGCCACCCGTTACCTGCCTTATCAGAAGGAGGGTGATGACGAGAGCAGCGCACCAGCCCTGCCCATGGACGAAGGACTTCCCCTCCGTTTCCATACCTACTTCGGCTTGTGTGCTGATAGCCTGGCACAACACCTGGCCTCGGAGTCGATGGAGCTTCGGAAGGAACTCCACGAGACCAAGGAACTCCTCCGCCTAGATCAGACAAAGGCAGACAGGATCAAGAAGGATGGTGCACCCCCTGGACAGCCCGTTGTTTCCTATCGAGGCGGGCGACCCCCATAGGTTACGCATGCCAAGGGATCATCTCAGCCACACCGTATGATGGCGAAGGACTATCGCAACCTCTTCATGGTGCCCCCGACGAAGCAGCGCCGTGTTCAGCTCCTCCACTCCCCCACTCCCTCAATTGACGAGGAAACTGAGACGGATGAAGATGAGGAGGAAGACCCAGAGGAGCCGGAATACGCGACCGAGTATTCCACCACTTAGACACCATTCAGGACTAGGATAGGCCAGTCCGTAACCCTTAAGGTAGGATAGGTCATGTACCCCTTATGCAAAGTCGAGTCCATGTAATGGTTAAAATGAAACCATGTTGTGTTGTGTTTCCTTTCAACTTGTTTTGATGAAAGTCGTACTTTCCCTTTCAGGAACTTGTAAACGACTACATCACCCATTTGGTTTTAATGCATGAGTTTGGCCCTTCCGACCTCTGCTTAACTTAAAATTGTGTCACACCCACCCCCTACCAGGCGCCCCATCTATCTTGTTTTCCCTCATTTTATCCCAATCATGAGATCTTGACCGCTCCAACAGGATGCCTGTTGTAACCCATACTGGTACCTCTACCCAGCAGCAAGAAGCCGGAGGGTCCACCCAAGGAGGAGCCATCTAGGACCAAACCCAAGGACAAACTCCACCACCGCCTCCACCTCCGAACATGGACATGGCCCATCTTTTCCAAGCCTTCCGGGAGGAACACCAAGCCAACACTACAGCCCTCCAGATGATTGCTCAAGCTGTCACCAACAACCGCCAGTAGGCAGGGAATGGCAATTGACGTTCCACATTGGCAGAGTTCAAGAAGCATGCACCACCCACCTTCATCGAGACTGCCGAACCCCTGGATGCAGACGACTGGGTCCGCACCATTGAGGATCTGTTGGAACTAGTTTGCTGCACTGAAGACTGCGAGAGGGTGGCATATGCTTCCCACTATCTCGGGGGAACTGCCAGAGCTTGGTGGGATGGATTCAAGGTCATGCATGCGGGGCAAAACACCACTTGGAATGACTTCAAGGCAGAATTCCGCAAGGCCCACATTCCTTCTGGAATTATGGCCATCAAGAAGCGTGAGTTCCGGGCCCTGAAGCAGGGGAGTAGCACTGTCAAGGAGTACATGCAGAAGTTCAGTGTTCTATCAAGGTATGCTCCTGAAGATGTCAGCACTGATGCTGCCAAAAGAGAGTGCTTCATGGAAGGCCTCAATCATACCCAGCAGTACTCGCTTGTTGTGTGCGACTGCCCAACCTTTCCTGACCTGGTGAACAAGGCACTCATGCTTGAAGACAAGCGACGTGCTTTGGATGATACCTGTAAGCGCAAGATGATCAGCAAGGGTAGCTCCAGCAACTAGAAGCCTCGCCAATGGCAGCCAGCCCCAGTCAGGCCAACCTATCAGCAACCAAGAGCTCCTGCGCCCTGCGCCAACTATCAGCCTCAGCAGTATGCCAACCCTGGGCCAGCTTTCAACAACCCTAATAACAGTGGTGGCAACAAGATCAACAACCCAAACCAAGTCACTTCCTTTGGATGTGGTCAGTCAGGACACATCTCAAGGGTGTGCCCCAACAAGAAGCCCGATGCCCCGCGCCCCAATGCGCAGAACCAAGGACAAGGCCGCGGAATGCCACCAAGGAACCAAACTCCCCGCAACCCACCCAACAATGGCAAGGGGCGTGTGAACCACGTCACTGCAAAAGAAGCTCAGGAAGACCCGGACGTCGTGCTGGGTACGTTCCTTGTCAACCCAACACCTGCAACTGTCTTGTTTGATTCTGGAGCCACACATTCATTTATCACCCAAAGGTTTGCATTAAAAAGTGGCATGACCCCTACAATCCTGAATAACCCTATGGTGGTACAAACCACAGAGCAGAGATGAGAGCCAAGATAGGATGTAAAGGAGTCGGGATTGTCATTAATATGGTAGATTTCCTAGCAGACCTTATCATCCTAAGATCACAAGGCTTGGACGTGATCTTGGGAATGGATTGGCTCAGCGAGCACAAAGGCTTGTTAGATTGTGCCAACCGAACTGTCACTGTGACCAATGACCAGGGAGTCGAAGTTAAATTTGCCTCCAACCCCTCCTCTGCTCAAGCCACCCAAGTTAACTGTCTGACTGAAGTTGGATTGGAGCAGGTACCGCTAGTATGTGAATACCCCGATGTCTTTCCTGACGAGCTACCGGGAATGCCTCCTGACCAAGACATTGAGTTCATCATCGAGGTCATGCCCGAAGCAAGACCCATCTATAAGAAGCCTTATAGAATGGGATCGGAAGAGTTAGAAGAGTTGAAGAAGCAACTAGAAGAGCAGTTGAGGAAGGGATTTATCCGCCCTAATGGCTCCCCTTGGGGATCACCTGTTCTGTTTGTGGCAAAGAAGGACGGTACCATCCGCTTGTGCATTTACTATCGCTCCCTCAATGAAGTTACAATCAAGAACAAGTACCCACTTCCCAAGATTGAAGATCTGTTTGATCAACTCAATGGGTCCAAGGTGTTCTCCAAGATCGACCTTAGATGTGGGCACTACCAGCTAAAAATTAGACCCCAAGATATTCCAAAGACGGCATTTGTAACCAGATATGGCCTGTATGAGTGCACGGTCATGTCCTTTGGATTGACCAATGCCCCAGCTTACTTCATGTATCTCATGAATAAGGTCTTCATGGAATATTTGGACAAGTTTGTTGTCGTCTTCATTGATGACATTCTTGTCTTCTCGAAGACGGAAGAAGAGCACTAGCAACACTTGAGGATGGTCCTAGACAAGCTTCGAGAGCACCAACTGTACGCCAAGTTCAGCAAGTGCGAATTTTGGCTGCATGAGGTTGGATTCTTGGGTCATGTATTGAATGCCGAAGGGTTGTCAGTGGATCCCACCAAGTTCCAACCCGTGACTGAATGGAAAACCCTGAGCAATGTGAAGGAAGTCAGAAGCTTCCTTGGACTCCCGGGATATTACCGCAAGTTCGTTGAAGGATTCTCAAGCATTGCCCGACCTATGACCCAACTCTTGAAGAAGGACAAGAAGTTTGAGTGGACACCAAAGTGTGAAGAGAGCTTCCAGGAGCTGAAGAAGAGATTAACCACCGCCCAAGTTCTGGCTACACATGATATTCACAAGGAATTTGTGATATATTGTGATGCATGAAGAACCGTACTCGGTGGTGTCCTGATGCAAGAAGGCAGAGTCGTAGCATATCTATCCAGACAGCTATGTCCTCACGAAGAGAACTATGCTACTCATGATCTCGAGTTGGCAGCTGTAGTTCATGCCTTAAAGACCTGGTGACATTACCTTCTAGGGAAGCGATGTGAGATATACACCGACCACAAGAGTTTGAAGTATATCTTCACTCAAAAGTAATTGAACATGAGGCGAAGAAGGTGGCTAGAGTTGATCAAGGTTTATGACCTCAATGTCCAATACCACCCTGGAAAGGCTAATGTGGTAGCATATGCCTTAAGAAGAAAGGCTTGTTCCTTGAATGCTATGCTTAAGGAAAGGCTACCCGCCTTATATGAAGAACTTGAAGGCTTCGGATTGGAACTGGTTGCACTAGGATTCTTAGCCAACCTTGAAGTCAAGCCTACCCTGATGAATGATGTTAAGGAAGCTCAGAAGGGACACGAGAGTATTGAAGGCATCAAGAGGAAGATCAAGGCGGGCAAAGCCCCAAGTTTCTCAGAGGATGAGCAAGGAGTTGTGTGGTTTAGGAATCGCATTTGCGTGCCCAACATGATTGAGCTCAAGAATCTGATCTTGCAAGAAGCTCATGACACCCCGTATTCCATCCATCCTGGAGGAACCAAGATGTATCAGGACCTGAAGGAAAGATTCTGGTGGCACGGGATGAAAAGGGAGATAGCTAAAGGGTCAAGGTGATGTATGCCAAAGGGTCAAGGCTGAACATCAGTGACCTGCTGGATTGCTCCAACCACTCAAGGTTCCTGAGTGGAAATGGGAAAAAGTCGTAATGGATTTCATCACTGGGTTACCCAAGTCAAATAAGGGTCATGACTCCATATGGGTTATAGTCGACCATTTGACCAAAGTGGCCCATTTCATTCCTATCAAGACTACCTATGATGGCAACCAGCTGGCGACTCTATACATCGACAGAATCGTAAGTCTCCATGGTGTTCCTAAGGAGATTATGTCAGATCGAGAAACGTAGTTTACCTCGAGGTTCCGGAAGAAGTTCCAAGAGTCCATGGGAACCAAGTTGTCTTTCAGCACTGCTTTCCACCCACAGACCGGAGGCCAGACAGAACGAGTGAATCAGATTCTCGAAGACATGCTCCAAGCCTGTGTCCTTGCATATGGAGCTAAGTGGGAAGATTGTCTTCCATTCGTTGAGTTCTCCTATAACAATAGTTATAAATCAAGTCTCCAGATGGCACCATTTGAAGTGTTATATTGATGCAAGTGTCGCACACCCCTCAATTGGTCAGAGGCCGGAGAAGGGCTAGTCTTTGGACGAGATGTTCTCCGTGAAGCAGAAGAATAAGTGCAGCTAGTCAGAGAGCGTCTGAAGACCGCCAAATCAAGACAGAAGAGCTATGCTGACACTCGTCGCCGACAGGTGAACTTCCTAGTCGGAGACCATGTGTACCTACGGGTAACCCCCCTTAAGGGAACCAAGCGTTTCCACGTTAAGGGGAAGCTCGCACCAAGATTTATTGGCCCCTTTAAGATCACCGCACGACAAGGAGAAGTGGCTTATCAGTTGGAACTACCACCTGAACTATCCAATGTGCACAACGTATTCCATGTGTCACAACTCCGGAAGTGCCTCCAAGTTCCAGACAAGCCTGATCTCTACAAAGATGTCGATCACCAAGCCATTGACCTTCAGCCTGATTTGACCTACCGTGAGAAGCCCATCCGAATTTTGGATGAAGCAGAGCGATGTACGCGAAGCCACACCATAAAGTACTTCAAGGTCCAGTGGAGCAACCACACTGAAGCAGAAGCCACCTGGGAACGTGAAGACTACCTTAGATCCGAGTTTCCCAATCTCTTTTAAAGCCTAGCTTAGGAATCTCGGGGATGAGATTCTTGTAAGGGGGGTAGGTCTGTCACACCATGCATTTTGTGACATGTCATTCGCATTAATAAAGCATGAAAATTTGGACCAACAAAAACTTTTGCATTATTTGGCTTTTTATTTGGAGTTGGTTTTCTCACTGTGATTTTCTAGTGCTCTTTAAAGTCAACACAACTCCACCTTATATACTTCATCTCCTTGCCCCAAACTTCTGCCCAATGATCATGCCATGTGTATAGTGCAATATAGTATTTTCTTACAAAATAATTTGGCCAAATAGTATTTTCAAAAGTTAGTTTTCCAAAAACCCCTGAATTGAGGTTTGCACTACAAGTACTTGATTTGGGGTATGAAAAATATTTCAAAGAGTATATTTGAAACCTATTAGATATAGGACTCCCATAAACCACAAAAATATAATTTTAAAAGTAATTTTCCTATTTTATTTAAAGGCTTTTCTTAAGGCCAGAATTGGTACATCTTAACTAGGTTAAAATTAGTTAATTCTGTTTCAAAAATATTTGAGAAAAATCAGTGGAAACTCAGTTGGACATATATTTTCCATATATAAGGGTTCAACACATGGTCATGTTCAAAAATATTGGGCAAAACCCCCCAAAACCCTTCTGACATTCAAATTTGAAAATTTGTACTACAATATTCTCTAAAAACTTCCAGAAAAATTTTTAGGCATGTCACATGACAAATGGAGGCACTGCACAAGCCTGGTGCTCAAGGAGAATGATTTCTCACCAAATCCCACAAAACCCTCTCTGACTAAATAAAATTTGAACAAACTTTTCATTACCAAACTTTCTTCACCAAATGAGCTCATCTTCCGTCGACCATATTCATTTTGTCAAATGAGCCAACACAAACCATCTTCAACCTATGAGCACATGACAGTAATGGAATGCAAGTACCCCAAAATCATATCAAACACCTTCTGCATGTTAACTAAAAAACCCTGTTTGGGCCTCTTCCACTAATCTCCATGAGCTCTACTTTTTACCGCAACCCCTCCTAGTCCCCCTCTAGCACCTGGATGCTTTTCTGCCCGAGAAAGCAATAATGAAGGGGGGAGAACCCCATTTTTCTTCTCTGGACAATGGATTCCTCCCTCTCTCTCAGCCTCCTTCTCTCCCTGCAGATTTCCAGAGCACCCAAGGCTCTCCCCAGCTTTTGCCCATGCCTCCTTCAGCTGCCAGACACAAGTGGATGCACGAGGACGCGGGAAAACCACGGATACCGGCCAAAGTCGTGCTCTGGAGGGCCTGGCAGGGCACCCGACCGTTGACGCTGCGCCCCCCAACCACCTCGAGCCTCCCCCACACGCCAGTCGATGCCCCTCGACGTCCACTCCACGCTAGCAGGCCACCCACTTGCTCCCGCGCCCCCTCTCTCACCTGCAGCTCGCACCAGAACACCGCCCCACTCGGCCATTGCTTGCGCCGCTCCTGTGGCCCGCCCGCAGCTCGTCCCTCTCCTCCTCTCTCTCCCTGGCACCCTAGACCACTCCCACGAACACCCCCGAGCCCTCCATTCCGTCTCTAACGGCCACCCAAACCAATCCCTTGGGCGCCCGTAGGCCGTGCCTACGGTGGACCTCGGCCAGCGTATATAAAGCGACCCCGAGCCCCTCTCTCGCTTCCTGTCGCTCTCCCACACTCCCAATCTACCTCCCAATCCACCCATTCGACCACAGAGAAGCCCGAGCTCGAGATCGAGCTCGAGCTCCGCCGCCTCGGGTCGTCAGTGTCCACGCGGTACAGGCCTCCTCTGCCCCCGTTCTCTCTCGATCTGGAACCACACGGCATCACTGACCCTTTTCCCTCTCTCCCCCACTCTTTTTGCAGCCGGAAACGGACGGAACCACCGATGCCCGAAGCACCTCCGCCGCGTGACCTCATCGCCGGCAAACCAGGCTGCTCCGATGACCACCTCCACCACCCACCGGATGGCGATGTCCCCCCTGAGTCCAACGGTGCCACCCGCTCGACCTGCCGTGCCCTGTAGCATCGCTGGTGAGCTCGCCGTCCACTCTGCCACGAGGTTAGAGATGACAGGTGGAGCCCACCTGTCATCCTCTCCTCTCCCTCGCCCCCGTTCTCTATCTCTAACGCTGGGCCCTACCCGTATAGTTTGAAATCTGGTGCGCGCGCTGCTCGGCTCGCCTGGGCCGAATTGCCTCTGGGCCTGTGCACTGCGGCTGTTCTGGCCCAGTTGCACAGTGGCCTTTTTCCTTTTCTTTTTCTGTCACATTTCCAAAAATTCCACAGGATGAAATATTTATCCAAATTCAATAATTCCAACTCCTAAAATCTTAGAATAATCCCACCTATTTATTGATGTAACTTTTATACACATCCATTACACTTTTTTACACTGTTCAAATTTAAATTCAAATTTGAACAATAAAATCTTTGTTTGAAAATCCACTACTCTGTCCCCCCTAACTCCAATTCCAAAACTAAGAATTTTCCCCTTCTTAGTTTTCCTCCTAGTATTTTAACAAAATCAGTTGACATTTTTCTGAGCACTTTGACTTTTCTATTTTTATTATTTTCTTTTTTTCGTTGTTTTCTTGCGATGATTAGATCCCGTATTTGACGAAGTTGCTGAAGAAGAAGAAGGAGAAGGATTTGAAGATCTCGAAGAACAAGCCAATCAAGGCAAGTAGCCCTTTGACCATGACACCCCTCTTGTTCATCGGTACCCTTTTTCCGATTGCATGATGATGAAATATGACGGTGGTAGACTTGTTGTGAACCACCACATGATGCATACCCTTACTCATGACATTACCTTGTTCATGATTGCATTGTCAAGAGACTAGTTGATGCATAATGATGCATGTGTACCATGAACTCTTCATGGATACATTCTTTCGAAAACCCCATCGGGTACCCCTAATGCCCTTGGGAGATGTTGAACTAAGGTCACCGCTTGAGGAAGAAGTGGTGTACCGAAGAGAGATTTTGGTGTGTGTAAAATGATGGATTAGATTTATCTGTGATTACCGTCCCAACCAAACATGTGCAACCACTCTGCCCCTTTATGGGATGGGGCATTATTGATTACTTAGACTGATACTAGCATGTCGCCCACATTACTAGTGACGGGGGTGACTTGAGGTCACTCTCGGGACGGGGTCGTGCTTGGATAGGCGGCCATGACTGTTTTCACAGGGCACCGGACACAGCGTTGGTCCATTCGTGTATGTGTGATAATGTGAAAAGGGAAGAGTTCCACGATCTTTTGCTTAATATACGAGGGCCGTGTATTAATGAGTGGACCCTATGTTAGTGTCGTCTAGGGAAAGGTAATGATCGGGTGCTTCCCCCGAGTACTTGAGGTACTGTGGGTCGTGGATGACACGAAAGCTACCCGGATCTTGTGTGTAAAGTGCGCAACCTTTGCAGAGTGTCAAACTATTCGAATAGCCATGTCCACGGTCATGGACAGTTGGGGGTGTTACTTAAACTATGTCCAGAAATTTTACAATCTCGGTGCATGTGTGTGTGGAAGAGAACTATTTGTGTCAAGGTGGTGACTTGACATGTTGAATGAAATGGAATTGATCCAAACTCTATTTATGTTGATATCTGTAACCTGTTCTCAAGGTTACCCATGTCCATTGATGCATATCTCACAAATTGATAGGACTTCTCAACTAGCGTGAAGCTAGGTAGCTTAATTGTTGTACAATTGCATTGTTACTTTGAACCAAATCATGGGTTGCTTGCAAGTACATTCAAAGTACTCATTGGCTTGCCACTAGTTATTTAATTGACCAGGCATGGAAGAACAGGAGTTCGAGGAAGAGTTCTTTGGGGACGAACACACGGACTAGGACGCTGCCCAGTCAGAATGCCTGTAGGGTTAAGGCACATGGCATGGTTTCTACTTATCAACAAAGAATTCCGCTGCTTGTGTTTCATTTGATGTTCAGCCCTTAAGGCTTTATCAATGTAAGACTTGACCATAGTGGTCATAAATTGTGTAAGACGGTATGTATGGATGTAAGACTCTTGTTATTCAGCTTCTGTGTATTCAGTGAGCATTGATATCTGGGATCACTGTACACGTGCATTCGGTGATCTCGACCTATGAGTCGGGGTCCCCACACGTAATCAAGTAGAGAGCAATAATAATAAATCTCGGATGACAACACTTTCTCAAAACAATCATAGTATGATATAACAAGATGGTATCTCGCTAGCCTTTTCTGAGACTGCAAAACATAAATGCAGAGCACCTTTAAAGATCAAGGACTGACTAAACATTGTAATTCATGGTAAAAGAGATCCAGTCATAGTCATACCCAATATAAACTAATAGTAATGCATGCAAATGACAACGGTTCTCTCTAGCGGGTGCTTTTCAATAAGAGGGTGATGAGGAACATAAAAGTAGATAGATAGGCCCTTCGCAGAGGGAAGCAGGTATTTGTAGAGGTGCCAGAGCTCGACTTTGAAATAGAGATGAATAACATTTTGAGTGATATACTTTCACTGTCAACATAACAACTAAGAGATCTCAATATCTTCCATGCTACACACATTATAGGCGGTTCCCAAACAGAATGGTAAAGTTTATACTCCCCCACCACCAACAAGCATCAATCCATGGATTGCCCGAAACAACGGGTGCCTCCAACTAGCAACAATTCTAGGGGAGTTTTGTTTGCAATTATTTTGATTTGATTTGAGCATGGGACTGGGCATCCCGGTGACCAGCCATTTTCTCATGAATGAGGAGCGGAGTCCACTCCTCTTGAGAATAACCCGCATAACATGGAAGATACAGACAGCCCTAGTTGATACATGAGCTGTTTGAGCATACAAAACAGAATTTTATTTGAAGGTTTGGAGTTTGGCACATACAAATTTACTTGGAACGGTAGGTAGATACCGCATATAGGAAGGTATGTTGGCTTCATATGGAATAAATTTGGGGTTTGTGGAGTTTGGAAGCACTAGCAGTATTCCCGCTTAGTACAGGTGAAGGCTAGCAAGAGACTGGGAAGCGACCAACTGAGAGAGCGACAACAGTCATGAACATGCATTAAAATTAATCAACAACGAGTGCAAGCATGAGTAGGATATAATCCACCATGAACATAAATATCGTGAAGGCTATGTTGATTTTGTTTCAACTACATGCATGAACATGTGCCAAGTCAAGTCACTCGAATCATTCAAAGGAGGATTCCACCCTATCATACCACATCACAACCATTTTAATAGCATGTTGGCATGCAAGGTATACCATTATAAGCTCCCAGCTAATTAAGCATGGCATAAGCAACTATAATCTCTAATTGTCATTGGAAACATGTTTATTCATAATAGGCTGAATCAGGAATGATGAACTAATCATATTTACAAAATCAAGATAGGTCGAGTTCATACCAGCTTCTCTCATCTCAATCAGTCCATCATATATCGTCATTATTGCCTTTCACTTCCACGACCGAACGGTCTGGATAATAATAATAGTGCACATGCATTGGACTAAGCTGGAATCTGCAAGCATTCAATTCAAGGGAGAAGACAAGGTAATATGGGCTCTTGGTTAAATCAACAATCATGCATATGAGAGCCACTCAGCATTTTCATTATGGTCTTCTCCTCTCGACCCCCAAAGAAAAGAAAAGAAATAAAACTATTTACACGGGAAAGCTCCCAACAAGCAAAAGAAGAACGAGAAATCTTTTTGGGTTTTCTTTTAATTACTACTACAAGCATATAAAGTAAACTAACTATTTTTTTGGTTTTTCTTAAGGTTTATCAAACACACAAGAAGAAAGCTAGAAAAGAAATTAAACTAGCATGGATAGTACAATGAAAAAGTATGGGCACCGACAACTAGAATGAGTGTGTGAACATGAATGTAATGTCGGTGAGAAATACGTACTCCCCCAAGCTTAGGATTTTGGCCTAAGTTGGTCTATGCCCATGGATCATGGCTACTCTTTCCGGTGTACTGAGGAGTGTCATCATATTGCCACTGACTGGCGATCTCCTCTGGATCCCACTGAAAATAGGATGGTCGATAAGGGGAAAGTGGTGGTTCCGGCTCAGGCTCTGGAGCTGATGTCTGGCCACGGAGCGCATAGACGGCCTCCGGCAAGACGAGGTAAGGGCCTGCAGTTAAATCAAACAAAGAGGGCGCATGCAAGATAATAGTCTCATTGTGTTTCTTATGAAATCTCAAATTGGACAAAGCATCTTATCATCATTTTTAACAATAAACTCATGTGCTACCATGCTCTTATAATCTAGAAAGGTAGGGGGCAGCAGTTTTTCCTCTTTCTCAAAATGCCTAATAGGTATCCTGAAATGTTTAGCAAGGCATGCAGCATAGATACCTCCAAAGATGGGGCCCTTTGTACGGTTCGGGCTTAATCGTTTAGCAATAATAGCGCCCATACTAACAGAGTTATCACGAAATAAAGCATGGAACAAAATAATAATATCAGGAACACTAAGGTTTCCACAGTTTCCACGACCAATTAAGCATCGACTAGCAAATATTGCAAAGTAGCGTAAAACAGGAAAATGTATGCTAGTAATTCTTGCATTGGAAACCTTTCTCGTTTCCCCTACAGTAATAGTATCAATAAATCCATCCATATCTTTACAATGTGGTTCCTCTAAGCTGCCCCCGAAAGGTATCTTGCAAACCGTGCAAAATTTATATAGTGACATCTCCCTGCCACATCCTATAAATGAAACTCTACTGAAGGAGGCGATTTCTTAGGATAAAAGTAGAAATTTTGCACGAAAGTATTGGTGAGTAAGAGATACTGTTTGATCTGGTCGTGGAGGAAGTCAGTGAGGCCCGTATTATCAACCAACGAATAAAAGTCATCATGAATCCCGACTGCTCTCAAGAAATTATCACAAGGCCATTCACATGGCCATACTTCCGCCACACGAGGGAGATTATACTTGGGATTTTCATTCTCCTTAGCTCGTTTATCCTTAGGGCCTTGGCTAGAAGAGCCCCTCAAGAAAAATCTCTTCTTCTTTTTCTGAAAATTTCTGAAATTTTTAGTAACTCAAAATAAAAGTGAATCAAACTCAACAAATTGATAGCAACTACTCCCACAAGTGCCTAGAGACTATATCATGCATTAGAATTACTTGGGACCATATAAATTTGACATGCAAGCTCAAGAATAGGGTCACCTAGGCAGCAAAAATTTGCAATGAATAAAGCACTAGTACAAAAACTAGTTGGACCATTGGAGGAGTCACATACCAAAGAACAATCCCCCAAAGCAGTTTTGTGAATGGAGCTTTGAGCAAGGAGATTGAAATGGTAGCAAAGTGAGCTAGAACTCATGCTTGAGCTGGATGGTGATTTTTTTGGGAGGAAGAAGAAGTGTGTGGGTGCAGGAATAAGTGGAGGGGGACCACTGTGGACCCACGAGGCAGGGGGGCGTGCCCTGTAGGGGTGGGCGCACCCTGGACCCTCGTGGCCAGGTGCCAGCTCCCCCTGCTGTGTTCTTAGTGCCAAATATTCTCAAATATTCCAGAAAAAATCATATTAAATTTGTAGGGCATTTGGAGAACTTTTATTTTCGGGTATTTTTTATTGCATGGATAATTCAGAAAACGGATAGAAAATACTATTTTTACTTTATTTAATCTAAATAACAGAAAGTAAAAGGAGGGTACAGAAGGTTGTGCCTTCTAATTTCATCCATCTCATGATCATCAAAAGGAATCCGCTAACAAGGTTGATCAAGTCTTGTGAACAAACTCATTCCGAATCGCATGAAACTGGAGAAATTTCGAATGACACTAGGTTACCTCAACGGGGATATGAACATCCCCAATAATAAGAATATCACATTTCTTCTAGATAGTAGGAATAGGAAATTCAAAACCTCCAATAATAATCGATGGAATTTTTCAAATAGAACTGATACTCTGAAGGTTGTTTCCTCGGAAAGTGTACCATATGCTCATTACCATTAACATGAAAAGTGACATTGCCTTTGTTGCAATCAATAACAGCCCATGCAGTATTCAAAAAGGGTCTAACAAGGATAATTGACATATTATGGTCCTTGGGGATATCAAGAATAACAAAGTCCGTTAAGATAGTGACGCTTGCAACCACAACAGGCCATCCTCACAAATACCGACAGGTATAGCAGTTGATTTATCATCCATTTGCAAAGATATTTCAGTAGGTGTCAACTTATTCAATTCAAGTCTACGATATAAAGAGAGAGGCATAACACTAACACCGGCTCCAAGATCACATAAAGCAGTTTTAGCATAGTTTCTTTTAATGGAGCATGGTATAGGTGGTACTCCTGGATCTCCAAGTTACTTAGGTATTCCACCTTTAAAAGTGTAATTAGCAAGCATGGTGGAAATTTCAGCTTCTGGTATCTTTCTTTTATTTGTAATAATATATTTCATGTACTTAGCATAAGGATTACTTTAAGCATATCAGTTAAGCGCATACGTAAGAAGATAGGTCTAATCATTACAGCAAAGTGCTCAAAATCCTCATCATCCTTTTTCTTGGATGGCTTAGGAGGAAAAGGCATGGGTTTCTGAACCCATGGTTCTCTTTCGTTACCGTGCTTCCTAGCAACAAAGTCTCTCTTATCATAACGTTGATTCTTTGATTGTGGGTTATCAAGATCAACAGCAGGTTCAATCTCTACATCATTATTATTGCTAGGTTGAGCATCAACATGAACATTATCATTAACATTATCACTAGGTTCATGTTCATCACTAGATTGTGTTTCAGCATCAGAAATAGAAATATCATTGGGATTCTCAGCTGTGTCTACAACAGGTTCACTAGAAGCATGCAAAGTCCTATCATTTTTCTTTTTCTTCTTTTTAGAAGGACTAGGTGCATCTACATTAGTTCTCGAAGAATCTTGCTCGATTCTCTTAAGGTGACCTTCAGGATACAAAGGTTCCTGAGTCATTTCACCCGTTCTAGTAGCCACTCTAACAGCAAAATAATGTTTATTATTTAATCATCAAGCAAATCATTTTGAGCTTTAAGTACTTGTTTTGCTTGAGTGGTAACCATAGAAGCATATTTACTAATGAGTTTAAGTTCACCTTTAACTCTAGCCATATAATCACTCAAGCGTCCAATCATGTAAGCATTACTCTTTAATTCTCTACCAACATAAGCATTAAAATTTTCTTGTTTATCCATAAAGTCATCAAATTCATCCAATCATTGGCTAGCAAACTTAGTAGACGGGATTTCAACCTTATCATATCTATAGCGAGAATTTACCTTTACTACCTGTGTCGGGTTATCAAGACCATGTGTTTTTTCAATAGGTGGTAAATTAAGACCATGTATTTCTTCAACAGGAGGTAAATTCTTAACATCTTCAGCTTTAACACCTTTTTCTTTCATAGATTTCTTTGCCTCTTGCATATCTTCAGGACTGAGAAATAGAACTCCCCTCTTCTTTGGAGTTGGTTTAGGAGTTGGCTCAGGAATTGGCTCAAGAGTTGGCTCAGGAATTGGCTCAGGAAGAGTCCAAGTATTTTAATTAGTCAACATATTATTCGATAGCAATTCATCTTGATCGACTGTTCTTTCCCTGAAAACACAACCAACACAACTATCCAAGTGGTCCTTGGAAGCATCAGTTAGTCCATTATAAAAGATATCAAGTATTTCATTTTTCTTAAGAGGATGATCAGACAAAGCATTAAGTAATCGGAGAAGCCTCCCCCAAGCTTGTGGGAGACTCTTTTCTTCAATTTGCACAAAATTATATATTTCCCTCAAGGCAGCTTGTTTTTTATGAGCAGGGAAATATTAGTAGAGAAGTAATAAATCATATCCTGGGGACTACACACATAACCAGGATCAAGAGAATTAAACCAAGTTTTAGCATCACCCTTTAATGAGAATGGAAATATCTTAATTATATAATAGTAGCGAGATTTCTCATCATTAGTGAACAGGGTGGCTATATCTTTTAACTTAGTAAGATGTGTCACAACAGTTTCAGATTCATAGCCATAGAAAGGATCAGATTCAACCAAAGTAATTATCTCAGGATTGATAGTGAATTCATAATCCTTATCAGTAACAAAGATAGGTGAAGTAGCAAAAGCAGGGTCATATTTCATTCTAGCATTCAGAGTTTTCTGTTTCAGTTTAGCTAATAACTTCTTAAGATCAGATTTATCATTGCAAGCAAGAAAATCCATAGCAATTTCTTCATCCATAACATAAACCTCAGGAACAACAGGAAATTCATATTTAGGGGGAGAACCTTCATCATCACTATCTTCAATAATTTAATTTTCAAGAATTTCATTCTCTCTAACCCTAGCAAGTTGTTCATCAAGATATTCACCCAATGGCACAGTAGTATCAAGCATAGAAGTAGTTTCATCATAAGCATCATGCATAGTAGAAGTGGCATCATCAATAACATGCGACATATCAGAATTAATAGCAGAAGCAGGTTTAGGTGTCGCAAGTTTACTCATAACAGAAGGAGAATCTAGTGCAGAGCTAGATGGCAGTTCCTTACCTCCCCTCGTAGTTGAGGGATAAATCTGAGTTCTTTTGTCTTTCAAGTTCCTCATAGTGACCAACATATATAAATCCCAAGTGACTCAAAGAATAGAGCTATGCTCCCCGGCAATGGTGCCAGAAAATTGTCTGGATAACCCACAAGTATAGGGGATCGCAACAGTTTTCAAGGGTAGAGTATTCAACCCAAATTTATTGATTCGACACAAGGGGAGCCAAAGAATATTCTCAAGTATTAGCAGTTGAGTTGTCAATTCAACCACACCTGGATAACTTAGTATCTGCAGCAAAGTATTTAGTAGCAAAGTAGTATGGAAGTAACGGTAACAGTAGCAAAAGTAACGATAGCAGTTTTAGTAATTGTAACAGTAGCAACGATAAAGTAACTAAGCAAAGAACAATATGTGAAAAGCTCGTAGGCATTGGATCAGTTATGGATAATTATGTCAGATGCGATTCCTCATGTAATAGTTATAACATAGGGTGACACAGAACTAGCTCCAATTAATCAATGTAATGTAGGCATGTATTCCAAATATAGTCATACATGCTTATGGAAAAGAACTTGCATGACATCTTTTGTCCTACCCTCCCGTGGCAGCGGGGTCCTAGTGGAAACTAAGGGATATTAAGGCCTCCTTTTAATAGAGTACCGGACCAAAGCATTAACACATAGTGAATACATGAACTCCTCAAACTACGGTCATCACCGAGAATTATCCTGATTATTGTCACTTCGGGGTTGTCGGATCATAAAACATAATAGGTGACTATAGACTTCCAAGATAGGATCAAGAACACACACATATTCATGAAGACATAATAGGTTCAGATATGAAATCATGGCACTCGGGCCCTAGTGACAAGCATTAAGCATATCAAAGTCATAGCAACATCAATCTCAGAACATAGTGGATACTAGGGATCAAACCCTAACAAAACTAACTTGATTACATGGTAAATCTCATCCAACCCATCACCGTCCAACAAGCCTACACTGGAATTACTCACGCACGACCGTGACCATCATGAAATTGGTGATGGAGGATGGTTGATGATGACGACGATGATGAATCCCCCTCTCTGGAGCCCCGAACGGACTCTAGACCAGCCCTCCCGAGAGAGATTAGGGCTTGGCGGCGGCTATCGGATATCGGGTTCCGACACTCTGGGATGCGCACGAATATCTTCTCCCTACCGATCCGCGCCCCAAAGCCTCATCGCGAATCTAAGCTACACGAGGAACAACACAAGGGACACAAGGTTTATACTAGTTCGGGCCACCGTTGTGGTGTAATATCCTACTCTAGTGTGTGGTGTGGTGGATTGCCTCTGGGGCTGATGATGAACAGTACAGAGGAAGAACAACTTCGCGAGGGGTGTTCTTGAGCTGGTGCGGTATTCTACCTGGGATGGATCCGATACCCTCCTACTGTGGTGGCTAGCTCTATATATAGGGGCCCTGGTCCTCTTCCCAAATATTGAGCGGGAAGGGAGCCAACAACGGCCATTTTGAAGGGGGACAACTAGTACAAGTTATCCTGACTAAAGTTGGTCTTCGACTACCAAAGGCACCCGCGATGACGGCATCTTGGGATCCACAGTGACCTCCGTCCTACCGCTCTGCTGGTCTTGGTCTCGTTGCACCGATATGGTAACCTTTTCTTGATGACTCTATACTTCGCGCCTGTGCTTGCTCCCTTTGCACCAAAGAGGAAACGAGGACACTGCACAGGCTGGTGCCCGCCTGTTGCCTGCCTGGTCTCGATCGTCATGGCTTGCATCATGAGCACCTTGCGAGGTATCCCTTGCCTTGATCTCTCCGCCTCCTCGCGAGCCTGCCTGGTGAGGCCACCCCCAGGGAAGCCTTGCATCGTCCTTCCCACGAGGCTTGGCACTTCGCGAGGGTCTTGAGCTTGGGTCGATGTAGGCGGGCCGCACTGGGCCACTGCTTGAGCCATGCCGTAGGCCGCAGGCAGGCAAGTCTGGGGACCCCCGTTCCCAGAACACCGACAGTAGCCCCCGGGCCCAAGGCGCGCTCTGAGTTGGCTTAGCAGTGAAGCCAAAAGGGCAAGTGGGGAGCGCCGTGGCCCCAATAGCTTGCGGCCTTGGTCGCCGCGTGGCGGTTGATTGGATGTGGGCGTCTCCGCTTCCCCACGCTGCCTCAGCAACTACCCGATTTGACGAGTCCCTGCTGCATGCAAAAAGAGTCATGATTACCTGCGATCGTGGAGGCCGACGGTTGGCCTCCCTTGGGCTATAAATTTGTGGGGGGGGGGGGCGCAGGCGCCCTGCTGCACATCTCCCTTCCCCCCGCCTGCTTCTTCTTCCTCCTTGCTCCAATTGCTTGCCATGTCCCATGGCGCCCACGAAAGGGTTTTCGACCGCGGAAAAGGGGAAGGCTCGCATAGAAGGGCCTGGGTCCCCTCCACCCAAACGCTGCAGAGGTCGTCCCCGCAAGCACCCCACGACTCCTGCAGCGGCTCCCTGTGGTCGCGGCGGTGGTCCTTCACGCGGTGATGGTTGCCCAGTTGGCGGGGAAGACGCACCGTGGCCGCACGGCCTCCCCGGCCACGCTTTCACTCGGCAGAGGTGCTGCTGGAGTTTGTCGTGTGGTCGGCAGATCCGGCCGGCAACTGACTCCAGCTCCCCCGCTTCTTCACCGCCGAAATGCCAGCTGATGCCACAGGAGGGCTCTGGCTCCAGGCGAATGGCTGTTGCAGCAGGGCCTCCTGGGTCGCGGTGGAGATCTCCATCGCCGGGACCGTGGCCCTGGCCCGCGGCTGGCAGACGTTTGCCCGCGCGTGTGGCCTGGGCTGGTGGTGCACCCTCCACTTCAAGTTCGATGGTGACGCGACCCTCTTTGTGACGGTGTTCGGAGAAGATGGCCGCTGTGTTGCATGCTGCCCTGAAGATGATGACGGCGACGAGGTGCTTGGCCTTGGCGACGGCCGTGACGAGGGCGAAGGCGACCCCGCTCCTGGCGGCGTCCGCAGCGCACCAGGCTTCAGCGGCTCTTTCTCTGGTGACAGCTCCTCTAGCGGTGGCCACGATCAGGCAGCACGTCACTGCGCCCGCTTCGAGGGTGGTAGCGGGTCGTCCCGCCGTCGCGCCCCGGTGAAGCGCGAGGAGGAGTCTGATTGAGCTCGGGAGGGCGATGCGGATCCCTCCTCGCGAGCCGTTGCGGGGCACGCTGCGTTTATTTTGTTTTTCTCCCTTTCCTGCATTGAGAGAGAGAGAGAAGTATGGACCCCCGTGGGGGGAGGGGGCGTGCAAGACCATCAACCCTAAGTGTCATGCTATTTTATCGTTCTCGTGCTGTGTTATGGTGTTGCGGCTATGTGCTTGCGCGTAGGAACAACTTAGCTCGGGAGGTTCGCTGCAGTTTCCGCCTCGCGTCGTACTTGCCCGAGGCTTCGCCGGGCATCTTAAGGTCTGCAAAAATCAGTCGGGAGAATAGCTTTCGAACCTTTGTCGCGAGGGTGACCAGCTTAGGTCCGGCGTTTTGCATCGCGATGCCCATGGGGCATGGACCGGGAGGGTTGCTCCCGCTGCGAACTTGAGTTAGGGAGCCTCACGAAATCAGGAGAGGAAAAGCTCACGAGGGCGCCCACGTAGCCCCCTCGCGAGGCTTGTGAGAAAGAGAGCGAGCCGAGCGAAAGCCAAAGACAGAGAACAGGGGCAGGGAACGGCAAACGACACTAGAAGCAACTCCAATAAAAGTTCGAACGAGGGAGAACAAGCCAACTACGGAAAGCAACTAAAAAGCTGCGTCTGACACCTAGTCTAGTCTTTGATGTCTTCTCACCAGCGCGGAGCTAAGTGCTACCAGTGGGCGTGGGCGGGAGCCCCCGAGGCCCAAGGGCGGCACTCTGGAGACTCTGGGGCGTGTACAGCCCCAACTCATTATTACGTGAGAATGTCATGGGCGGCGAGCTTCACAGGTGCTGGGCCTTCTTCACAGGCACCGGGCCTTTCTTGGGGCGGCGAGCTTCACAGGCGTTGGGCCTTCTTCACAGGCACCGGGCCTTTCTTGGGGCGGCGAGCTTCACAGGCACCAGGCCTTCTTTATAGGCACTTGGCCCTTCTTCACAGGCACCGGGCCTTCTTTACAGGCACTGGGCCTTACTTCAAGGGTATAACCTCCGGAGGTGCTGAATGTTCCACGCGTTCGGAATGGGCACCCCTTCCTGGGTCTCCAAGCGCGCAGCGCCAGGTCTGGAAACATGAACAACCTTGAACGGGCCCTCCCACATGGGCGAGAGCTTGTGCAGCCCTTCCCTGGAGAGAACCCGCCTGAGCACGAGGTCACCTACCTCAAGAATCCTGGGGCGGATGTTACGGCAGTGGTACCGCCCCAGCGCCTGCTGGTATCTTGCTGCTCGTAGCGCGGCCTCCCGATGGTGTTCCTCCCCCAGCACGAGGTCCATCCTCCGCATGGCGTCCTGCTACGTTTCATCAAACGTCAGGACCCGCACGGAGCGACGCCTGACCTCGTGAGGGAGGACCGCCTCTGCTCCGTAGACGAGGAAGAACGGGGTCTCGCCAGTTGACTTGGTCGAGGTAGTGCGGATGGACCATAGCACGGACTGGAGCTCATCATACCAGCCCCTGCCGCAGGCCTCGAGCTTCTTCTTTAAGGTCCTGGTTTTGAGGCCTTTCAGGACTTCTGCGTTGGCGCATTCAGCTTGGCCGTTACTCCGGGGATGTGCCATCGAAGCGTAGCATATCTACGTTCCAAGGTTAGCACAATATGTTTTGAAGAGATTGCTGGTGAACTATGAACCATTGTCGGTGATGATGCGATTAGGCACCCAGAATCGGCTCACGAGGCCCTTGATGAACTTGACTTCAGAACCAGCTGGGATGGTGCGGACAGCTTCCACCTTCGCCTACTTGGTGAACTTGTCGATGGCAATGTAGAGGTAGCGGTAGCCCCCAGGCGCTCGAGGAAATGGGCCCAGGATATCCAGCCCCCAGACCGCGAACGGCCTCGAAAGTGGGATGGTCTGCAGGCCCTGAGCTGGCTGATGAATCTGCTTGGCATGGAATTGGCAGGCTTCGCAAGCCTTCACCAATTCGATTGCGTCGTTGAGTGCTGTAGGCCAGTAAAACCCGCTGCGAAACGCCTTGCCGAAGAGGGTCCTTGATGACGAGTGGTGCCCATAATATCCATCGTGTATGTCAGCCAGCAACTCCTTCCCCTATTCCCTGGAGATGCAACGCAGGGAAACATCATTTGGCTTCTTCCGGTAGAGCTCTCTGTCTTGGATGCAGTAGGTTGTGGCCTGCCGGGCTACGCGTTCCGCGTCCTCCTCCTTCTCTGGTAGAGTCCCTTGCATCAGGTAGTCCTTGAATTCCGTAGTCCAACATCCCTTCTGGGGCTCTAGTGCTAGGAGCAAGCGTGCTCCCGATGTTGGGCCACAAGCCGGAGCTCCTGTGGCAGGTGGTTGAGGGAGCTCTTCCCGAGACTGCTCTATGCTGGACAGCATCCGTGCTGCCGAGGGCTTGAAGAGCCGTTCCTCAAAAACGCCAGGCTCCTGAGGCAGCCGCCTTGATGCCCTCCTGGCGATGTCATTGGCCTCTTGGTTGGTGCCGCGGGGCACATGCTGCAACTCCAGCCCCCAAAATTGCTTTTCCATTCTGCGCACCTCCGCAAGATATGCTTCCATGTGCTCGTCCTTGGGCTCATACACTTTGTTGGAGAAGTTGACGAGGAGCTGTGAGTCACCCTTGATGACGAGGCGCTTTACCCCAAGAGCGGCTGTGTCCTTTAAGCCTGCTATGAGGCCCTCGTACTCTACTATGTTGTTGGAAACCTTCTCGCCCTACTGGAAACAGAGCTGCACGGCATAATAGAGCTTGTCCTGAGTGGGGGATATAAGCACTGCGCTAGCCCCCGCGCCATGTCATGAGAATGCTCCATCGAAGTACATAACCCAACCGTCTGGTGCCTTGCTTCCTGGGGAATGTGACCGATCTTCGCGTGCCTCGAGCCCTGGCGCCTCTGGTCATTCTGCCACAAAACTTGCAAGTGCGGCTCCTTTGACAACCCTGGTCATGCTAGATTCCAACTGAAATGCTAGCAACTCGATGTTCCATTCAGCGACCCTTCCAGTGGAGTTGGGACTCCTGAGTACCCTCTCCAATGGGTAGGCTGAGACGACCTTGATGGGGTGACCTTGGAAGTAATGCCGCAACTTACGCGAGGCCACCAATAACGCGAACAAGAGCTTCTGAGGCATGGGGTATCGTGCCCTTGCATCCCGCAACACAGTGCTGACGAAATACACAGGATGCTCGACGAGGGTGGGTGTGCCGTAGGAGCCCATGCCCTCCGGAGAGTTGAGCGCCTCCTAATACGTCAAAGCCCCCAGCTCCTGACTGCTTGGTGAGGCCCCTTCAGCCCCAGGGGTGTCTTCCTACTGAGGCGGGTCCCCATTTACCGTGTCCATGGTCTTCGCGAGGCTTTCTCGGTCTGGTGCTGCCACAGTTGGGGCCACGGTCGATCGAGATGTGGCCTTGGCTTGGCGCTCTTCCCGAACCGCCAACAGAGCTGCAGTGGCGGAGTAGGGCGTGGCGGCGAGGTAGAGCACCAGGGGCTCCTGAGGGCGTGGCGACATCATCACCGGAGGGCTGGTCAGGTACTTCTTGAGATCTTGGAACGCTTGATCAGCCTCTTGTGTCTATTCGAACGGGCCCTTCTTCTTCATCAGCTTGAAGAAGGGCAGGGCACGTTCCCCCAGCTTGGAGATGAAGCGCCCTAACGCAGTTACGCGTCCGGGAGCTTCTGCATTTCCCTGAGGGTTTGCGGCGGACTCATGTCTTTGATTCCCTTGACCTTCTCGGGGTTGGCCTCGATCCCCCTGTGGGACACGAGGAAGCCCAGAAGCTTGCCAGAGGGAACACCAAACACGCACTTCTCCGGGTTGAGCCGTAGGTCCACTTCACGAAGGCTCGCGAAGGTTTCTTCCAGGTCCTGTATCAGGGTCTTCGCCTCCCGAGACTTCACCACAATGTCGTCGACGTAGGCCTCGACGTTTCTCCCGAGCTGCCGGCCCAAGGCGACATGCATCCGTCGCTGGAAAGTTGCGCCCGTGTTGCGCAACCCGAACGGCATGCAAGTGTAGCAGTACACCCCGCAGGGGTCAGGAAGGCCATTTTCTCCACGTCTTCTATCGCCATCTTGATTTGGTGATAGCCCGAAAAGGCATCTAGGAAGCACAACAGGTCGCACTCAACGGTGGAGTCGACAATTTGGTCGATGCGGGGGAGTGGGAATGGATCTTGAGGGCAGGCCTTATTGAGGTTGGTGAAGTCGACGCACATGCGCTCCTTTCCTCCCTTCTTCGGCACAACCACAGGGTTTGCCAGCCACTCGGGGTAGGGAACCTCATGAATGACACCTGCAGCTTCCAGCTTGCGGGTTTCTCGGACGATGCAGGCCTGCTTCTCGGTGGACTGCCGCCTTGCTTTCTGCTTCACGGGGCGCACATTGGGGCACACATTCAGGTGATGCTCGATCACCTGCCTTAGGACCCCCACTGAGGGAGTCCTGGATAAGGGGGTATCCGGACAGCCGGACTATATACTCTAGCCAGACTGTTGGACTATGAAGGTACAAGACTTAAGACTTCGTCCCGTGTCCGGATGGGACTCTCCTTTGCGTGGAAGAGAGGCTTGGCGATCCGTATGTTAGATCTCCTTCTTTGTAACTGACTCTGTGTAACCCTGGCCTCCTCCGGTGTCTATATAAACCGGAGGGTTTAGTCTGTAGGACGAGAACAATCATAATCATAGGCTAGCTCCTAGGGTTTAGCCTCTAGGATCTCGTGGTAGATCTACTCTTGTAATACTCATATAATCAAGATCAATCAAGCAGGAAGTAGGGTATTACCTCCATCGAGAGGGCCCGAACCTGGGTAAAACATCGTGTCCCCTGCCTCATGTTACCATTAGCCTTAGATGCATAGTTCGGGACCCCCTACCCGAGATCCGCCAGTTTTGACACCGACACCCACTAGCTGCTTGGGTTCCCATGCGAACACCTCCGAGGGTGCCAACTTCGGTGTTTCTTCAGCGGAGCGTTATTAAACTCAGGGAGTCCCGTCCGGATTGGATCCGGAAGGGGAACGTCATCTACATAAAACCACTTCGAGGGCCAGTCTTTAGATGCCTTCTTTGGAGTGCCGGACAGGTATCCGGTCTGGGCGACGCGCCACATTTCGGCTCTGCCCACTTGATATGTAGATTCCCCTTGATTGCGAGCGACGAGGAAGAATAACTTCTTCCATAACTCGAAGTGAGCCTCGCAGCCCAGGAATAATTCACAAAGGGCAACATATCCTGTGATGTGCAGCACGGAGGTGGGGGTAAAGTTGTGCAACTGGAGGCCATAGATCTCCAGGAGCCCGCGAAGGAATGGGTGGATTGGAAACCCAACGCCTCTTAGCAAATATGGGATGAGGCATATCTGCTCCCCCTGAGATGGGTTAGGAGATCTCTCCGCTTATGCCCCGCCATTGTAGGTGGCTAGTTCGGCTTGGACGGGGACCATGTACGCCGGTGGAAGAAACCCTTGGGTCTGCAACTCTACTAAACGGTTGTGGGGGATAGAACATTCTTCCCAATCACCTGGCTTAGAGCTACGGGAGCGAGAAGAGGAGGTGTGGCGACTGGCCATGATGGAATGGTTTTTTCCGGATGCGCTCTGTTGAATGCTTGCTCAAGGGAAGAATGTGAGATTTGGATCTGCGGATCCCCGTCTCTTCAAATAGATGATTTGCCTATAGGGTCGGGGTGGCAAATGTAAAGATGCTCCGTCTCCTTGTATTCACTCGACACGTGGAGATGGCCATTATTGAAGCACAGAAGTCGAGGAGTACAACATTGATGGGAAGCCGGACACTGTTTGCTACAACAGATACTTTGGATTCGGAGATGAAACCCGCCTTTCAATGCCGAAGACAATTTGCACACCGGACTCATCGTCATTGAAGCCCGGTTTAGGGGCTACTGAGGGAGTCCTAGATAAGGGGGTATCTGGACAGCCAGACTATATACTCTGGCCGGACTGTTGGACTATGAAGGTACAAGACTCAAGACTTCGTCCCGTGTCCGGATGGGACTCTCCTTTGCGTGGAAGACAAGCTTGGCGATCCGGATGTTAGATCTCCTTCTTTGTAACCGACTCTGTGTAACCCTAGCCTCCTCCGGCGTCTGTATAAACCGGAGGGTTTAGTCCGTAGGACGAGAACAATCATAATCATAGGCTAGCTCCTAGGGTTTAGCCTCTATGATCTCGTGGTAGATCTACTCTTGTAATACTCATATCATAAAGATCAATCAAGCAGGAAGTAGGGTATTACCTCCATCAAGAGCGCCCAAACTAAAAACATCGTGTCCCCTGCCTCCTGTTACCATTAGCCTTCGACGCACAGTTTGGGACCCCCTACCCGAGATCCACCGGTTTTGACACCGACATTGGTGCTCTCATTGAGAGTTCCTCTGTGTCGTCACAACAAGGCTTGATGGCTCATCTCGTTGTCCAGGACAACATCACCTCTGGGGGAGCCCTGGCGATTGGCCAAACTCTCCGACTAGGTGGCTTCGTAGCAACCGCCCGATCGTCTGTCGCGCCGACGATGACTTCTCGGGTCATCAAAAACGACTTCCACGTCAATTCGGAACTCGCCGAACAGATGGATCCAATGGAGCTCTCCTCCCTTAATGAGCTCTTGGATCGCATCGCCGCTTTGGGAGTCGCTACAGACTATGATCGGACTGGGCTTAAACCCGACCAAAGGGATATTAAATCCCCACCGGTCACCCATGAGATAGCGGTAGTGGAAGAGCCACACATGGATTATCCCTCTACGTTGAGCATGAACTATGTCCGGATTACCGAGCTCTTTGAGCCAGATACCCATTCACGGGAGGACATGACCCAGACCCCGAACTTAGAATCGGGCAACGGGCCAGAAAAATCGGGCAACATCCCGCAGCCCGAGGTGCCAAGCCCGGAAGCTCCTCTGCCCCTGGGTGTTAGATCGGGTCAGAATTCGGATTTAACTATGCCCACCCACCCAGACTTATGCCGTCTCTCCCACATCAGACAAGAGCCCCAAGAGACAGTACATCGCTACTGGGCCAGATTCCTCCTTGTGATAAACAGGGTCAAGGACTGTCGCGAGGAAGACGCAATCTCACTTTTCTGCAAAAATTGCACCAACCAAGGGATCCTTAATGCTATAAGTCGATGTAACATAGTACACGTTGCCGACTTAGCAGCCATAGTACAGAAGTACTGTGCGATGGAAAGCGCCTGGAAAACCCAAACAGAATTTTGCGATAATCCGGCTCTCACTAAACCCTTCATCCGAGCTAAAAGGGCAAACTCTCGTAAGTTACCTGATCTAATTCCCAAAAAACCAAAGCCCACTCCAGGGTGCGGAACCGTATTGGAAGAATGGCTCAATGGGCCATGCAAAATTCAGAGCACGATGGATACCACGCCAACGCAAAGCCTTAGAGCATGTTGTATACTCCGGCAGGTAGCAAAAAGCGGCAAGGATCTTCTTGTAAACCATAAAGCAGAGCAACATCCCGTCGAAGACGATGATGCGGTACTGACAGTCTTCGAGACTTTCGCCTCAAATAATAGGCGCAAGCGAGCTCATCGAAATTTTGCTGAAATTTGCCAAGTGGCAAAAATAAATGCGTGGAGCGACGCTGCTATAACCTTCAGTGCTAGTGACGAACCTCAATTCCAAATAGTCCGGGCACCAGCCGCTTTGGTCCTTAGCCCAATCGTGGACGGCTTTCGGCTCACTAAAGTACTCATGGACGGCGGAAGCGGATTAAACCTGATCTATGAAGAAAGCCTCAACAAGATGGAAATTGATAAAAGCCGCATTGAGCAAAGCGGCACGACCTTCAGGGGAATCATCCCAAGTCGGGAGGTACGGTGTGCGGGAAAAATCACACTCGGTGTGGTATTCGGCACCCCGGATAATTACAGGTCCGAAGAAATCATGTTCCAAGTGCCCCATTCAGCAGCGGATACCACACCCTTTTAGGGCGGGACGCGTTCACAAGCTTTCAAGATATACCCCATTAGGGGTACATGAAGTTCAAAATGCCCGGACCCAATGGAATCATCACTCTAGCCAATGATCCGGACGTCACACTCCACGCCGAAAATGAGACTGCCGCACTAGCCCTGGAAGCATTATCCGAAGCCCTAGTGGCCGAAGAACTAACAACGCTGTGCGCCATAGTGGACAGAGACGGCGTGATACTCGACAAATGACCCAAGTCCACCTCATTCAAGCCCGCAGACGAGATAGTCAAATTCTAGGTCCATCCAACGGACCCCACAAAGACAGCTTCCGTTGGGACACAGTTGAGCCCCATAATGGATGCCGCACTGCAAGACTTCCTACGTGAGAATTGGGATATTTTCGCCTCGCATCCTTCAGACATGCCGGCCATCCCACGCAGGCTGGCCGAACATAGCCTCAATATACTTAAAACGATACAAGCCAGTCAAACAGACTCTTAGGCGCTTCTCAGAGCCTAAACGGCAAGCCATGGGAGAAGAGCTAGCTAAGCTACTTGAGGCCGGATTCATCATAGATATAAAACATTCGGATTGGCTGGCAAATCTGGTAATGGTACGAAATAAGGATAAATCCTGGCGCCTATGTGTCGATTTCAAAGACCTCAATAAAGCCTGCCCCAAGGATCCCTTCCCCCTCCTTCGCATTGACCAAATCAACAATGCCACCACAGTACACGACTCACTATGTTTCCTCGACGCATACTCCGGATACCATCAAATAAAGATGGCGGAATCTGACCAAGCCGCAACGGCCGTCATAACGCCATATGGCCCCTTCTGTTTCAACACTATGCCTTTCCGGCTCAAAAATGTCGGCGCAACCTATCAACGTATGATTCAGACATGCCTGGAGAAGCAAATCAGCAAAATAGTGGAGGCATACGTGGACGACATGGTCATAAAAACAAGACACGTCGAAACTTTAATAGATGACTTGAGACTCATGTTCGCAACCTCCGAACATACGACATCAAGCTCAACCCGGAAAAATGTATTTTCAGTGTACCCTCCGGGAAGTTGCTCGGCTTCATCGTTTCCAATAGAGGAATCGAAGCAAATCCGACAAAAATCCGAGCTCTGTCGCAGTTGGCTATCCCAACACACCTCAAGCATATCCAGAAACTAACTGGATGCGTGGCTGCCTTAAGCCGCTTTATCTCTCGATTAGGAGAAAAGGCACTACCTCTTTACCGCCTTCTTCGACGCACCGAACACTTCATGTGGACGGATGCGGCCACGGCCGGACTAGATGAAATAAAGACCCTATTGGCCAGCAATCCATTCCTTACCATGCCAAATACTGGCAAACCTATGCTATTATACATAGTTGCAACACATCAGGTTGTAAGCGCAGTGCTCGTCATCAAACGAGAAGCAGACGGATACAAGTTCCCGCTCTGAAAGCCGGTATATTACGTGTCCACTGTCCTCACTCCATGCAAATCCCGATACCCACACTATCAAAATATAGCATACGCGGTCTTCATGGCATCCCGGAAGCTACGACACTACTTTCAAGAGTGTTCGATTACGGTGGCCTCCGAAGTGCCACTCACTGACATAATAAACAACCATGACGCCACGAGAAGAATTGCTAAATGGGCTATCGAGCTCCTTCTGTTTGACATAACATACAAACCACGGCGGGCCATTAAGTCGCAAGTATTGGCTAACTTTGTCGCCGAATGGACAGAAGCCGAACTCCCTAAAGAGTACGACAAGTACTCCAATTGGATCATGCACTTCGACGGCTCTAAAATGCTGGCCAGATTGAGAGCGGGTGTAGTCCTAACATCCCCCACCGGAGACACGGTCCAATACATACTCCAAATATTATACACAGACTCCAACAACGCAGCCGAATATGAGGCTCTGTTGCATGGTCTTCGGATGGCAGTCTCTATGGGCATTCAACGCCTAGAAGTGTGCGAGGACTCAAACCTCGCAATATCACAAATAAACGGAGATTTTGATGCCAAGGATCCGAAAATGGCGGCCTATCCTAATGCCGTCCTCAAAATGTCAACTCGGTTCGAGGGGCTCGAATTCCATCATGTGGCCCGAGAAAACAATCAAGCGGCGGATATCCTCGCCCGCATCGGTGCTAAACGCGACCCTGTCCCACCTAATATATTCTTGGAAAGGCTGTTCAAGCCATCCGTGGTATGGGAAGGGGAGTCCAGCAACACTATTACGGCTCCGAATACAACCCCATATTCTAAACCATCTGACGTAATCGGGGGCTCCGCCACCGAAATAACACCTTCGGCCCATGAAATCATGGCTGTAATCGCCCTGTGGACCGAGCCCTTCTTGGCCTACCTAAATAGGCAGGAGCTCCCCAAGGACCAAAATGAAGCATGTTGTATTGTGCGGCATTCCAAGGCCTACAAAGTCCATGAGGGAGAAATCTACAAGAAAAGTGCCACCAGAGTGCTCCAAAGATGCATCTCCAAAGAGGAAGGGCGACAACTCTTGGCTGAAATCCATGCCGGACTTGGCGGGCACCACGCTGCGGCTCGGGCACTTGTCAGCAAAGCCTTCCATACAGGTTTTTATTGGCCGACAGCCCGAGCAGATGCATAGGACCTTGTCCAACATTGCGTCGGTTGCCAGCTCTTCGCCAATCAGAGCCACATGCCCCCTACCGCTCTCCAAACAATCCCCATAACTTGGTCCTTCGCGGTCTGGGGGATGGATATGGTCAGACCTCTTAAAGGGGAAGCCATAAGAAAAAAACACTTATTGGTCATGGTGGACAAGTTCACCAAATGGATAGAAGCCAAACTAGTTAAAATGGCCGAATCCGGACCAGTGATAGACTTCATAGCAGGGGTTGTACACCGTTATGGTGTCCCCCATAACATCATCACTAACAATGGCTCCAACTTCACAGCCGATGAAGTTAAAACTTGGTGCGGCAACATGGGCATTAAGCTTGATTACGCCTCCGTCTATCATCCCCAAACAAACAGCCAGGTCGAACATGCAAATGGTCTCATCATGAGCGGCATCATACCCATACTAGTGCGATCCTTGAAAGAATCGGACACGCACTGGGTCGAGGAGCTTGACTCCGTACTCTGGGGGCTGCGGACCACGCCGAATCGCACCACCGGATATACACCATTTTTATGGTGTACGGAGCAGAAGCAGTACTACCCTGCGACATAATCCATGAGTCACCTTGCGTGCGCATGTACGAAGAGAAGGAAGCCGAGCTAGATCGACAGGACAACTTAGATGCCCTCGATGAGGAGCGTGATGTCGCAAAAGCCCGTTCCGCATTCTATCAATAGTAGGTTCGAAGGTATCAAAGCAGAGAAGTGCAGGCCAAAACTTATAACGTTGGCGAACTCGTTCTACGCCTAACAGAGAAGAAGAAGGACAAGCTCAAACCTAAGTGGGAGGGTCCCTTCATCATTGATAAAGTTCTCAACGGAGGTGCGTACCGCCTGCGGAATGCATCCGATAACAGACTCGAGCCGAACCCATGGAACGCGGCCAGACTCCGGAGATTCTACGCCTAGTGCCGAACTTAGTGTTCGTCTCCTTACCCCTGCTCTTTTAATTATGTTCTCCCTTTTTCCTTTCTCGCCCTTTTTTACCTTCTTCACACAAAGTATTAAATACAGTGCGGATGCTCGGTTCACTCCGGCCGCACTATGTGTGCTCACCATACCTGGAGGCTTCCTATACGGAAGCTAAATATAGTTACTTTTATGGCTTCCTGCCTACCACATATGCGTCCTTTTTCCATATGTGCCTTTTTTCATCATTATATGCATCGATATCACTTAAGATTTGGCCATGCTGGGTTGCCTGGCTCTTGTGTTTACGCCCTACATTCCCGTTAATTCGGCTGGGGCATAAGGGGAGCACCTCTACGATTGTTACTGCCGGTTCATCCGGATGTGTACCTCAGACTGGGTGAAGCCAAAAGCTAGCGTTCTTAAGGGAATATTCGGTCGGTGAACAAAAGATGTTTCTTTCGTTTATTACAACGTGAATCCCCAGATGTTTATATCATGCGTTTCTATTGGCAGTTCGGACATGCACATCGATGCATGCGTACCCAGGGAAAGGTACCCCTAACATAACTATTCTCCCTGGAAGGTGTTTCTTACTACCCATGTAATATAACATAACTAGTTGGGCACTTGTCTGTTCAAGCACTTATGACCCCTACGCTTGGTTCCACGCATACCCTGGTTTTACATAACTAAGCGGGTATTCGGATACACCCCGTACTGTCGGATCCGGGGGCTAAAGCGAAAAGGTCCGCGATGACAAAAGATTTCTAATCCGGCTAGGGACTACATATGTCCACTGAATGACATAGTCACTTGGATTGGCTATATTCTTCCTCTATACCATCCAACATACTATCTAGCTTGCAATCCTGCTGGGAATACTTTGCGGCTAATGCTACCTGGTCATACACCAGACTTACGGGAATCTCTTGCCCATCTGGCCCCGCCGATCCGACTTCGGCCATATGGTTCGGGTCAATCTTGGCATATCGCATCTTCACCATGGCCCAGGCTTCCCTTGCACCTTGTCGGCAGGCTGATACCTTCCATAACCAGAAGCGCCGCCGTGCTCCTTTGAGCATATCCACGAGCTCCCCCATGCCTCCAGGCAGGGGAGCGGATGGCCACAAGGCCTGGGCAATACCCTGCATCACCTGCCGAGCTCGTCCGTGCAGTTGTGAGAGACCTTGCAACAAATCACCTGCGGACCCGGGCATCTCCTCTTCAGGATGGCCCGTCAGCATACCTATAGACATAAACTCTTTTAATATGCTTCCTCGCCGAACTGTACTGCAGTTGTTTAGGAACTTACCATAAATGCCGTGACGAAGGCTCCTGTTCTCCTTCACGGAGTCCACAAGCTGAGCTCGAATATCTGCTAATTCGATGCCCAGCCGGACATTGGCATCTTGGAGATTGTTTTTCTCCTGCCTAACCTGCGTAAGCACACGCTCGCAAGCCTTTAGCTGTCTTTGGAGATGTGACTCACTATCTTTTACGATCTCCGAATTCTCCCCGGGATTGTCTGCACAATTTTCTGTTAGACTTATAAAGCAAGCCAACTACTAACTGGTATATGTCCTTAAAATTTCTTTATTGAGACAAATATTACCAAATGAGGCCTTCTGGGATTCCTCTAGCTTGGCAACCGCGACCCTCAGCTGGGTCTTGCACTCCTCTAGCTCTTGAGACAAATGGGTATTCTTCTCTAGAAGAACCTGTGCATACAATGATCCTTAAATCAGTTGTTCCAACTGTTTCAAGTCTCAGGGGATACTGATATACATGCTTATCAAATTTTCTTACCCGTATATCTTTTGCATACTGGTCCGTCGCTCGGGCGAGTCCATCTTGGGCAGGTCGGATGTATGCGTCTCCTGAATTGAAGGCATTGAATGCCTCTTCGGAAAAGATACCATTACAAAGTACGACCCGTCGGTGCCGGTGATTCATGGCGCTCTCTACTTCAGAATTGGTGGCGGAGAGCCTATCCGCATCCTCTGTCAGAGGACAATTCGGCATCGGCCTCGCATTGGCCTCTTCTCTTGAAGCCGGTTCTGGAATCCGGCTGGTGGAGGCGTGACCGGTAGGATCTCCGGGTACAGTCCGGCGACTACTCTTTCTACTAGGACACGATGGGCACTGTTACATTTCAAACATGATAATCACATAGCAGATTTTAACTATACCTCTCTGACGATGTTTCAACCCTGACCGCCTTCCTCTTGAGCCTGCCTGGCCCGGATGCCCTTTGCTGATGAGCCCCCAGGGGCTCGGTGCCGCATTCCGATGGTTGTCTCTAAAAAATAAGATATTTGTGCATAAGGCACGGTATAAGAAAGGAATCCTCTCCAGAAATTAAAGCTTCAGCTTTGCTTACACGCGACGCATGGAGCAGTCCGGGATAATCGGCGATAATATCCACCAAGGTGCCGCCGCAGCTTGCCTGATAAAATGTCCCGTCGACAAGCTCCACAGATATATCCGGATCTTCTTCAAGTCCGGGGTCGAGGGCCCGACCAGGATCCTCTGGCTGCGGAGGAGGGCTGTTGAACTCTTTCACGGCCTTCCTCAGTTCCTGCTTAGAAATATCAAGGTAAATGATTGTAATGAAGGGTGCCAGAATGGATAGAGTTGGGTAAAGAGTAACGGCTTACCCAGCTTGGGTAGTTGTACATGGAAACTCCATCCCGCGTTTTGATACGGAGGAATTCTTCTTCTTCTCCTTTGTATAAATCAGACAGTATTCTCGCCAGAGCAGTGGCGGAGTCTCGACCTTTACGACCACAACGGGTGGCATCGTCTTCCCCGTTGAAATGCCACATGGGCTTCCCCTGATATTGAAGTGGTTGCACCCCTCGCATTATGCATATTGATATAACCTCGACTATTGTCAGTCCTAATTGGGCCAGTGTCTTTATCCTGCTCATCAGGAAGTAGACTTCTCTGGTATCTTCCTCCTGGGGGCTCTGAGGGTGCCAACTTCGGTGTTTCTTCAGCGGAGCGTTATTAAACTAAGGGAGGCCCGTCCGGATTGGATCCGGAAGGGGAACCTCATCTACATAAAACCACTCCAAGGGCCAGTCTTCAGATGCCTTCTTTGGAGTGCCGGACAGGTATCCGGTCTGGGCGACGCACCATATTTCGGCTTCTGCCCACTTGATATATAGATTCCCCCTGATTGCGAGTAACAAGGCAGAATAACTTCTTCCATAACTCAAAGTGAGCCTCGTAGCCCAGGAATAATCCACAAAGGGCAACGTATCCTGCGATGTGCAGCACGGAGGTGGGGGTAAAGTTGTGCAACTGGAGGCCATAGATCTCCAGGAGCCCACGAAGGAATGGGTGGATTGGAAACCCAACGCCTCTTAGCAAATATGGGATGAGGCATACCCGCTCCCCCTGAGATGGGTTAGGAGATCTCTCCGCTTGTGCCCCGCCATTGTAGGTGGCTAGTCCGGCTTGGACGGGGACCATGTACGCCGGTGGAAGAAACCCTTGGGTCTGCAACTCTACTAAACGGCTGTGGGGGATAGAACATTCTTCCCAATCACCTGGCTTAGAGCTACGGGAGCGAAAAGAGGAGCTACAACGACTGGCCATGATGGAATGGTTTTTTCCGGATGCACTCTGTTGAATGCTTGCTTAAGGGAAGAAGGTGAGATTTGGATCTGAGGATCCCCGTCTCTTCAAATAGATGGTTTGCCTATAGGGTCGGGGTGGCAAATGTAAAGATGCTCCGGATCCTTGTATTGACTCGACACGTGGAGATGGCCATTATTGAAGCACATAAGCCGAGGAGTACAACATTGATGGGAAGCCGGACACTGTTCGCTACAACAGGTACTTTGGATTCGGAGATGAAACCCGCCTTGCAATGCCGAAGACAATCTGCGCGCCGGACTCATCGTCATTGAAGCCTGGTTTAGGGGCTACTGAGGGAGTCCTGGATAAGGGGGTATCCGGACAGCCGGACTATATACTCTGGCCGGATTGTTGGACTACGAAGGTACAAGACTCAAGAGTTCGTCCCGTGTCCGGATGGGACTCTCCTTTGCGTGGAAGACAAGCTTGGCGATCCGGATGTTAGATCTCCTTCTTTGTAACCGACTCTGTGTAACCCTAGCCTCCTCCAGTGTCTATATAAGCCGGAGGGTTTAGTCAGTAGGACGAGAACAATCATAATCATAGGCTAGCTCCTAGGGTTTAGCCTCTACGATCTCGTGGTAGATCTACTCTTGTAATACTCATATCATCAAGATCAATCAAGCAGGAAGTAGGGTATTACCTCCATCGAGAGGGCCCGAACCTGGGTAAAACATCGTGTCCCCTGCCTCCTGTTACCATTAGCCTTAGACGCACAGTTCGGGACCCCCTACTCGAGATCCGCCAGTTTTGACACCGACACCCACTAGTTGCTTGGGTGCCCATGCGAACACCTCCTTGTTCGCGCGTAGGAATTTGACCAGAGCCTCCTCCTGGTTGGGGTCGAGATTGGCGCCTATGGTGAAGGTGACGCCGGAGGATCTTTCCTGTTCAACTAGTACCTGCTTGGTGTCCGCCTTGTCTTGGGTGAACAACTGCTTCTTCTTTGTTGGCGCAGCCCCCTTGTCCTTGGGGGTGTCGGTGCTGGTGGGCTGCACCGCTACGGCTGTCTTGAGAGCGAGCTTGTGCGCCCGCAGAGCATCTTTTGTATCTCCAGCTATGGTGAGGACGCTGCTGCTCCCGGGCATCTTTATGAGGTTGTAGGCCGGGTGAGTCGCCGCCATGAATTGGGCCAAGGTAGGATAGCCGAGTATGGCATTGTACGGGAGGCCAATGTGGGCGATTTCGAAGTTAACCAGCTTCGTGTGGAAGTTGTCGTGGGTGCCAAAGGTCACCGGAAGGCGGATTTGCACCACGGAGCCGGAGGAACTACCTCCGACGCCCGAGAAGGGCTTGCTGGGTCGGAGTCGTTCAAGCAGCACGTGAAGGAGGCTGAAGGCCTCCATCGAGAGCACGTTGAGGCCGGCACCGCCGTCGATGAGGGTCCTGGTGACGGCCACCTGGCAAATGGTGGGCGTGCAAAGCATCGGGAGCGCACCCGAGTAGGCGGTGTTGGCGGGGTGATCGTCCAAGATGAAGGTCAAGTCGGCCTTGGGTGCCGCCCAGCCCAAAGGAGCTCCGTGGCGCGTGAGGGCGGTGGCGATTTGGCGGACAAATGGCTTGACGTGGTGGCCCGAGGGTGGCGCCTGTGAACCGCCCAGGAGAGCTGCAATGACCAGCGGCACCGGCGCAGCGTAATGGGCGAGGAAGAGGTCGCGCAACTCCTCCCAGGAGGCCACAGAAGCCGTTGGCAGGTGGAGCAGCCACATGCGCGGAATGCAGGTGAGAGCCATGGGAAACCAGTTAGCCATGACCCTGTCGTCGCCCCCGGCCTTGAGGACGGCCTCCTCTTATGCCAATAGGAAAGCCAGCGGATCCGTCATGCCGTTGTAGCACGGCGGCATCTCTGGCTTGAACCTGTGCGGCCACTGCACCTGTTGTAAGGCGGGGGCCAAGGCTCGGAGCCCCCTGGCCCTAGTGCTGGCGTCAGTCGCCGGAGCGGGCGGCGCACTGTCTGCCATGAGGGCGAAGCGCGGTGTTGATGGAGAGTGGGTCGATGGAAGGGAGAGCTCCGGTGCTCCCCTACCTGGAGCGCCAAATGTCGGATATCGGGTTCCAGCAAAACCCTTAAGGTTCGAACTGTGGGGTGTGCACGAAGATCTTCTCCCTACCGATCCGTGCCCCGAAGCCTCGTCGTGAATCTAAGCTACACGAGGAACAACACAAGGGACACAAGTTTTATACTAGCTCGGGCCACTGTTGTGGTGTAATACCCTACTCTAGTGTGTGGTGTGCTGGATTGCCTCTGGGGCTGATGATGAACAGTACAGAGAAAGAACAACCTCGCGAGGGGTGTTCTTGAGCTGGTGCGGTGTTCTACCTGGGATGGATCCGATCCCCTCCTACTGTGGTGGGAAACCTCTATATATAGGGGCCTTGGTCCTCTTCCCAAATATTGAGCGGGAAGGGAGCCAACAACGGCCATTTTGAAGGGGGATAGCTAGTACAAGTTATCCTGACTAAAGTTGGTCTTCGACTGCCAAAGGCACTCGCGATGACACCGTCTTGGGCTCCACAATGACCTCCGTCCTGCTGCTCTGCTGGTCCTGGTCTCGTTGCACCGATATGGTAACCTTTGCTTGATGCCTGGGTACTCCGCGCCTGCGCTTGCTCCCTTTGCACCAAAGAGTAAATGAGGACACTACACAGGCTGGCGCCCACCTGGTCTCGATCGTCATGGCTTGCGTCATGAGCACCTCGTGAGGTACCCCTTGCCTTGATCTCTCCGCCTCCTCGCGAGCCTGCCTGGTGAGGCCGCCCTCAAGGAAGCCTTGCGTCGTCCTCCCCGCGAGGCTTGGCCCCTCACGAGGGTCTTGAGCTTGGGTCGATGTAGGAGGGCCGCACTGGGCCACTTCTTGAGCCACGTCGTTGGCTGCAGGCAGGCAAGTCTGGGGACCCCCGTTCCCAGAACACCGACAGCGGCTCTGTATCGTAAAACGCGATGAAACTTTCCCTCTGATTTTTTTCTTCGTGAAAGCAAATATATGGAGTTGGAGTTGAGGTTGGTGCACGTCCAGGGGGCCCATGAGGCAGGGGGCGCGCCCCCACCCTCGTGGGCAGGGTGTGGGCCCCCTGATGTTGATTCTTTCACCAATATTTTTATTAATTCTGAAAAATTGCTTCGTGGATTTTCAGGTCATTCCAAGAACTTTTATTTCTGCGCAAAAATAACACCATGGCAGTTCTGCTGAAAACAACGTCAGTCCGGGTTAGTTGCATTCAAATCATGCAAGTTAGAGTCCAAAACAAGGGCAAAAGTGTTTGGAAAAGTAGATACGACGGGGACGTATCATTCAGCCATAGGTTCTATCATGTATGCAATGCTGTGCACCAGACCTGATGTGTGCCTTGCTATAAGTATAGCAGGGAGGTACCAAAGTAATCCCGGAGTGGAGCACTGGACATCTGTCAAGAACATCCCGAAATACCTGAAAAAGACTAAGGATATGTTTGTCGTTTATGGAGGTGACAAAGAGCTCGTCGTAAATGGTTACGTAGATGCAAGCTTTGACACTGATCCGGATGACTCTAAGTCGCAATCCGAATACATATTTTTATTGAATGGAGCTGTGAGTTGGTGCAGTTCCAAGCAAAGCGTCGTGGTGGGATCTACGTGTGAAGCGGAGTACATTGCAGCTTTGGAAGCAGCAAATGAAGGAGTCTGGATGAAGGAGTTTAGTTCTGATCTAGGTGTCATACCTAGTGCATCGGGTCTAATGCAAATCTTTCATGACAATACTGGTGCAATTGCCTTGGCAAAGGAATCCAGATTTCACAAGGGAACCAAGCACATCAAGAGACGCTTCAATTCCATCCGTCATCAAGTGTCGGAGGGAGACATAGAGATTTGCAATATACATACAGATCTGAATGTTGCAGACCCGTTGACTAAGCCTCTTCCATGAGCAAAACATGATCAGCACCAAAACTCCATGGGTGTAAGAATCATTACTTTGTAATCAATCATTGACTCTAGTGCAAGTGGGAGACTGAAGGAAATATGCCCTAGAGGCAATAATAAAGTTATTATTTATTTCCTTATTTCATGATAAATGTTTATTATTCATGCTAGAATTGTATTAACCGGAAACTTAGTACATGTGTGAATACATAGACAAAACAAAGTGTCCCTAGTATGCCTCTACTTGACTAGCTTGTTAATCAAAGATGGTTATGTTTTCTAACTATAGACATGTGTTGTCATTGGATGAATGGGATCACATCATTAGGAAAATGATGTGATGGACATGACCCATCCGTTAGCTTAGCATTATGATCGTTACAGTTTCATTGCTACTGCTTTCTTCATGACTTATACATGTTCCTCGGACTATGAGATTATTCAACTCCCAAATACCGGAGGAACACCTTGTGTGCTATCAAACGTCACAACTTAAATGGGTGCTTATAAAGATGCTCTACAGGTGTCTCTGAAGGTATTTGTTGGGTTGGCATAGATCGAGGTTATGATTTGTCACTCCGTGTTTTGGAGAGGTATCTTTGGGCCCTCTCGGTAATGATCATCACTATAAGGCTTGCAATCAATGTGACTAATGAGTTAGTTGTGGGATGAAGTATTATGAAACGAGTAAAGAGACTTGCCGGTAACGAGACTGAACTAGGTATAATGATACCAATGATCAAATCTCGGGCAAGTAACATACCGATGACAAAGGGAACAACGTATGTTGTTATGCGGTTTGACCGATAAATTTCTTCGTAGAATATGTAGAAGCCAATATGAGCATCCAGGTTCTACTATTGGTTATTTACTGGAGATGTGTCTCGGTCATGTCTACATAGCTCTCGAACCCGTAGGGTCCACACGCTTAACGTTCGATGATGATATGTATTATGAGTTATGTGTTTTGATGACCGAAGTTTGTTTGGAGTCTCGGATGAGATCACGGACGTGACGAGGAGTCTCGAAATGGTCTAGACATAAAGATTGATATATTGGACCATTTCGAGACTCCTCGTCATGGGCCACCATGGGCCTTAGTGGAGAGAGAGGAGGGCCGCTAGGGCAGGACGCCCCCCCTTGCAGTCCGAATTGGACAAGGGAAGGGGGTGGCGCCCCCCTTTCCTACTCCCTCTCCCACTCCTTCCTTCCCCCTCTCTTCCTTGTGGAGGAATCCTACTAGGACTAGTAGTCCTAGTAGGACTCCCGCTCCTTGGGCGTGCCCCTAGGGCCGGCCGGCCTCCCCCTCCCTCCTTTATATACGGGGGCAGGGGGCACCCTAGAACACAAAAGTTTCTCTTCACCATGTGCGGTGCCCCCCTCCACAGTTACACACCTCGATTATACCATCGTAGTGCTTAGGCGAAGCCCTACGCTGGTAGCATCATCATCACCCTCGCTACACCGTCATGTTGATGGAACTCACCCTTGTCCTCAACTGGATCAAGAGCACGAGGGACGTCATCGAGATGAACGTGTGCTGAACGCGGAGGTGTCGTATGTTCGATACTTGGATCTGTTGGATCATGAAGAAGTTCGACTACATCAACCGCGTTATTGAAACGCTTCCGCTTTCGGTCTACGAGGGTACGTGGACACACTCTCCCCTCTCGTTGTTATGCATCTCCTAGATATATCTTGCGTGATCGCATGCTTTTTTTTAAACTACCACGTTCCGCAATAGGTACTCGATCCTATCATTGACCGATATCATCTCACTAGAGTCCTTATGGACTGCGGCAGCAGTCTTAACATGATCTATCAAGACACTGTCCACAAAATGGGCATCGGCCCATAAGAATCAAGCCAAGCAACACTACCTTTAAAGGAGTCATACCCGGCGTGGAGACCCGTTGTACGGGCTCATTAACAATGGAAGTGGTATTCGGCTCTTCAGACAACTTTCGTAGTGAAGAACTGATCTTTGATATCATCCCTTTTCGAAGTGGCTATCACGCACTACTTGGACGAACCGCTTTTGCCTATTTCAATGCGGTCCCACACTATGCTTATCTGAAGTTTAAAATGCTCGGACCGCGGGGCGTCATTATAGTTGATACGTCTCCAATGCATCTATAATTTTTTATTGTTCCATGCTGTTATATTATCATTCTTGGATGTTTTACAATCATTTTATAGTCATTTTATATCATTTTTGGTACTAACCTATTGACATAGTGCCCAGTGTCAGTTGCTATTTTCTGCATGTTTTTACATCGCAGAGAATCAATATCAAATGGAGTCCAAATGAACGCAACTCCTGGAGGATGTTTTTGGGCCAGAAGAAAGCCAATGGGCCAAGGAAGCACCTAAGGGGCTGCTCGAGGTGAGCAGCACCCACTAGGGCGCGCCAGGAGGCCCAGGCACGTCCTGGGGGGTTGTGCCCACCTCATGTGCCCCCCGAACCGCCTCTTTGCTCTATAAATACCCAAATATTCCAGAAACCCTAGGGGAGTCGATGAAATATTGATCCAGTCGCCGCAGAGTCCAGAACCACCAGATCCAATTAGACATCGTCATGGAGGGGTTCACCACTTCCATTGGTGCCTCTCCTATGATACGTGAGTACTTCTTTGTAGACCTATGGGTCCGTAGTTAGTAGCTAGATGGCTTCCTATCTCTCTCTCTTTATTATCAATACAATGGTCTCTTGGAGATCCATATGATGTAAGTCTTTTGGCGATGTGTTTGTTGGGATCTGATGTACTTTGAGTTTATGATCATATCTATGTTTTTATCCATGAAAGTTATTTGAGTCTTCTTTGATCTCTTATATGCATGATTGCTTATATCCTCGTATTTCTTCTCCGATATTTGGGTTTTGTTTGGCTAACTTGATCTATTTATCTTGCAATGGGAAGAGGTGCTTTGTAGTGGGTTCGATCTTACAGTGCTTGATCCCAGTGACAGAAGGGGAACCGACACGTATGAACCGTTGCTACTAAGGAAAACAAGATGAGATCTATATCTGCCACAATAGATAAAAGGATCTCGTCTACATCATGTCATCGTTCTTATTGCATTACTCCATTTTCTCATGAACTTAATACACTAGATGCATGCTGGATAGCAGTCGATGTGTGGAGTAATAGTAGTAGATGCAGGCAGGAGTTGGTCTACTAATCTTGGACGTGATGCCTATATAATGATCATTGCTTGGATATCGTCATGATTATTTGAAGTTCTATCAATTGCCCAATAGTAATTGTTTTCCCACTGTTTGCTATTTTTCTCGAGAGAAGCCACTAGTGAAACATACGGCCCACGGGTCTCTTTTCATCATATTTGCCTTTGTGATCTATTTCCTCTTGCATTTATTTTCAGATCTATTAAACTAAAAATACAAAAATACCTTGCTGCAACTTTTTTGTTCCGTGATCTATTTATCCTATCTACCACTTTTTACCTCACATTATTTGCCTACCTGAGGTGCCGTACCCGAAAGGGATTGACAACCCCTTTAACACGTCGGGTTGCGAGTATTTGTTATTTGTGTGCATGTGTTGTTTACATGGTGTGGGGAGGTTATCCTACAGGTTTGATAACCTTGGTCTCATCACTAAGGGAAATACCTACTGTTGCTATACTGCATCATCCCTTCCTCTTTGGGGAAATACCGACGTAGTTCTAGAAGATATCAACAGTCAATGGAAGTATGGAGCCCTCCCTCCGAACTGAAGAGCACACCGAGGCCCTAGCAGCCGAGGTATACGGCGGCCTCATCAAGCCAAACAATTCATCGGCTATCTAGACCAATGACATCCTCAAAAAGCCCGGTTCGCATCTCATGCAGACAGCTTGGCGGACCCGGACCTCAAATAGCAATTCTGCCTCCGTCGACTGCCCTATAAGACCGCAGTATATGTACCGCACGTACACCACTACGCACTCAAAATACCTTGGGCAAAGCAGGAGGCACACCTCGGGATAGGTCCATAGTACGGCTCGACCCTATCCAGACCTCACATACCCCTTCCTTTTTCTCTCTCTCTTTCATTGCAGGCTCTTTCGAAAACCTAAAAGTTGTGTGGTTGCATGAGGACTCCCTCGTTGGCTCCTCTTCCTCTTCTTTACAAACAACCATCTTACATCTCCTCTCGAAGGACTCACTACTAAGGAGAAACGACGCAAACGTGCGGCAGTGTACCATTGGGATCTTCAAACCATTACTTTAAGGCCCTGTGTAAAACTTTCCCTTATGCAGACTTTATGGCATGTAACATGGCCTCAATATTCATGGCACTATTTTTCTAAACACGTCTTGATGTATTCGTGAAGATATAAAGGAACGAAATGATCACCACTTTTTTTTGGTATGCATGTTATATTATCATTTGTATTCCCTCCTTACTTCTGATCGATGTACGTGCTTTAGCCCGGCCTTCGCGCCGGGGGCTGTTTTCGGCCTTGCAGATTTTAAAGTCCGAACACCTATAGGGAACTCTTCGGCATCCTGGATATTGCATTATATGCATCGGCTCCGATTCATGTCTTTGGTCTATAGTTGGGTTGCCCGGCTCCAGTGATTACCACCTTACGTTCCGCCAATTCGGCTAAGGTAGTAAAGGGAGAACTACTGTGATTGTATTTATGGTTCGTCCGGTTAAGTACCTCAGTAGAGAAAGCCGAAAACTGACCGTCATGATAAGCGAGAGCTGGTCAGCAATCCGGTGACTTAGTGTTATACTACAGATCATTAGTAATTCTTGCCGTGTTACACGAGGGGCTGGGACTTGACCAGCCGCGTTGCAAAGGCTACATAATCCGGATTGCCGCTCAATGCAACAGGGGTTACTAGTTAACGCCACCAATGGACTCCTATGGCTAATTGAAGGTAATAAAGCCGCATAGTCTGATTGCCTAGTTCACCGCACGGGCGCCTCCTCTGAGGACCAAGACGTTGGATAAAGTGCAGCCATGCATTCACGAATACCCCTGTACTATTTACATGGGGGAAGAAGCCGATGATTGGCAACCTTCAGAAGTATAAATATAAACGGCCGCACAAGAGGATAAAATTAGCACAAAAGGCACAATCATAGCGCGGATTCATTGCATGGTTTCTGCCACCAGAGTACATTCAATCAAACATAACATCCTTTGAACACTGGCCCTCTACTATTCGGGCCCCTTCCAGGACATCTTCAAAGTACCTCTCCGGCTTCTGGTGATTCTTGCCCTCGGGCGGACCTGCGGTTGCCACTTCGGTGGCCTTCATCTTCTCCCATTGCATCTTGACACAGGCAAAGGCCATTCATGCACCTTCTATGTAGGCCGATCGCTTTATGGCATCGATCCGAGGACGCACGTCGACAAGCCGCTTCACGAGGCCGAAGTAGCTGCTAGGCATGGGCTCGGCTGCCCAAAATTGGACTATCAGATCCTTCATGGCCAAGCTGGCCACCCTATGCAGCTCGGTCAGCTGTTTGAGCTAGTCGCTGAGGGGCGTTGGATACTCTGGCGCAAGATACTATGACCAGAACAGCTTCTTGATCAAGCTCCCCTCCTCGGCTCGGAAGAACTGCACGGCTTTAGCAACACTCCTCGAAAGATCCGCAAACGCGCCTGGAGAACTCCAAACTCGGGTCAAGAAGATATACCTCCTACTTACAAATTTACTTTGCAGAAGAAATACCTTACCAGCTGCTATCTGCCTTGCTTGCTAGATCTCCTGGCGAGTGCTCTGGGACTCAACCCGAGCCCCTTTGACATCCTGGAGAGCCTTGGAGAGCTTGGATGCTTGGTCTGAAGTCTTCTACTCCAAGGACTCACACTTAGTGATGGCGTCCTTGAGCTCTTCCTCGACTTCGGCCACCCGAGCCTCATGTTGGCGGCGGGCAGTTTGCTCTGCCTCCATTCCCTTCGCCGCTTTGTCAGCGGCTGCCCTGTTCAGCTCTGCCTCCTTGTTGGCCTGGGCAAGCACACTTTTGAGGGATTCGACCTCGGCCGCGCCAACTGTGATCATAATCACAAGATCAAATAAGTTAAAAGATTCACCGTACATGTCACTTCTGATATATAAAATTTGCATACCTTGCGTCTCCTCAAACCGCTTGTTAATGCGGTCGAGCTCCTCATCGGCCACTCCTAGCTTCCGATTAAGCTCGGAAACCTCTGAGGCCTGGGCGGTAGCCACCAACATGGATGCCTGTCACATACATTAGTGCAGTATATTAGTGTCTGAATTATCTTGAGATCCTTTGTCCGGATTGTTCTAGTCCGGACAAAATCTCAGGGGCTACTGTATATATATATATATATATATATATATATATATATATATATATATATATATATATATATATATATATATATATATATATATATATATATATATATATATAGGTTTATCCTTTGCATATGATAAATTTGCTTAGAATATTACGTCGCATATCTCAAAGCCCGTTAGTAGCCTATTGAGGGCTCCATTCAGTCTGCTTTTCGCAGACTGAACCTTTTCCACGATGGAAGCGCGTTGCAGTGCCTCCTCCAGAGCATGAGTAGCCTCCAGATTAACGGAGGCCGCTGCAGAAGCCGTTGCTCCTCCCCTCTCTGTTGAAGGGGGCTGCACATCCCTTCCTGGAGCTATATTTGTCTCCGGAATGGTGTGCGACGGGTGAGGGAGTCCTGGATTAAGGGGTCCTCGGGCGTCCGGACTATTGACATGGGCCGGACTGATGGGCTGTGAAGATACAAGACTAAAGACTCTCTCCCGTGTCCGGATGGGACTCTCTTTGGCATGGAAGGCAAGCTTAGCATTCGTATATGTAGATTCCTTTCTCTGTAACCGACTCTGTATAACCCTAGTCCCCTCCGATGTCTATATAAACCGGAGGGCTTAGTCCGTAGAGGCAATATCATATAGGCTAGACTTCTAGGGTTTTAGCCATTACGATCTCATGGTAGATCAACTCTTGTAATACTCATATTCATCAAACAGGAAGTAGGGTATTACCTCCATAGAGAGGGCCCGAACTTGGGTAACCATCGTGTCCCCCGCCTCCTGTTACCATCAACCTTAGACGCACAGTTCGGGACCCCCTACCCGAGATCCGCCGATTTTGACACCGACATTGGTGCTTTCATTAAGAGTTCTGCTGCGTTGTCACCAAAAGGTTTGATGGCTCTGTCAATCATCTGCACCAATGCAGTCCAGAGGGAGGTTTTCCTCCCCTGACAGATCTTCATGTTCGGCGGCTTCACACTGCGGGCCAACTCGCTTGGCCATCTAGAGCAGATCGACAGCTACGCCCCTGGCCATCAGGTCAGGTTTAGAAACTTGAATTACATGGCTGATATCCGTGGAGACTTGATCTTCAACGGATTCGAGCCCATGACGGCCGTTCCCTGCCACGACGATGAACAAGACCTAAATCTGTCATCGGACCGGGCTCAGGAGATAGCGCCTGTAACTTCTCTGGCCCTAGATCCGGAGCAGATTGTGCCGTCCGGGGATGGGAAGCTCAACCTCGTGATGGAAGCCACAGACTCAGCGGCATTGGAGCCGCACAGAGATCCCACCTCGAGCGGGGCCTGTGTCACCAGAACCTCGGATTCGTCTCCGGCTATAGGTTCCGAACCGTGTGCATCCGCGCCCATCGAGCCCGACCAGGCGCCGATCGTTGAGTTCAGCTCCGTGGACATCTTCCAGCACTCACCTTTAGGCGATGTGCTAAACTCATTCAAATCCCTGTCCTTGTCAGGGGACTCACATCCGAACTATATCCGTCTTGAATTGGAAGCTGATGACGGAGAATTTCGCTTCCCACCCACCACCCACTTCACAGCCATTGTTGAATACTTAATAGACATGCTCGATTACAGCTCCAAAGACATCGATGGTATGGACGACAATGACGAGGAGGAGCAAGCACAAAAACCACCGCTTACAGGGTGCTGGACAAGCACCTCCTCGTATGACGTATACATGGTGGATACACCCAAAGAAAACAACAGCGACAATGAGAAAGATCCAGTCGAGTATAAACCTCCTGAGATACAGCCAAAGCATCGACTTCATCGGCGCCGCTCCAAACCACGCCGCGGAAAAAATAGCAATACCACCACAGGAGAAAATAATACTCCGTACGATGCCAAAGACAATGAAGACCCCGTTGAGCCAACATCCGAACAGGACGAACGGGAAGATGGGCGAGTTGGGCCTGATGAACAGGTCATGAATGAAGACTCGGAGGTCAGCAACTACCTTCCACTCTCCGAGGACGAGGTGAGCCTCGGCGACAAAGACTTTATCATGCCCGAGGAGCCCGTCGATCAGGAGTGCTTTAAGCGCCGGCTAATAGCCACTACAAGGAGCCTGAAAAAGAAGCAGCAACAGCTTCAAGCTGACCAAGATTTGCTCAACGATAGATGGACTAGTGTCCTAGCAGCCGAAGAATACGGCCTCGAGCGCCCAACCAAAAGTTACCCGAAGCGCAAACTGTTACCTCAATTCGATGACGAGGTGCTGGAGCCCATCCTACCAACACATAATGCGGCTGACCGACCACCACGTGGCCGGGACAAAGTGGCAACTCGAGCCGAACACCAGCCCGCACTACCTCGCTGTAAAAACAGAAACACAACATCTCGGGGATACACATATGACCTACGGCATGACCTGGAAAATAGAGCAGGTCCGACCAGATCGATCTATGGATCACAGGGGCGTGCCCGATGAGCGACGATGGCCATCTGGCTGGACGTGACAAACATTATCACACCCGGACCGAAGACTGAAGACAAATTCCATCCGAGCTACGTCGTGACTTGGATCGATATAGAGGCGCCGCACACCCCCTTTGCTTCACTGATGAAGTAATGGAACATCAATTCCCGGAAGGGTTTAAACCCGTGAACATCGAGTCATATGATGGGACAACAGACCCTGGTATGGATTTAGGATTTTCTTCTCCATATTGATATGGTCCGCGGTGATGATCTTCACGCCATCAAATACCTCCCGCTAAAACTCAAGGGACCAGCTCTGTCGGATTTCGGGTTTCGGTAGACCCTCTAGATTTGAACACTTGGGTGCGCGCTGTGATTTCGCCCTCTGCCTACCTGCACCTCACCGCCTTGCTATGATCTATGCAATCAAAGGAACAACACAAGAGACACAGAGTTTATACTGGTTCAGGCCACCATTGTGGTGTAATACCCTACTCCAGTGTGTGGTGTGGTGGATTGCCTCTTGGGCTGATGATGAACAATACAAGGAAGAACAGCCTCGCGAGGGGCTGTTCTTGGCTGGTGCGATGAACTTCTGGGGGGAGTTCAGTCGCTTCTCTCTCTACTGGTTTCCTGGTGATGACCGGATCGATCTCTCCCCCCTACCTTGTGGGTGGCTAGTCCTATTTATAGGCAAAGGCCCTGGGCCTCATCCCAAATATTGAGCGGGAAGGGCGCCAACAATTGGACATTTTGAAGGGGAACATCTAGTACACTTATCCTGACTAAAGTTGGTCCTCGCCTGCCAAAGGCTCTGGTGGTGACGCTGGCTTGGGCTCCACGATGACCTCCATCCTGCCGTTCTGCTGGTCTTGGTCTTGTTGCAATGAAATGGCTGCCTTTGCTTGATGTTCTTGCCTGCGCTTGCTCCCTATACACCAAAGAGGAAACAAGGACTCTACGCAGGCCGGCCCGCCTGGCGCCTGCCTGGCTTTGGTCGTCATGGCTTACATCATGGGCACCTCGTGAGGTACCCCGCCTTGATCTCTCCGCCTCCTCGCGAGCCAGCCTGACGAGTCTGCTCCTGAGGAAGCCTCCATTCGTCCGCCCTGCGAGGCTTGGTCCCTCGTGAGGGTCTTGAGCTCGTGCTGATGAAGATGGCCCATGCTGGGCCGCCCCTTGAGCCACGCCGCAGGCCGCAGGTAGGCAAGTCTGGGGACCCCCGTTCCCAGAACACCGACAAGCTCGGCACTGGTTGAACAGTCTGCCCGAGATCTCCATTGGCAGCTGGGAGGACTTGGAAGATGCCTTCCTCGACAACTTCCAAGGTACATATGTCCGACCTCCGGATGCCGACGACTTAAGTCATGTAGTCCAACAGCCCGGAGAGTCAGCCAGGAAATTTTGGACTAGGTTTCTAACTAAAAAGAACCAGATCGTCGACTATCCGGATCTCGAAGCCCTAGCGGCCTTTAAACATAGCATCCGTGATGAATGGCTCGCCCGACACCTAGGCCAAGAAAAGCCGAAGTCCATGGCAGTCCTTACAACGCTTAATACCCGCTTTTGCGCGGGCGAGGATAGCTCGCTAGCCCGTAGCAATAACAATACAAGCGAACCTGGCACTTCTGAAGCCAGAAACAGCAATGACAAGCCCCGACACAACAGACACAAGCGTCGAAGCAACGGTGACAACACCAAAGACACGACAGTCAACGCCAGATTCAGTGGCTCTAAGTCCGGTTCGCGGAAGAAGCCATACAAAAGAAACAATCTGGGCCCATCCAGTTTGGACCGCATACTCGATCGTCCATGTCAAATCCACGACACTCCTAACGAGCCAGCCAATCATACCAACAGACAATGTTGGGTTTTTAAACAGGTCGGCAAGTTAAATGCCGAGAACAAGGAGAAGGGGTTGCAAATCAAGGACGATGACGAGGAGCCCCAGCCAATGAACACAGGGGGACAGAAGAAGTTTCCCTCCCAAGTTAAAACGGTGAACATGATATACGCTACCCATATCCCCAAGAGAGAGTGCAAGCGCGCGCTCAGGGACGTCTACGCGATGGAGCCAGTCACCCTAAAGTTCAACCCATGGTCGTCCTGCCTGATCACTTTCGATCACAGGGACCATCCGACAAATATCCGTTATGGCGGTTCAGCCGCACTGGTCCTCGACCCAATCATTGATGGATTCCATCTTTCATGAGTCCTCATGGACGGCGGCAGCAGCCTGAACCTTCTCTATCAGGATACAGTGCGCAAAATGGGTATTGATCCCTCAAGGATCAAGCCCACAAAAACCACCTTTAAAGGTGTCATACCAGGCATAGAGGCCTGCTGTACGGGCTCAATCACACTAGAGGTGGTCTTCAGATCTCCGGATAACTTCCAAAGCGAGGAGTTGATCTTTGATATCGTCCCCTTCCATAGTGGCTATCACGCACTGCTTGAATGAACCACATTCGCTCGATTCAATGTGGTGCCACACTACGCTTATCTCAAGCTCAAGATGCCCGGACCACGCGGTGTCATAACAGTCAATGGAAACATGGAACGCTCCCTCCGTACCGAGGAGCACACCGCTGACCTCGCAGCAGAAGCACAGAGCGGCCTTTTCAGGCAGAACCTTAATTCAGCGGACAAGCTCTCGGACATTGTCAAACGAGTCCGAACTACTCTGCAGCAGGACAGTCCAGCTCGTCAAGAGCTTGACTAGCAATTCGGCCTCCGTCCCAGTCCTGACCAAACGGCGGCATTCGCACCGCGCGTACATAACTACGCACTCAAAATACCACGGGCATAGACGGAGGCACATCTAGATTGTGGTCCATAATACGGCTCAACCGCTCCTGGACCCACATAATTTCACTTTTTCTTTTTCTTTTCAGGTTTCTTTTCTTCCCAGGCCTTTCCTGGCGGCCTGATTGTCGGACCTATCAAGGGATGGATACACTAAGACGGCAAGAAGCATTGGCGTATAAGGGAATTTCCAGGTGGTCTCTTTAAACGATCACTATGCCTGTTTTAAAGACCCGCACGCAGCTCTCCCTTGGTCGTGGCATGTTAAACAACCCTGTTGCTTATCACACTACTTGTACAAATACGCTTTGACGTATTCAAAAAATCATAATGGAAAATAATTTGCGGCCCAATTTCTGCGGCATTAGCCTACTAATTCATTTTTTCTTTTTTCTTGATATTCTTATCAATTGCACCCGTACACTCTGGTACTCCTTAATTCGCCAGGGGCTTCATTACGCCCCATAATACGACAACAAAGTCCGAACACTTTTTTATAGTATAGTTCGGCACCCCGAAGTTATAGCATTATATGCATCGGCTCTGAATCATGTCTTTGGTCAATAGTTGGGTTGCCCGGCTCCTGTGCTTACTATCTTACGTTCCGCTATATCGGCTAGGGTGGTAAAGGGAGAACTCCTGCGATTGTGTCCTGGTTCATCTGGATGAGCACCTTAGTAGAGAAAGCCGAAAACTGACAGCCATGATACGGCATGAGCCGGTCAGCTGTTCGAGAGGTCTCAAATCTTTTGCAATTTTTTCCGCATCATGTGATGAATCGGTTTTATCCGATCAGGTGTTTACATCATCCCAAGTTCGGACTTAGTCCGATTGCCTGGTTCATTTCACTAAACACCTCCTTTAAGGACCAACCTTTGGAGTAAAGAGTGTTTAGATTCATCCCGAACACCCCCATACTACCGACATGGGGCCGGAAGCCGACGACCAGCCAACTCTCAGATTTAACAAAACGGCCACACATGAGGTAAAATTTTAAATAAACAAGCATTATATTACATAACGACACTGTTTCATAGTACATGAAAAGATAACATGAATGTATTTATTCAAAGATAGCATCCTTAGCACATTGCTCCACCACAAGGCGGGATCCCTCCATGACATTGTCAAAATACAGCTCGGGCGTGCGGTGCTCCTTGCCTGCGGGTGGTCCCTCGGTCACAAGCTTCGTGACATCCATCTTCACCCAATGCATCTTGACTTGGGAGAAGGCCATTCGCGCGCCTTCGATGCAGACCGACCGCTTGATGGCATCAAGCCGAGGGCAGGCATTGACCATCCGCTTCACGAGCCGAAGTAGCTGCTGGGTATGGCCTCGGTAGGCCATAGCCGAATTATTAAATCCTTCATGGCTAGTTCGGCCGCCCTATGCAGTTCGACCAGCTGTTTTAGCTGATCGCTAAAGAGCACCGCATGTTCTGGCGCAAGGTATTGCAACCAAAACAACTTCTCTGTAGAGCTCCCCTCTTCGGCTTGGAAGAACTCCGCAGCATCTGAAATGTTGCACGGCAGATCCGCAAACGCCCCTGGAGAACTCCAAATCCGGGTCAGTAAGAGGAACCTTTTCTTCACATATTTACTCTAATAATAAAGGCCTTACCCGCCGCGATTTTTCTGGCCTCCTAGATTTCCTAGAGGGCTCCCTAGGCTTCAACCTGGGCATCGTGTGCACTTTGGCGGGCCTTGGCAAGTTTGGACTCTTGATCCGTAATGTTGCGCTCCAAGGACTCACATTTCTTGACGGCGTCCTGGAGCTCCTGCTGGACCTCACTAACCCTGGCCTCATGCTTTACACGAGCGGCTTGTTCCTTGGCCCCTCTCTCGTCGGCCTCAGCTAGTGCCTTCTTGAGGGCCTCCACCTCGGTCGTCGCTCCTGCAAATATCATGACACTTTAGTTAGCACAAATCATTCATCCTTACTGAACATACAGAAGGTCATTGCATACCTTGTTTATCCTCTAGCTGCTTTTTCACACGGCCGAGCTCTTCCTCGGCCCGCTCCAGACTCTGCTTCAGTCCGGAAACTGCCGCAGTATGAGAAGTCGCAGCCAGTAACGACGCCTGCTTGTTCACATCAACTCATCTGGTTAGTCTCTTGCGAAAATTGTTTGATCCTCTCTCTGGCTTTTCTTTTTGAACATTGGACAGTGTCTCATGGGCTACTGTTTATACTGTGATGTTCTTTTTACATAATTGCGTTGCTTACCTCAAAGCCTGTCAGAAGGCTTGTGCAGGCTTCGGTCAGTCTACTCTTCGCGGGCTGGATCTTCTCAATTACCGTACCCATAAGGGTACGGTGTTCCTCAATGATGGAAGCACCTTGTAGCGCTTCCAGCAAATTATCTGGTGCCTCTGGATGGACAGAGGTCACCGGTGGAATAGGCGCACCTCCTTCTTTCGAAAGAGGCTGGTTGCCTGATTCTGGAGCCGTAGGGGTCTCCGGAACTATATTCGTCTTGGGGCCGAACTGAATATGGACCCCATCGCCAGTCTCCATGGGGATTCGCTCCCCCATGTGTCCGGCGGTTGAGGTTTCACCCTCCGCCGCCGCCTGGACGGCCTCCTGAACCTCTCCCTGGCTTGGTATCCTTCGAGACAACACCTCATGTCCTCCACGGCCTTGGGAGAGGAGACCATCGGAAGAGTCCCGCTGTCCATCGCCTCTGGGTCCAGCGAATCCCCCGAAGATGAGGATCGCTTGAGGTTTGACCAAGCCAGATTGGAAATACATGATTCAACACGTTAATACTATGAAGTAGTGAGGCCGGATATATGCATGTGTCCGGGTTTTTGAGTAATGACGATTTGGCCAGGGGCTTGTCCCTAGGGCACCATTCCGAGTTGCTGTCGGTGGCCGTTGTGGAGTTGTCCGGGAGGGAAGCTTTCCCCTTCTTGGACGCTTCGGCCTCCAGACGCGTGGAGGCCGCCCTCTTCTTCGTTCCCCCCTCAGGGGGAGAGTTGCTTTCCTCCTCCTCTTTGTCCTCGGCGGCGGAGGAGTGAGTCTTGGTGTCTTCGGACGTCATGTTCGAAGCACCCTTGCGACGGAGACCACCTCTAGTACCCTTGGCCTTCTTCATGGCCTTCTTCTCCGGCTCTTGATAGGGCGCCGGAACCAGCATCTTCATTAGAAGGGTATTTTTGGGTCTTCGGGCAGCGGAGCCAAACAGTAAATCCGCTTTGCCGTCTTCATCTAGCCCTGAGAGAATTTGTAGGGAGGCTTAGGTGTCTTCCTCGAGGATGCAAGTAAAGGATACACCTTGAAAACATGAAAAAACTTACCGGACTAGCGGGATGGGCCAAGTCGTGCCCGCGGTCCTCGGTCGTAGCCGGCCGCATCTCCTTGGCCTTGAGGAGCACCTTCCAGATGTATTCGTGCATGGTGCTGAAGAACTGCAGCAAGGTCTGGTGCTTGGCTGGATCATACTCCCACAAGTGGAAAGTCCGGCGTTGGCACGGAAGTATCTGGCTAATAAGCATCACCAAGTGGTGCCGCGCGGCTCTGTGATATAGAACAACGATTTCTGCCACCCTTTGACGGCCTCCACGAAGGAGCCTTCGGGCAATGTGACGTTGGGCATCTTGCTCACCATGGCGCCTCCGCACTCTCCGTGCCGGCCACTCACCACCTTCGGCTTCACATTGAAGATCTTTAGCCATAATCCGAAGTGGGCTGGTATGCGGAGGAAGGCCTCACACACAACAATGAATGCCAAGATGTTGAGGATGGAGTTGGGGGCCAGATCGTGGAATACAGCCCATAGTAAAACATGAGTCCGCGGACGAATGGGTGGAGAGGAAAACCCAGCCCGCAGACGAATTGGGGGATGAACACCACCCTCTCATGGGGCTCCGGGGTAGGGACGATCTGTCCCTTGGCCGGAAGCCGGTGGGCGATTTTCCTTGGCCAGATACCCAGCCTCCCGGAGCTTGGTGATGTCCTTCTCCTTGATGGTGGCCATCCACTTGCCCTGCGCTCCGGATCCGGACATGGTTGGAGTGCTTTCTTGGGGCGGAAAAGATGAGAACTTGGGCGTTGGAGCTAGAGAATGGGGGAGGCAGAGAGAGAGAGAAGGCATGGGTGAAAGGGGTAAATCCTTATCTCTTTATAAAGGCTATGAATATCAAGCTCCTCCCCACTCGCCTCAAAACTCGCCGATTCCCCAAAGGCCGTGCAGACGGCACGGTTAGGTTACCCATGCCCGTATTGATGAGAATTCCGCAATAAGGGACAAAATCTCTACTTTGACAAGACGTTCCAATGAAACCGCATCTCGAAATATGGAGCGGCAGGCTAAAAATGGTTTGAATAATGGCCGAGCAGCGACATGATGTCACACTACCAAAAAGTTGTCAGCAGATTGGACTCGTGAAATATTATACTCTCTATGGTTGTGTGTGGAATTTGTTTTGCAGAGCCGGACACGATTTTTGTGTTTGAGGGCTATTTTGGAGTATTCGGGAGAAGGAACCCGCCTTGCAATGCGAAAGACAATCTGCACGCGTGACACCTCGTCATTGAAGCCTGGTTCAGGGGCTACCGAGGGAGTACTGGATTAAGGGTTCCTCGGGCGTCTGGACTATTGACATGGGCCGGACTGATGGCCTATGAAGATACAAGACTGAGGACTCTCTCCCATGTCTGGATGGGACTCTCTTTGGTGTGGAAGGCAAGCTTGGCGTTCGGATATGTAGATTCCTTTCTCTATAACTGACTCTGTATAACCCTAGTCCCCTTCGGTGTCTTATAACCCGGAGGGCTTAGTCCGTAGAGGCAATCATTATCATATAGGCTAGACTTCTAGGGTTTTAGCCAGTACGATCTCGTGGTAGATCAACTCTTGTAATACTCATATTCATCAAGATCAATCAAGCAGGAAGTAGGGTATTACCTCCATAGAGAGGGCCGAACCTAGGTAAACATCATGTCCCCACCTCCTGTTACCATCAGCCTTAGACGCACAGTTGATAACCCGCAAGTATACGGGATAGTTGTAGCCTCTTTCGATAAGTAAGAGTGTCGAACCCAACGAGGAGCTAAAGGTAGAACGAATACTCTCTCAAGTCCTATCGGCCACTGAGACGACTCTACGCACGCTTGACGTTCGCTTAACCTAGAACAAGTATGAAACTAGAAGTACTTTGTAGGTGTTTTTGGGTAAGCTTGCAAGAAAGTAAAGAACACGTAAATATAAACTAGGGGCTGTTTAGATAAAGAACAATAAAGTAAATATAGCGAGTGTGGAAAAGTGGTGGTAGGAGTTGTGGAATTGTCCCTAAGCAATTGACTATGTTACTATACCGGTAATCTCTACTGCAATTCTATTTGAGGGAGAGGCATAAGCTAACATATCATCCCTTACTTGGAATTCTATGCACTTATGACTGGAACTCTAGCAAGCATCCGCAACTACTAAAGATTCATTAAGGTAAAACCCAATCATAGCATTAAAGCATCAACTCCCATTTTATCCCATGCGCAAACAACCTACTTACTCGGGTCTGTGCTTCTGTCACTCACGCCATCCACCATAAGCAAATCATAAACATATTGCAAACCCTACAGCGGGAATCCCTCACGCTTGCACGACATGGAGGGCACAATAGGATATCACCAATAATGAAACATGCAGCTCAAACCAATCATAGCAATTCATCAATCACCGATAGGACAATAGGAATCTACTCAGACATCATAGCATGGCAACACATCATTGGATAATAATATGAAGCATAAAGCACCATGTTCAAGTAGAGGGTACAACGGGTTGCAGGAGAGTGGACCGCTGTAGATAGAAGGGGGAAGGTGATGGAGATGTTGGTGAAGATGGCAGAGGTGTTGGTGAAGATCGCGGTGATGATGATGGCCCCCGGCGGCGTTCCGGCGCCACCGGAAGCAAGGGGGAGAGATCCCCCCTTCTTCTTCTTCTTCCTTGACCTCCTCCCTAGATGGGAGAAGGGTTTCCCCTCTAGTCCTTTGCTCCCATGGCTTGGGAGGGGCGAGAGCCCCTCCGAGATTGGATCTATCTCTCTGTTTCTACGTTCTCAGATTCTACCCCTTCACCGTTTCCTTTATATCTGGAGATCCATAACTCCGATTGGGGTGAATCTTTCGCCCAGATCTTTCTCATAAAATTATCTTTCTTGTGCAGAAAGAAGAGCATCAACCACCTTACGGGTGGACCACGAGGGTCAGGGGCGCGCCTGGGGGGGGGGGTAGGGCGCGTCCCCCTACCTCGTGACCACCTCGGACACCGTCTCGCGTTGATTTTACTTCCCAAAAATCATAAATATTCCAAAAAAAATTCCGTCCATTTTTATCCCGTTTGGACTTTGTTTGATATTGGGTTTCTGCGAAACAAAAAACATGCAATAGACAGGAACTGACACTGGGCACTGGATCTATATGGTAGTCCCAAAAAATAGTATAAAAAGTTGCCAAAAGTATATAAATGTTGAATAATATTGGCATGGAACAATCAAAAATTATAGATACGACGGAGACGTATCAGCATCCCCAAGCTTAATTCCTGCTCGTCCTCGCGTAGGTAAATCATAAAAATAAATAATTTTTGATGTGGAATGCTACCTAGCATAATCTTGATCATATGTCTAATCATGGCATGAATATTAAGACATGAGTGATTCAAAGCAATAGTCTATCATTTGACATAAAAACAATAATACTTCGAGCGCACTAATAAAGCAATCATGTCTTTTCAAAACAACAAGGCAAAAGCAAGCTTATCCCTACAAAATCATACAGTTTGGCCATGCTTCATTTTCGCCACACAAAATGCCCCCATCATGCACAACCCCGATGACAAGCCGAGCAATTGATTCATACTTTTTAATGCGCTTCAGCTTTTTCAACCCTCACGCAATACATGAGCGCAAGCCATGGATATAGCACTATAGGTGGAATAGAATATAATGATGGAGGTTATGTGGAGAAGACAAAAAAGGAGAAAGTCTCACATCGACGCGGCTAATCAACGGGCTACGGAGATGCCCATCAATTGATGTCAATGCGAGGAGTATGGATTGCCATGCAACGGATGCACTAAGAGCTATAAGTGTATGAAAGCTCAACAAAAGAAACTAAGTGGGTGTGCATCCAACTTGCTTGCTCATGAAGACCTAGGGCATTTGAGGAAGCCCATCTTTGGAATATACAAGCCAAGTTCTATAATGAAAATTCCCACTAGTATATGAAAGTGACAACATAGGAGACAATCTATATGAAGAACATGGTGCTATTTTGAAGCACAATACATGAGACTCACATGAAGAACATGGTGCTACTTTGAAGCACATGTGTGGAAAAAGAGATAGTAATATTGCCCCCTTTTTTTTGGGTGGGCTTCTTTGGCCCCCTTTTTTATTTAGGCTTCTTTGGCCTTTCCTTTTTTTTCTTTTTTTTTCTTTTTCTTTTTTATGGGGCAATGTTCTATAATGATGATCATCACACTTTTATTTACTTACAACTCGATACTGGAACAAAGATATGACTCTATATGAATGCTTCTGGTGGTTTACCGGGATGTGCAATGATCTAGTATAGAAATGACATCAAAAAACGGACAAGCCATGAAAACATCATGCTAGCTATCTTACGATCATGCAAAGCAATATGACAATGAATGCTCAAGTCATGAATATGATGATGATGGAAGTTGCATGGCAATATATCTCGGAATGGCTATGGAAATGCCATGATAGGTAGGTATGGTGGCTGTTTTGAGGAAGATATAATGAGGCTTATGTGTGATAGAGCATATCGTATCACGGGGTTTGGATGCACCGGCGAAGTTTGCACCAACTCTCGAGGTGAGAAAGGGCAATGCACGGTACCGAAGAGGCTAGCAATGATGGAAAGGTAAAAGTGTGTATAATCCATGGACTCACATTAGTCATAAAGAACTCGTATACTTATTGCAAAAGTTTATTAGCCCTCGAAGCAAAGTACTACTACACATGCCCCTAGGGGGATAGATTGGTAGGAAAAGACCATCGCTCGTCCCCGACCGCCACTCATAAGGAAGACAATCAAAGAAACACCCCATGCTTCAAATTTGTCACACAACGGTTACCATACGTGCATGCTACGGTACTTGCAAACCTCAACATAGGTGTCTCTACAATCCATAACCACCCACTAGCATGACTCTAATATCACCATCTTTATATCGCAAAACTATTGCAAGGAATCAAACATATCATATTCAGCGATCTACAAGTTTATGTAGGATTTTATGACTAACCATGTGAATGACCAATTCCTGTCATCTCTCTAAATAGATATAAGTGAAGCAAGAGAGTTTAATTCTTTCTACAAAATATATGCCCACGCTCTAATGTTAAGTGAAGCAAAAGAGCATTCTACAAATGGCGGTTTTCTATGTAAAGAGAAACAGGCAATCCAACTTCAAATGATATAAGTGAAGCACATGAAGCATTCTATAAAGCCACACTCAAAAGATTTAAGTGAAGTGCAATGAGCATTCTATAAATCAACCAAGGACTATCTCATCCAACTTCAAATGATATAAGTGAAGCACATGAAGCATTCTATAAAGCCACACTCAAAAGATTTAAGTGAAGTGCAATGAACATTCTATAAATCAACCAAGGACTATCTCATACAAGCATGGTGCATAAAAGAAAAATTAAAACTAAATGCAAAAGACGCTCCAAGACTTGCACATAATGCATGAATGAAACGAATTCGAAAACATACCGATACTTGTTGAAGAAAGAGGGGATGCCTCCCCAACATACCCAAGCTTAGACGCTTGAGTCTCCTTGAATATTTACTTGGGGTGCCTCGGGCATCCCCAAGCTTGAGCTCTTGCCTCTCTTCTTTCTTCTCACATCGAAACATCCTCGATTAGACACTACATCCACACAAAACTTCAACAGAAAACTCTGTAAGATCCGTTAGTATAATAAAGCAAATCACCACTCTAAGTACTGTCGCAAACCAATTCAATTTCGTTTTTGCATTATGTCTACTGTAATATAACTTTTTCATGGCTTAATCCACTGATATAAATTGATAGATTCATCAAAACAAGCAAACTATGCATCAAAAACAGAATCTGTCAAAAACAGAACAGTCTATAGCAATCTGAACATCCACCATACTTATGGTACCCCACAAATTCTACCAAAATTAGGGAAAATATAAAAGTTGTATATCAAGACAGTGCAAAAGGAATCAGAACCAATTGACGTTCCAGTTAAAAATGTAAAATCGTGCACTACAGCCAAAGTTTCTGTCCTGCACCGTACAAACCAACAAGCATTGTAAACATCCTAAAGGCAAACCTTGGTACATTATTTTTATAATACAATGGAATTGTACAAGGGGATAATTATTTTTTTATGAAAAGTTTCTGTAATTAAGATTCACAAAGTTCCCATGGGCATGAACAAAGTTCAAGGACGTCCCCCACTTTCACAATGCTCGTATCTCTCACTTTCACTTCTCTTTTTGAAAAGTTTTGGGTTCCCCTCTTTATTTTTGTCGTTTTTAAACTATATGAAAGCACTCAACAGAAATAAATGACTCTCTAAAACTTCTGGGTTGTCTCCCTGGCAGCACTTTCTTTAAAGCCATTAAGCTAGGCATTTAGTGCTCAAGTAATGGATCCACCCGGATCCCAAGGTATATCAAAGCCAATTTTAATTAACAATGATTTGTAATTTAGTAGTGAGCACAAAGTAACATATATCATGCAACAACGAAGTCTAACTCTCTTCCTATGCATCGGCATGTCATAAAAGAACAATTCATGCACACATAGTAAAGGCCAATGCATAGTATAAACAGTTTCTTGCAATTTTATAGTATGGGAAACATAGAGAGGTGGAGATATAGTTCCTCTCTCATAATAATTGCAAGTAGGAGCAGCAAGCACATGCATATTATATTCATCAAAATCATCATGTGTAGTAGTAAAAGGCAACCCATCAATATAATCCTTAATAAGTGCAAGCTTCTCCGATATAGTGTAGTCGGGAGAATTCAAAAAGATAATAGGACTATCATGTGTGGGTGCAATAGCAACAATTTCATGTTTAACATAAGGAACTATAGCAAGTTCATCTTCATAAGCATAATTCATATTGGCATCTTGGCCACAAGCATAGCAAGCATCATCAAAAAGGGATATTTCAAGAGAATCAATGGGATCATAGCAATCATCCTTCGGTAAGCACGAAGGGAAATTAAACAATGTATGAGTTGGAGGGTTACTATCATTAGAAGGTGGGCACGGGTGATCAATCCGCTCTTCCTCCTCTTGTTCTTTGCTCTCCTCCTCATCTTTTTCATCCAATGAGCTCACAGTTTCATCAACTTCTTCTTCCATAGATTCCTGCAAAATATTAATCTCTTCTTGGACAGCGGAGACTTTCTTAATAAGTGCATTAATTTCATAATTGTATTCATAGTTCTCATAGCAATATTTGAGGATAGCTAAATTTTCAGATCTATAAACAGCATCATCAAAATCTTAAAACTCTTTTACACATAGACTCAATTTCATAAGCACCCATAAAAGCAACAAATTCTTCTATTTGCTCCACATCATAGTAATCATATATACCATTAGCATAAGAAGCTAAGGTTTTATTATCATTAAATTTGCATGAAAAGGGAAGGTGTGGAGCATTCATCCTAGAGCAACAAGTATAATCATAACTCACGCATAGTTGCCAAGCATACCACTTCAATATATGAATTTGATCCCATAATAGTTTCCCTTTTTGTGTTAAGCGATAATCCCTAAAGTATTCACGTTGATCCAACGTTACTCCCATTACATAGTTGAATGGGGTTTTCTCGGGATTATTAAAGTAGTACATAATATCTTTCACATAACCAACATCTAAGGTTTTAGGAGGTTCCCCATCTCCATGAGTAGCAAGTACACCTATTTTTTTTGGTATTTCGTGTTCCATATCCATAACTAAAGATAAAGAACAACTAAGAACAGAAAATAAAAATTACTTAGTGATAAAGCAAAACAAGCACACACGAGAATATTCACCCCATGCTATGACTCCCCGGCAACGGCGCCAGAAAAAGGTCTTGATAACCCGCAAGTATACGGGATAGTTGTAGCCTCTTTCGATAAGTAAGAGTGTCGAACCCAACGAGGAGCTAAAGGTAGAACGAATACTCTCGCAAGTCCTATCGGCCACTGAGACGACTCTACGCACGCTTGACGTTCGCTTAACCTAGAACAAGTATGAAACTAGAAGTACTTTGTAGGTGTTTTTGGGTAAGCTTGCAAGAAAGTAAAGAACACGTAAATATAAACTAGGGGCTGTTTAGATAAAGAACAATAAAGTAAATATAGCGAGTGTGGAAAAGTGGTGGTAGGAGTTGTGGAATTGTCCCTAAGCAATTGACTATGTTACTAGACCGGTAATCTCTACTGCAATTCTATTTGAGGGAGAGGCATAAGCTAACATATCATCCCTTACTTGGAATTCTATGCACTTATGATTGGAACTCTAGCAAGTATCCGCAACTACTAAAGATTCATTAAGGTAAAACCCAATCATAGCATTAAAGCATCAAGTCCCCTTTTATCCCATACGCAAACAACCTACTTACTCGGGTCTGTGCTTCTGTCACTCACGCCACCCACCATAAGCAAATCATAAACATATTGCAAACCCTACAGCGGGAATCCCTCACGCTTGCGCGACATGGAGGGCACAATAGGACAGCACCAATAATAAAACATGCAACTCAAACCAATCATAGCAATTCATCAATCACCGATAGGACAATAGGAATCTACTCAGACATCATAGGATGGCAACACATCATTGGATAATAATATGAAGCATAAAGCACCATGTTCAAGTAGAGGGTACAGCGGGTTGCGGGAGAGTGGACCGTTGTAGATAGAAGGGGGAAGGTGATGGAGATGTTGGTGAAGATGGCAGAGGTGTTGGTGAAGATCGGGGTGATGATGATGGCCCCCGGCGGCGTTCCGGCGACACCGGAAGCAAGGGGGACAGAGACCCCCTTCTTCTTCTTCTCCCTTGACCTCCTCCCTAGATGGGAGAAGGGTTTCCCCTCTGGTCCTTGGCTCCCATGGCTTGGGAGGGGCGAGAGCCCCTCCGAGATTGGATCTATCTCTCTGTTTCTGCGTTCTCAGATTCTACCCCTTCACCGTTTCCTTTATATCTGGAGATCTGTAACTCCGATTGGGGTGAATCTTTCGCCCAGATCTTTCTCATAAAATTATCTTTCTTGCGCCAAAAAAGAGAGCATCAACCGCCTTACGGGTGGACCACGAGGGTCAGGGGCGCGCCTAGGGGGGTAGGGCGCGCCCCCCTACCTCGTGACCACCTCGGACACCGTCTCGCGTGATTTTACTTCCCAAAAATCATAAATATTCCAAAAAAAATCTCCGTCCGTTTTTATCCTGTTTGGACTCCATTTGATATTGGGTTTCTGTGAAACAAAAAACATGCAACAGACAGGCTGGCACTGGGCACTGGATCAATATTTTAGTCCCAAAAAATAGTATAAAAAGTTGCCGAAAGTATATAAATGTTGAATAATATTGACATGGAACAATCAAAAATTATAGATATGACGGAGACGTATCAACAGTTCGGGACCCCCTACCCGAGATCCGCTAGTTTTGACACCGACAGCGGGGGCCTGGACTGTTGGGACTCCCCGTTGTTGGTGGTCATGGGGTCGCCTCCCCTAGGTCTTCGGCGACCGAGGTGTTAACCTCAGGCGCCTTCTTGACCCCTCGTCCGCCCCTCCTCGGACAGGAGGAGTCCTTCGGGACGACACCTCGGTGTCCTCCATGGCAGTAGGTGAGAGGGCTCGCGACGGCGCATCGCTCTCCACCTGCTCAGGCGGCAGGGAGTTCCCCGATGAATATGAGGCGTTTGGAATATCGCGAGGAGGGCTGAAAAGCAAACAATAATATAGCTTACATGGAAAAAGTAGGCGAGCGGAAAGTAAAGAGTGAAATTTCGGATACTTACGAATTGGCCAAGGGCTTCGCCCTGGGGGATCTCTTGGGGATGTGTTTGGACTCCGAGTCTAAACTGACCGAGAGGGTAATATTCCCTTGATAACCCACAAGTATAGGTGTCGTGGTGGGCGCACGGCAGATGCCAAGGGATGGCTAAAGAGAGAAGGAGGCTCGAGGGCGCTGGTGGGCTCCAGAGGCGAGGTTGGCATGAGCGGGTGCGGGACACCGGACATACCCAGGTTCGGGGCTCTCCGGAGAGATAACACCCCTAGTCTTTCCGAGTGTAGTTTGATGTGTGATAGTACAATGTTGCTCCTGGATCTGTATGGGGTAGGAAGGAGGCTGGCCAAGTCTTAGGCTGCTCCTTCTCTCTGGCGTTACTGTCTTGGTGGCTAGTGAGGGAGTCCTGGATTAGGGTGTATTCGGATAGCCGGACTATATACTTTGGCCGGACTGTTGAACCATGAAGATACAAGACTCAGGACTTCGTCCCGTGTCCGGGTGGGACTCTCCTTTGCATGGAATACAAGCTTGGCAATCCAGATATTAGATTTCCTTCTTTGTAACCGACTATGTGTAAACCCTAGCCCCATCCGGTGTCTATATAAACCGGAGGGTTTAGTCCGTAGAAGGACAATCATAATCATCATAGGCTAGCTTCTAGGGTTTAGCCTCTACGATCTCGTGGTAGATCAACTCTTGTAATACTCATATCATCAAGATCAATCAAGTAGGAAGTAGGGTTTTACCTCCATCGAGAGGGCCTGAACCTAGGTAAAACATCATGTCCCTTGCCTCCTGTTACCATTAGCCTTAGACGCACAGATCGGGACCCCCTACCCGAGATCCGCCGGTTTTGACACCGACATTGGTGCTTTCACTGAGAGTTCCTCTGTGTCGTTGCTGCAAGGCTCGATTGCTCCTTCAATCATCAACAACAATGTGGTCCAGGGTGAGACTTTTCTGCCCGGAGAGATCTTCGTGTTCGGCAGCTTCACACTGCGGGCCAACTCGCTTGGCCATCTGGAGCAGATCGACAGCTACGCCCCTGGCCATCAGGTCAGGTTCGGAAACTTGAACTAAACGACCGATATCCGTGGAGACTTGATCTTCGACGGATTCGGGCCTATGCCAGGAGCGCTGAATAGTCACGACGAGCACAGCTTAGACCTGCTGTTGGGCAATACTCGGGATATCGCACCTGCAGGAGCTCCGGACCTAAATCTGGGGCAGATTGCGTCATCGAGGACGGGTGGATGGACCCCGCCCCGGAGGCCGCACAATCATCAGTGGTAGAGCCGAGCACAGATTCCACCCCCAAGGAAGCCTGTGACATCGGACCCCCGGACTCATGTCCGACTGTGGGTTCCAGTCCACGCACCCCCGAGCCCGCCGAATCTGGTTGGGCTCCGGTAATGGAGTTCACCGCTACGGATATCTTCCAGCACTTGCCCTTTGGCGACATTGTCAGGACCCCGACTCGATGTCACATCGATCTAGCCGGTAACACTTCATATCACTTTGCGGCCTCACGCACGGTATTCCCACGGGTGTCGCCTTACCTTTGCCCGGGACCGTTTGCGCCTTTTGGCTCACGTATATGATAGTGTCGCTAGCATCCATATGATAAAGAGCCCGGGCTGACATGACTAGTCGTAAACCCAAAGTGGCACAGACTTACAGGGACAGGCATCCATGACCCAGCTTCGAACGTGTCGGTCATCAGCAAGTGGGTCCGGGCTGTAGCACTGGGCTAGCAGGACTCCGGTAAACCGGGCTGTAGCGGGCTAACAGGACTCCGGTACTCAAAGCGTGACATTTCCCCGAAGGGACAGACACAGGAACGAAGAAGGACACATGCCGGCCAGCCTAAGTGTTCCAGAGCAGTAGCATGCTACCATGGCTCAGCGGTAACACTAGGAGACATTTCCCGGTAAGAGAGGCTACTAAAGATAAACAACTAGGTAGTCAGATCCCACACATACCAAGCATTTCAATCATACACACAATATGCTCGATATGTGCAAATACAACGAAGCATCACAACATGACTCTACGACACAAGTACTTTATTTAAGGCTCAGCGAGCCATACATAACATACACACAAAGGTACGGGTCTCACGACCCAACATACAAGTCATACAGTCATACAAGCCAACAGCGGAAGTAACTTGTCTGAGTACAGACAACTAGTAAAATAAAAGAGGCTCGGAAGCCTAACTACACTATGTGGTCCATCACAAGCTCAGGGTCACCACCTGGGTCTTTAGCCTACTCGTTGATGTCAACGTCTACATAGAACCCATCAGAAGGGGTTGCAGCGTCTTCTGTAAAAATGTAGATTATAGCAACATGAGTACAAAGGTACTCAGCAAGACTTACATCAGATCCTACATACATGCATAGTATCAAGAAGGGTTGGTGGAGTTATTGCAGCAAGCCAGCTTTGACTCCTGGCTAGACTATCCTACGATACTCCAATTTGAAATAGTTTTGCGCACACGAGTCCACTACTCACCACTTCAATACACTACCGAGGATCCACCTCCGTCTTCCTACGGAAGAGCCATCCTCGGCACTCACACTTATCTTGAGGCTTTTAATAGTTTCCATTTACTTGTCTATGAACTGTATAGGCAACCAAGTAGTCCTTTACCGCGGACGCGGCTATTCGAATAGATCATGTTAACCCTGCAGGGGTGTACTTCTTCATACACGCTCTCACCACTTATCGTCGTTTACACGACATGTACTCGGCAACCTTCAAGCGGAAGCCCAACGTGGGTGTCGGCCACGACCTACCTAATCACCTAAGCCTCCAGTCCAGGTTTATCGCCTATTCAGGTTCCATCCGCAGGGAGTCCGGCCGAGGTTTCCCATACGGCCCCGAACGATGTGAACAGGGTTCCCGAGATACCTAACGGGTATTCGGTACACCGTGCCACGTACCTACCGCATCACAGCCCACCCCTACGGTCAGCGCTGTCCACGGCCTCCAGTAGGCTACAAACACCAGAAACTACTTGCAACTCCTGGACGGAGAACTAGGGTGAATAAGAAGTCGAGAGGGTCCATTGGTTTCGGGCCCAATGCATGGTAGTAGCTGATTCTTAAATCACACATACAGATCTCAGTGCTTAAGGTCGGCTTCAATGAAACAACCCACCATGTACTCCTACATGGCCTCTCATCGATACCTTTACCAAATCGTGTTCACCACACCACTCTCATTACCGACATAATCATTTCACTCTAGCCCATCACCCAGATGAACCAGACCTGACACAACTCTAAGCATAGCAGGCATAGCAAGGTAGGAACAACACATACATATGGCTCAATCAACTCCTACACATGCTAGTGGGTTTCATCTAGTTACTGTGGCAATGACAGGTCATGCAGAGGAAATGGGTTCAACTACCGTAGCACACAGCAGTTTGAATCGCGTTGTCTTAATGCAGTAAAAGAGAGCAGGAGCGAGAACATGGGATTGTATCGATATGATCAAATGGTTGGTTGCTTGCCTGATGGTTCGTTGCACGGATACGGTTCTTCGTTAGGGTAATCACGGTACTCCTCGGGAACAGATCCTGTCGCAAAGGACATCGATACACAACATCACCAAACAATATGCAACAATATGATGCATGCATGAAACATGGCAATATGAGTGTGTTGGGCTAATGCAACTAAAACCAGAAGGGTTTGAACAAATTTGAATCAAAGATTCAAATTTCAAATTCAAATATGGCCTTTTAAAGTGCCTTTCCTTGTTCTGATTAAAACATCAACTTAACTTGTTTGATCATGCATGAAAATGGTACAGATGGATAGATTGGATTTTTCTGATCATTTTTCATATATTATTTGTCCAATTTGGAGTTACAGAATAAAAGTTATGAATTTTTGAAGTTTAAATAATATTCTGGAATTTCCTGATTTAATTTAAATCCAGAAATATCATTTACTGCGTCAGCCTGACATCATAGTGACATCAGCAGGTCAACAGGGCTGGCTCGGGTCAAACCTGACGTGTGGGGTCCACACGTCAGTGTCACAGGGGCTAATCCCGCGTTGACCCCGGGCTGGTTAGCTTTGACTAAGCCCTGGGGCCCACTTGTCAGCGTCAGTAGGTGGTGGATTAGTGGTTAATTAACTAGGCCACGTCAGCTCGCCGGAGTTCTGGCCGGCGGCGACCAACAGTGCGGCGGCGATAGTGGTTTTGGTCGTTTCGGCCACCAAATGGAACGTGGCGACCACCGGAGTGAAGCTGAGGACGACCCGCGGCTCTTGGCGGAGTCCGTTGGGGTCGGGGTGGCCGGAGTCGACGGCGGCGAGCTCGGCTGCGGCCGCCGGGGTTCGGTCGTGCACGGGAGTGGTGCTGGAGCTCGAAGTCGAGCAAAGTGAGGCGCTAGGGATGCTCTACTGGGTTCTGTGAACGCGTTGGACTCGCCGGGGTGACCAAATGGTCACCGGAGCTGCGTCGACGGCGAGCTCGGCGACGGCGGAGGTTCGGCCGAGGTGGGGATGCAGCTACGGTGAGGGAACGAGGGGAAGAAGAGGGGGAAACGGTGGCGTAGCTCACCGCGGTTGCAGTGGGCGTCGAAGCGGGCTCGGGGACGCGCTGGAGACGGCGAATTCGTCGGCGACGGTGGTCGGAGTCCGAAGAGGGGAACGGCGACGTGGCGGCGATGCAGGGCTTCCGGGGACTCGTGGAGCGGTGGGGAGGAAGAGGGAGTCGAGGCGGAGCTTCTGAGCTACTCGGGGGAGCGAGGGGTGGCCGGAGTCAGTGGCTACGGCGAACGGCGGCGACGGTGGTGTTCGGCCGAGAGCGAGAGAGAGCGAGGGAGAAACGGGGGAGAGTGAGAGGGAGCAGGGGGGATCGGGACGGGCTGCGGGCGTCGTCCACGCGGCCAGGGGGCGTCGGCAAGCAGGAGGTGGCCGCGCGGCCGCGCGCGCGCGAGCACGCAGCAGCTTCGGGGCGTGGGGAGGAAGACGACGGGGAGCTACAGTGCTGGGCTGGCTAGCTGGGCCGGCCAGCTGGCTGGGCCGCACAGGTAAGCTTCTCCCTTTATTTTTTCTGTTTTCTGTTTTATTTAATATTCTGCAACTTTGTTGAATTAAATAAAATACCTAGGCAACTCCAAAAATCACCAAACTACTCCTGGTCCATAGTTGGAATATTTCCAACATGAAACATTTTAGTTTGGAGATATTTGAGCATTTAAATATTTTATATTATTTTAAATGCCCAAATTCAAATAGTTATGATTTAACTCAAGAACCCTAGGATGGCCTAGAAAAGTGTGCACCATTTTTGGCAGAGGTTCTGAACCAAGGCAAAAATGATGGGCATTTTAGAAGGGCATTTCAGGTTCATTGAAAATTATTTTAGTAAACCCTAGTTGGTTTCAGAGGGGACTGGGGGTTCTGTCATCCCCATTTCAAGTTTCTGATGCAAAAGTAAACATGATGCAACACTCTAATGCATGACTAGCTAGGGTGTGACAACTCACCCCCACTCAAAAGAATCTCGTCCCGAGATTTGGGTTCCTCCGAGAAGAAGGCGGGATACTCGAGTCGAAGACGATCCTCCCTTTCCCAAGTTGCTTCATCTTCAGAATGGTGCGACCATTGAACCTTGAGAAACTTGATATTATGACGTCGCGTGGTACGTTCGGCTTGATCGAGGATACGAATGGGGTACTCTCGATATGTAAGATTATCTTGGAGATCAAGCGTTTCGTGGTCCACTTCACGGATAGGATCCGAGAAGCAACGCCTGAGTTGAGAAACGTGGAAGACATCGTGAACTCTGGAGAGGTGCGGAGGTAGTTCCAATTGGTAGGCAACTTCTCCTCGTTTGGCAAGAATGCGAAAAGGTCCAATGTAACGAGGAGCCAATTTGCCTTTGATACCGAAACGATGGGTTCCCTTCAGAGGGGTGACCCGAAGATAAGCCTTCTCGTCAACCTCGAAAGTCATAGCCTTATGTTTTCGGTCATATTGACTCTTTTGACGAGATTGGGCTGTTTTCAACTTTTCACGAACGATACGAACTTGTTCTTCTGCTTCCTGAATCATATCCGGGCCAAAGAATTGTCTTTCCCCGGTCTCTGACCAGTTAAGGGGTGTTCGACATCGTCGTCCATAGAGAACTTCAAAAGGGGCTTTACCCAAGCTAGATTGATAGCTGTTGTTGTAAGCGAATTCGGCAAATGGAAGGCACTTCTCCCAGTCCATTCCGAAAGAGATAACAGAGGCTCGAAGCATGTCTTCTAGAATTTGGTTGACGCGTTCCACTTGACCACTTGACTGAGGGTGGAAAGCGGTGCTAAAGGAGAGACGAGTTCCCATAGCATTTTGGAAACTTTCCCAAAATCGAGAGGTGAAAAGACTTCCTCGATCCGAATTGATTTCCAAAGGAACACCATGGAGGGACACTATTCGGGAGATGTATAAGTCTGCCAGCTGACTAGCGGTTATACTCTCACGAACAGGTAGGAAATGAGCTACTTTGGAAAGACGATCGACCACGACGAAGATAGCATTATTCCCTCTCTTGGTCCTGGGAAAACCGGTAATGAAATCCATACCAATTTTATCCCATTTCCATTCAGGAATAGCTAAGGGTTGAAGGGTGCCAGCAGGCCGTTGATGCTCTGCTTTTACACGACGACAGACGTCGCAATTGGCAATATACTGAGCAATTTCTCTCTTCATCCTAGTCCACCAGAACCTCTGGCGTAGGTCCTGATACATTTTAGTACTACCGGGATGAATGGTGAGAGGAGATTCATGGGCTTCCTTAAGGATTAATCGCCTTAGGTTGCGCACTTTGGGAACTACTAATCGATCCCCGAAGTACACGACTCCTTGATCATTAACGGAGAAACAATTCGCAATTCCTTTCTGAATGTTCCTCTTGATGCGGGAGATTCCCGGATCTACCTTCTGTGCTTTGATGATTTGATCCGTAAGGGTAGGTTTTGCCACCAAGGTGGAGAGAAAACCTTGAGGTACAATGTGAAGGTTAAGCTTCCGAAATTCCTCATGGAGAAGCGGTTGACTTTGTTGTAACATCAGGTTGTTACAATAAGATTTACGACTTAGCGCATCAGCCATGACGTTGGCTTTCCCTGGGGTATAGGTTATCCCTAAGTCGAAGTCTGTGATCAATTCAACCCAACGTCTTTGCCTGAGATTCAAATCCGGTTGGGTGAAAATGTACTTCAGACTTTGGTGATCAGTGAATATTTCGCAACGATTACCGAGGAGGTAATGTCGCCAGGTCTTAAGGGCATAGACTACGGCTGCAAGTTCTAGATCATGAGTAGGATAATTCTCCTCATGTGGGTGCAATTGCCGTGAAGCGTAAGCAATTACGTGTCGATCTTGCATGAGAATGCAACCTAGTCCTTGTCGCGAGGCGTCGCAGTAGATAACAAAGTCTTTGGAGAAGTCTGGTGGTACCAGCACGGGAGCAGAAGTCAGGCGTCTTTTCAGTTCCTGAAAGCTGTGCTCACATTGTGGAGTCCATTCGAACTTCTTATCTTTCTTGAGGAGTTCGGTTAGAGGTTTAGCAACTTTGGAGAAGTTCTCGACAAAGCGACGGCAATAGCTCGCTAAGCCTAGAAAACTCCGAACTTGCTTGACCGATTCGGGTGGAGTCCAGTCAAGGACAGCTTGAACTCGCTCAGGGTTAACAGCAATACCTTTACCAGATATTACATGACCCAGATAGGTCACTTCTGGCAACCAGAATTCACATTTAGAAAATTTGGCATAAAGGCGATGCTCTCGAAGTTTCTGCAACACTAGCCTTAGATGTTCGGCATGTTCTTCCTCGTTCTTGGAGTATATGAGTATATCATCGAGATAAACTACGACGAATTTATCCAAATACTCCATGAAGATTGAGTTCATTAACCGAGAAAAAGTGGCTGGAGCGTTGGTTAAACCGAAGGACATGACGGTGTACTCGTATTGGCCGTAACGAGTAACAAAGGCCGTTTTAGGAATGTCCCCGTTTCTGATTTTGATTTGATGGTAGCCCAACCTCAAATCCATCTTGGAGAAGACTGAGGATCCAGCGAGCTGATCATACAGATCGTTGATCCTGGGAAGTGGATATTTGTTCTTGATTGTGACCAAATTGACAGGTCGGTAATCTACAACCATTCGGTCCGTACCATCCTTCTTCTTAACGAATAGGACGGGGCAAGCCCACGGAGATGAACTAGGGCGGATGAAACCCTTTTTCAAGGATTCATCGAGTTGTTTCTTAAGCTCGGCTAGTTCTAGGGGTGCCATCTTATAAGGTCTTCTAGCAATCGGAACGGTTCCTGGAATGAGGTCTATTACGAACTCAACATCCCTGTCAGGTGGAACCCCTGGCAATTCCTCTGGAAAGACATCCGGAAAGTCACGGACTACCGGAACGTCCTCAAGGTCTGGCAAAGGGCTGGCGTTAAGAGAATATAATTGTCGCTTGGCTATTCGAGTCAAAACATTGACTATCTTCCCCGAAGGATGGGTGAGTTGAACGGTCCTAGAGAAGCAATCAATTTTGGCTTGATGAGCTGACATCCAGTCCATACCCAAAATGATATTAATATCTGAAGATTTAAGGGCTATCAAAGATGCAAGAAAAACAAGTCTGTCGACTTGGATTTCATTTCCATGGCTTACTCTAGAAGTTTGCCATTTGGATCCCGGAGTTTGAATTACCATGGAGGATGGCAAGTCACAGAATGCAACGTTATGCAAACGAGCATAATTTTCAGATATAAAAGAATGAGAGGCTCCTGTATCGAAAAGAACAGATGCCGGGTGGCAATTAACAAGAAGCGTACCGAGAACGACGTTGGGATCTTCTTGAGCTTCTTCGGCAGAGATACAGTTGACATGGCCACGTGAAGCGGTGACCGGTTTGGCATGGAACACCTTCCCTGTCGGCTTGCCACGGCCAACAGCTTTAGCAGATTGATTGGGGTTGGTCTGGGGACACTCACGCATATAATGACCAGATTCCCCACACTTGAAACAAGTCACGGAACTGGTACGTGGAGGAGCATTATTGGATGGACCCCCATAGGGCTTGGCTGGTGCAGACTGTTGACAGGGCGAGGCGCCTGGAAAGATGGCCTCGGTGTGAACCTGGGTGGCAGGGCGGTGTTGGGTACCCACACGCGGCGCTTCTGAGGACCAGCACCGGATGAGGAACCCATGTCACGTCCATGCTTGCGTGTTGCGTCATAGTCAGTCTGACCAGTTTCAGCACTGATGGCTTTGTTGACAAGTTTCGAAAAAGATGTGCACTCATGCAGACGGAGGTCGCGACGAAGCTCAGGACTAAGGCCCTTACGGAACCTTGCTTGCTTCTTGGCGTCAGTAGAAACTTCCTCGGTTGCATATCGTGCAAGGTTACCAAACTCCCTGCTATAGACATCCACAGAAAGTCGGCCTTGGGTGAAATTGCAAAATTCTTCACGCTTACGGTCCATGAGACCCTCCGGAATGTGGTGTTCACGGAAAGCCTCACTGAATTCAGCCCAAGTTGTGACATGGCCCGCTGGGCGCATAGCTCCATAATTCTCCCACCATAGACTGGCGGGGCCTTCAAGGTGATATGCAGCAAAGGTGACTTTGTCAGCCTCCGCTACCAGCGCGGAACGCAGCTTGTGAGAGATACTGCGAAGCCAGTCATCAGCGTCGAGAGGCTCGACGGAGTGGTGGAACGTGGGTGGATGCAATTTGATAAAATCACTGAGTGACACCACGTTAGCCCTCTGATGGTGTGCTGTATTCTGTTCAATACGCTCCAACAAACGGTTTGTCTCCCGCTTGTTTCTCTCAGCTTCCATCATCACCTCGGCTAGTGAAGGAGGATGAGGCAGATTTTCATTCCTGGCTTCACTGCCTTCGGCCTGCTCTTGAGAAGCAGGGTTGGCGCGCGTGTTGACCATCCTAGGTAAACAAGCCAATGATTTAGTCAGAATGATAAAATTCCGACATAGGATACATAATGCAAGGAATAACTCGGAATGCAAGATGATCATCCGTATGACATGGTAGATACAGAAACTGCTTCTTTATTCCATCGTCATACACACCATACAAGGTTTAGTACAAGACCAAACAAAGTACTATTACGGTGAAAAGGGATTACATCTCATCGGAGGCATTCCAAGCTCCTATACATTATTTTTCTACAACTCCGGAAGAGTACAAACTAGGTCATATCCCACGAGTCACGCGGGACGACAGACGACACAGCTAGTGCGAACTAGTGATACTACTACTAACTCAGACCGATCCGTAGTAGTCCTCGTAGAAGTCACCTCCATAGCCCGGAAGTTCAACATGATCATCCGGAAACAGACGGTCTCGCGGAGCTTGTGGACCATAGGGGCTAGGATGAGGTCTTGGACCAGCAAACGGTGGCCTGCGGGGACCGCGAGGTGGGGTGATGCCTCCTACATCACGCCAAACCATCACGTCTGGCAGAGCAGATCTCACAGGATAGAGATCGCGCATATCTGAATATCCAGCTTGCACCGCCGGTGCGAACCGAGTCAAAGTGGCCCAGTGGTCAGCACGGGTATTGAAGAGCTCTAACCTTAAGGCCCGATTTTCACGGTCCTTATCCTCGAGCATCTCAGCAGTGGTGCGAGTCCGTGAATCCTCCTGAGTGGAGTCAGCATATATAGCCTGAAATATCCTTGTGCTCCCGGAAGTGATCCTGGCATATACCGGAAATCAGAGTCCCGAAATAACCCAGATCTGACTCGCATAATGGTCATCATAGAGTAGGCGGCATCCTGCACAGCCATCTCGATAGTAACCCCGAGTCCATAGGAGCAGTGAAGAGGCTCAGTGGATCCAGGATAAGATGGAAATATCCTGACAGTGCAGAGATACTGGCTTTGATTAAAGTCTCGGAATTGCTCTTCGACCGTGTACTCAGGATACCAGCGGTATCCAGCCTCAGTCATTACCCTGACCAACTTAGCAGTATGGCCGGGTACATCTAGGCATCGAGTCAGGCGAACCACTTGATTGAGGTCGCGAGTGGCCATCTGAAAGCACAATTATAATGCAAAGGCATTAGAATTTCTAGCAAAATTTCGGCAGCATAACAGCTGTAAATGCTCAAAAAGGATATTGAGACATTTGACAAAGGATTTCGTACACACTCAACATCATCATATCAAGTCTTGAAACCATTCTACAACATAATGTGGTAGTAGAACTGAACTAGGCTTGTAACCATCAAACTTATAAGGTACTACTGATTAGTAACACGTGATCCTGATAGAGAGAACAGATCCTAATTCCTTAACCCCCGGTGGAAGAATGGACTGACTCAGATCAGAAAGTCATAAGATATAAGGAGTAAAAAGAGCCTTACGTTCCAACCCACAAACAATTCCCCTACATATAACTAAAGAATTTCTAGACTCAACATCGACCAGTTTGGCTTGGAGAACCTACAGGCAGTCCGGCTCTGATGCCAACGCTGTCAGGACCCCGACTCGATGTCACATCGATCTAGCCGGTAACACTTCATATCACTTTGCGGCCTCACGCACGGTATTCCCACGGGTGTCGCCTTACCTTTGCCCGGGACCGTTTGCGCCTTTTGGCTCACGTATATGATAGTGTCGCTAGCATCCATATGATAAAGAGCCCGGGCTGACATGACTAGTCGTAAACCCAAAGTGGCACAGACTTACAGGGACAGGCATCCATGACCCAGCTTCGAACGTGTCGGTCATCAGCAAGTGGGTCCGGGCTGTAGCACTGGGCTAGCAGGACTCCGGTAAACCGGGCTGTAGCGGGCTAACAGGACTCCGGTACTCAAAGCGTGACATTTCCCCGAAGGGACAGACACAGGAACGAAGAAGGACACATGCCGGCCAGCCTAAGTGTTCCAGAGCAGTAGCAAGCTACCATGGCTCAGCGGTAACACTAGGAGACATTTCCCGGTAAGAGAGGCTACTAAAGATAAACAACTAGATAGTCAGATCCCACACATACCAAGCATTTCAATCATACACACAATATGCTCGATATGTGCAAATACAACGAAGCATCACAACATGACTCTACGACACAAGTACTTTATTTAAGGCTCAGGGAGCCATACATAACATACACACAAAGGTACGGGTCTCACGACCCAACATACAAGTCATACAGTCATACAAGCCAACAGCGGAAGTAACTTGTCTGAGTACAGACAACTAGTAAAATAAAAGAGGCTTGGAAGCCTAACTATACTATGTGGTCCATCACAAGCTCAGGGTCACCACCTGGGTCTTTAGCCTACTCGTTGATGTCAACGTCTACATAGAACCCATCAGAAGGGGTTGCAGCGTCTTCTGTAAAAATGTAGATTATAGCAACATGAGTACAAAGGTACTCAGCAAGACTTACATCAGATCCTACATACATGCATAGTATCAAGAAGGGTTGGTGGAGTTATTGCAGCAAGCCAGCTTTGACTCCTGGCTAGACTATCCTACGATACTCCAATTTGAAATAGTTTTGCGCACACGAGTCCACTACTCACCACTTCAATACACTACCGAGGATCCACCTCCGTCTTCCTACGGAAGAGCCATCCTCGGCACTCACACTTATCTTGAGGCTTTTAATAGTTTCCATTTACTTGTCTATGAACTGTATAGGCAACCAAGTAGTCCTTTACCGCGGACGCGGCTATTCGAATAGATCATGTTAACCCTGCAGGGGTGTACTTCTTCATACACGCTCTCACCACTTATCGTCGTTTACACGACATGTACTCGGCAACCTTCAAGCGGAAGCCCAACGTGGGTGTCGGCCACGACCTACCTAATCACCTAAGCCTCCAGTCCAGGTTTATCGCCTATTCAGGTTCCATCCGCAGGGAGTCCGGCCGAGGTTTCCCATACGGCCCCGAACGATGTGAACAGGGTTCCCGAGATACCTAACGGGTATTCGGTACACCGTGCCACGTACCTACCGCATCACAGCCCACCCCTACGGTCAGCGCTGTCCACGGCCTCCAGTAGGCTACAAACACCAGAAACTACTTGCAACTCCTGGACGGAGAACTAGGGTGAATAAGAAGTCGAGAGGGTCCATTGGTTTCGGGCCCAATGCATGGTAGTAGCTGATTCTTAAATCACACATACAGATCTCAGTGCTTAAGGTCGGCTTCAATGAAACAACCCACCATGTACTCCTACATGGCCTCTCATCGATACCTTTACCAAATCGTGTTCACCACACCACTCTCATTACCGACATAATCATTTCACTCTAGCCCATCACCCAGATGAACCAGACCTGACACAACTCTAAGCATAGCAGGCATAGCAAGGTAGGAACAACACATACATATGGCTCAATCAACTCCTACACATGCTAGTGGGTTTCATCTAGTTACTGTGGCAATGACAGGTCATGCAGAGGAAATGGGTTCAACTACCGTAGCACACAGCAGTTTGAATCGCGTTGTCTTAATGCAGTAAAAGAGAGCAGGAGCGAGAACATGGGATTGTATCGATATGATCAAATGGTTGGTTGCTTGCCTGATGGTTCGTTGCACGGATACGATTCCTCGTTAGGGTAATCACGGTACTCCTCGGGGACAGATCCTGTCGCAAAGGATAACGATACACAGCATCACCAAACAATGTGCAACAATATGATGCATGCATGAAACATGGCAATATGAGTGTGTTGGGCTAATGCAACTAAAACCAGAAGTGTTTGAGCAAATTTGAATCAAAGATTCAAATTCCAAATTCAAATATGGCCTTTTAAAGTGCCTTTTCTTGTTCTGATTAAAACATCAAGTTAACTTGTTTGATCATGCATGAAAATAGTACAGATGGATAGATTGGATTTTTCTGATCATTTTTCATATATTATTTGTCCAATTTGGAGTTACAGAATAAAAGTTATGAATTTTTGAAGTTTAAATAATATTCTGGAATTTCCTGATTTAATTTAAATCCAGAAATATCATTTACTGCGTCAGCCTGACATCACAGTGACATCAGCAGGTCAACAGGGCTGGCTCGGGTCAAACCTGACGTGTGGGGTCCACACGTCAGTGTCACAGGGGCTAATCCCGCGTTGACCCCGGGCTGGTTAGCTTTGACTAAGCCCTGGGGGCCCACTTGTCAGCGTCAGTAGGTGGTGGATTAGTGGTTAATTAACTAGGCCACGTCAGCTCGCCGGAGTTCTGGCCGGCGGCGACCAACAGTGCGGCGGCGATAGTGGTTTTGGTCGTTTCGGCCACCAAATGGAACGTGGCGACCACCGGAGTGAAGCTGAGGACGACCCGCGGCTCTTGGCGGAGTCCGTTGGGGTCGGGGTGGCCGGAGTCGACGGCGGCGAGCTCGGCTGCGGCCGCCGGGGTTCGGTCGTGCACGGGAGTGGTGCTGGAGCTCGAAGTCGAGCAAAGTGAGGCGCTAGGGATGCTCTACTGGTTCTTGCGAACGTGTTGGACTCGCCGGGGTGACCAAATGGTCACCGGAGCTGCGTCGACGGCGAGCTCGGCGACGGCGGAGGTTCGGCCGAGGTGGGGATGCAGCTACGGTGAGGGAACGAGGGGAAGAGAGGGGGAAACGGTGGCGTAGCTCACCGCGGTTGCAGTGGGCGTCGAAGCGGGCTCGGGGACGCGCTGGAGACGGCGAATTCGTCGGCGACGGTGGTCGGAGTCCGAAGAGGGGAACGGCGACGTGGCGGCGATGCAGGGCTTCCGGGGACTCGTGGAGCGGTGGGGAGGAAGAGGGAGTCGAGGCGGAGCTTCTGAGCTACTCGGGGGAGCGAGGGGTGGCCGGAGTCAGTGGCTACGGCGAACGGCGGCGACGGTGGTGTTCGGCCGAGAGCGAGAGAGAGCGAGGGAGAAACGGGGGAGAGTGAGCGAGAGCAGGGGGATCGGGACGGGCTGCGGGCGTCGTCCACGCGGCCAGGGGGGCGTCGGCAAGCAGGAGGTGGCCGCGCGGCCGCGCGCGCGCGAGCACGCAGCAGCTTCGGGGCGTGGGGAGGAAGACGACGGGGAGCTACAGTGCTGGGCTGGCTAGCTGGGCCGGCCAGCTGGCTGGGCCGCACAGGTAAGCTTCTCCCTTTCTTTTTTCTGTTTTCTGTTTTATTTAATATTCTGCAACTTTGTTGAATTAAATAAAATACCTAGGCAACTCCAAAAATCACCAAACTACTCCTGGTCCATAGTTGGAATATTTCCAACATGAAACATTTTAGTTTGGAGATATTTGAGCATTAAAATATTTTATATTATTTTAAATGCCCAAATTCAAATAGTTATGATTTAACTCAAGAACCCTAGGATGGCCTAGAAAAGTGTGCACCATTTTTGGCAGAGGTTCTGAACCAAGGCAAAAATGATGGGCATTTTAGAAGGGCATTTCAGGTTCATTGAAAATTATTTTAGTAAACCCTAATTGGTTATCAGAGGGGACTGGGGGTTCTGTCATCCCCATTTCAAGTTTCTGATGCAAAAGTAAACATGATGCAACACTCTAATGCATGACTAGCTAGGGTGTGACAGACATGCTGAACTCGTTAAAGTCTCTCTCTTTGTCACGAGACTCTTGGCCGAACTATGTCCGGCTCGAGTGGGAAGCAGGCGATGAGGGAATTCGTTGCCCACCCACCACCCACTTCATTGCCACGGTCGATGATTTGACCGACGTGCTTGTCTTCGACTATGAAGACATCGACGGTGTGGACGACGACGTAGGAGAAGAACAGGAACCACCGCCCACGGGGCGCTGGACAGCCACCTCCTCATATGATATATATATATATATATATATATATATATATATATATATATATATATATATGGTGGACACTCCGAAAGAAATCAATGGCAATGAGGCAATGGAGGATAACCCCTCAAGGAAGAAAGCAAAGCATGGGCGTCATCGGCGCCGCTCCAAGCCCCGCCACAGCAATACCGGCACAGGAGACGAAAACAATCCGGATGGTGCCAAAGATGAATACAACCCCGATCAGCCTGCCTTCTAGCAGGCCGAACAGGAAGACGGGCAGGTCAGCCCAGACGAACAGGCGACAGACGGATACTCGGAGGAGGACAACTACATACCCCCCTCCGAAAACGAGATTAGCCTTGGCTATGATGAATTCAGCGTGCCTGAGGACCCCATAGAGCAGGAGCGCTTCAAGCGCCGGCTTATGGCCACTGCAAGGAGCCTGAAAAAGAAGCAGTAGCAGCTCCAAGCTGATCAAGATCTGCTCACAGATAGATGGACTTAAGTCCTGGCAGCCGAGGAATATGGACTCGAGCGCCAGACTAGAGGTTATCCAAAGCACAAGTGGCAACCTCAACTCAAGGAGGAGCCTATACTACCAGCACAGGACGAGGCTGACCGACCACCTCATGGCCGGGATAAAACGACGTATCAGCCCGAATACCAGCCCGCCCCCCCATGCCAACACACTACAACCCGGGGTAGTAGGCAGGACCTGCGAGATATACTGGAAAACAAGGCAAGACAACCAAGATCGATCTATGGATCGTGGGGGCGCACCCCAACACCTGACGATGATCGTCATGCTGGATACACTATCAACAAGTCCAGCCGGGCCGTACATAGCCAACCAGACTCATTCGAACTGCGAAGCCACATAGCCCGGCATAGAGGCACCGCACACCCCCTCTGCTTCACTGACGAAGTGATGGATCACAAATTCCTAGAAGGGTTTAAACCCGTAAACATCGAATCATACGATGGCACAATAGACCCCACAGTATGGATCGAAGATTTCCTTCTGCACATTCACATGGCCCGCGGTGACGATCTACATGCCATCAAGTATCTTCCCCTTAAACTCAAAGGACCGGCCCGACACTGGCTAAATAGCCTACCGGCAAATTCCATCGACAGTTGGGAAAACCTGGAGGATGCATTCCTCGACAACTTCCAGGGCACATACATGCGATCACCGGATGCTGATGACTTGAGTCACATTACCCAATAGCCCGGAGAGTCAACCAGGAAATTCTGGACTCGGTTCCTAACTAAAAAGAACCAAATTGTTGATTGTCCGGATGCCGAAGCCCTGGTGGCCTTTAAGCATAATATCTGCATCAAGTGGCTCGCCCGACACCTCGGCCAGGAAAAACCGAAGTCCATGGCGTCCCTCACGACACTCATGACACGCTTTTGCGCGGGCGAGGGCAGTTGGTTGGCTCGCAGTGGCATCACGCCAATAAACTCGGGCACTTCAAATGTCCGCGACAATAACGGCAAGCCACGACACAACAGACATAAGCGTCAGAACAATGGCGACAACACTGAAGACACGGCAGTCAACGCCGGATTCAGTGGCTCAAAATCCAGTCAGCGGAAAAAGACATTCAAAAGAAACAATCAGGGATCGTCCAGTCTGGACAGCATACTTGATCGGTCGTGCCAAATTCATGGCGCACCGGACAAGCCAGCAAACCACACTAACAGAGACTGCTGGGTGTTCAAACAGGACGGTAAAATAAAAGCCGAGAACAAGGACAAGGGGCTGCACAGCGAAGATGACGAGGAGCCCCGGTGTCCGAACACAGGGGGACAGAAGAAATTTCCTCCCCAGGTGAAAACGATCAATATGATCTACGCCACCCACATTCCCAAACGGGAACGAAAGCGAGCACTAAGGGACGTTTATGCGATGGAGCCAGTCACCCCAAAGTTCAACCCATGGTCAGCCTGTCTGATCACTTTTGATCGTAGGGATCACCCTACCAGCATCCGTCACGGCGGTTAAGCCGCATTGGTCCTAGACCCAATCATCGATGGATTCCACCTCACGTGAGTCCTTATGGACGGTGGCAGCAGCCTGAACCTGCTTTATCAGGACACATTGTGCAAAATGGGCATCGACCCTTCAAGGATCAAGCCCATAAAAACCATCTTCAAAGGTGTAATTCCAGGAGTAGAGGCCCGTTGCATGGGCTCCATAACACTGGAAGTGGTCTTCGGATCTCCGGATAACTTCCAAAGCGAGGAGTTAATCTTCGATATCGTCCCTTTCCGTACTGGCTATCATGCACTGCTTGGACGAACCGCATTTGCTCGATTCAATGCGGTACCACACTATGCATACCTCAAGCTAAAGATGCCAGGACCTCGCGGGGTCATAACAGTCAATGGAAACACAGACTGCTCTCTCCGTACAGAAGAGCATACTGCAGCCCTCGCTTCATAAGTACAAAACAACTTTCTCCGGCAAACCACCAATCCGGCGACAACAACCAAACACCGTCAAGCGAGTCCGGAGTACCCTGCAACAGGATCGCCAGGCACGCCAAGAGCGCAACTAGCAGTCCGGCCTCCGCCCCAGCCCCATTCAGGCAGCATTCATGCCGCGCGTACCCAATTACGCACTCAAAATACCATGGGCATAGGCGGAGGCGTAATGGTGATGCGGTCAACAGTGCAGTTCAGCCGCAACGTACTTTAATAACCCCCTTTATCTTTCAGGACCCTGCTTTCACGCAGCCTCTTTAGAGAGCCGGATCATCGGACTTATCACAGGAGGGAAAACCAAGGAGGCAAAAGGCTTTGCGCACAAAAGGAGTACCCAGGTGGTATCTGTTAATGATCGCTATAGCCTGTTTTATATACCTACATGCGGCCCGCCCTTGGATAGGACATGTCAAATAGTCCTCTTTACGTCTGCTCAACGCATTAATTGTAAAGATACGCTTGGACGTATTATTTATCAATGGTAGATAATATATAGCATCAGCTTATTATTCCTCTCTTCACATTTTTCCTAAAAATGTTTATTTAATATTGAATTCGTACACTTTGGTACGATCAGTTTGCCAGGGGCTGCCCCTTAATACGGCAAGATAAGTCCGAACACTTTCAATAGTGCGGCACCCCGAAATTATAGCATTATATGCATCAGCTCCGAATCATGTCTTGGGTCAATAGTTGGGTTTGCCCAGCTCCCTTGTCTTGGTACCTTACGTTCCGTTATATCAGCTAAGGTAGCACAGGGAGAACTACTGCGATTGTGTCCCGGTTCTCCCGGACGAGCACCTCAGTAGAGAAAGCCAAAAACTGACTGTCATGATGCGGCGAGAGCTGGCGCTGTTCGAGAGGTCTTAAAATCCTTAAAGATTTTTCCGCTTTAGGCGAGGAATCGGCCTTGTCCGATTTAGGCGTGTATAGCGCCCCAATTCGGCTTTCTGAATTCTAGGGGCTTTGCCGCAATTTAAAGTTGTAGACTTCTATGGCTATGTGAGAGTTATAAAGCCGCATAGTCCGATTGCCTTGTTCGCTGCGCCAAACACCTCCATCAAGGACCAAACATTTGGATAAAGAGTGTTCAGATTTTTCCACGAACACCCCAATACTAGTTACATGGGGGCGGAAGCCGACGACTAGCCTACTTTCAGAATTTTATAAATAGCCGCACAGAAGGTAATATTTTAAATCAACAAAGCACTATATAGCGCAAACAAGTTCGTTTTCATATTACAAAGACGACATGACTACATTCACTCAAAGATTGTGTCCTCGGTACATTCATCGGCCACGAGACGAGCGCCTTTCATCACACCATCATAATATTTCTCGGGGTAGCAATGCGACTTGCCCTCCGGGGGTCCATCCTTCACCAGCTTCTCTGCATCCAGCTTGGCCCAATGCATCTTCGCACGGGCAAAGGCCCGGCGGGCACCCTCAATGCAAACGGTTTGCTTGATAACTTCAAGCCGCGGGCAGGCATTTACCATCCGCTTTATAAGGCTGAAGTAGCTGGCGGGCAGGGGCTCACCAGGCCACATCCGGACTATGAAGTCCTTCATGGCCACCTCGGCCGCCCTGTGGAGTTTAACCAATTGCTTCAGTTGGTCACTCAGAGGCATCGGGTGTTCGGCATGGTAGAACTCCGTGGCAATCGATACGCTGCGTGGCAGATCTACGAATGCCCCTGGCGAGCTCCAAATTCGGGTAAGTAAAAGAAATGTCTCCTCCACATGCTTGCTTTGCATAATGAATGCCTTACCCGCCGCTATCTTCTTGGCCGCCTGGATTTCCTGCTGGGCGTTTTGGGCTTCGGCCTTGGCGTCTTTCGTGCTCAAAAGTGCCTTCGCAAGCTCAGACTCTTTCGTCTTGAAGTCACGCTCCAAGGACTCGAACTTCTTGCCGAGCTCCTGGAGCTCTTGCTGCACCTCGCCCACCCTAGCATCTTGCTTCTCATGCTCAATGCGCTCCACGGCCGCCTTGTATTCGACCTCAGATAGCACTTTCTTCAGGGCTGCCACTTCAGTCGTGGCCCCAATTACAAAATCATGACGCTTTTTGTTAGCGTCACAAATTTTTCTCCTCTATATGATGTGTGAACGGAGTATCACTCACCTTTGTTCCCTTCGAGCTGCCTCTTTGTAAGGCTGAGCTCCTCTTCGGCCTGCTCAAGGTCCCGTTTGAGTCTGGTGACCTCGGCTGTGCGGGCAGCAGTAGCAAGCAGCACTGCCTGCTTATTCACATAGACACCTACTGTTAGACTCCTGCGGTTTAGATTTGACCCTCTGTTTGGCTTCTCTTTCCGAACACCAAACAGAGTATCAGGGGCTACTGTCTATCGGGTGATAATTTCAGACACTTTTGATTACTTACCTCAAAGCCTGTCAGGAGGCTGGTGCAGGCTTCGGTCAATCTGCATTTGGCGGACCGAACCTTCTGAATCACCACACTCATAAGAGTACGGTGCTCTTCATCCATGGAAGCACCGTGAAGCACGTCCAGTAGACTATCCGACGCCTCTGGCATAGCGGAAGTCATCGGCACAGCTGGCTCGCCCTCCTTAGCGAGGGGCTGCCTACCCGAATCCGGAACCTTTGGAGGTTCCAGTACAGTGTCCGGCTGGGAGCCCAACTTGATGCGGCTCTCGTCAGCACAATCTGCGGGGATCTTACTACCCTTGTGCCCGGCCTCTGTAATTTCGCCTTGGGACGTCTCCAGATCCGCCTCCCCCTGCTCTGGTACCCTTTGGGACCACACCTCCGTGTCATCTGCAGGCCGAGGGGAGGTGGCCGTCGGGAGCGAATTCATCGCCGGATCGCTCAAAAACCCATCCGAAGAAGATACCTCGGGATGGGCCCTGGCCGGACTACATATATGTGTTCGCCGTTATAACAAACTATGAAGCTAAGTCACACTAAAGTACAACAGAGTGCAGATACTTACGATCTTACTAGGGGCTTGCCCCTGGGCAGCCACTCCTCCTCGCTGTAGGCGGACGTGGTGGAGTGCTCCGGAAGGGACACCTTTCCCTTCTTGGGTGTCCTAGCCTCCCCCTGCGGGACGACTTTCCTTTTCTTCTCCTCCCCAATGTGGGAGGCAGAATTTCCTCGTGTTTCCCTCCGCCTCCGCGGGAGGAATCTGCCTCATCATCCTCAGACGACGAGTCTATGACGGCCTTGCGCCGGGGACCTTTCGTGGTCCCCTGGGCCGCCCTCTTAGGCCCTTCGACCTCCCTGGATGGGGTGGCCCTTTCCTTTTCCTCCTCCCCTTCATGGGATGAGCGTGCCTCATCATCTTCGGACGAGGCATCCGGTACGACCTTACGCCGGGGACCCTTCCTGGTCCCCAGGGCGTTCATTTCGGCCTTCTTTTCTGGCACCTTGTAAGGCGCCGGGACTAGCATCTCCTAAAGGAAATATGCCCTAGAGTCAATAATAAAGTTATTATTTATTTCCTTATTTCATTATAAATGTTTATTATTCATGCCAGAATTGTATTAACCGGAAACATAATACATGTGTGAATACATAGACAAACTTAATGTCACTAGTATGCCTCTACTTGACTAACTCATTAATCAAAGATGGTTATGTTTCCTAACAATAGACATGAGTAGTCATTTGATTAACGGGATCACATCATTAGTAGAATGATGTGATTGACTTGACCCATTCCGTTAGCTTAGCACTTGATCGTTTAGTATGTTGCTATTGCTTTCTTCATGACTTATACATGTTCCTATGACTATGAGATTATGCAACTCCCGTTTACCAGAGGAACACTTTGTGTGCTACCAAACATCACAACGTAACTGGGTGATTATAAAGGAGCTCTACAGGTGTCTCCGAAGGTAAATGTTGAGTTGGCGTATTTCAAGATTAGGATTTGTCACTCCGATTGTCGGAGAGGTATCTCTGGGCCCACTCGGTAATGCACATCACTATAAGCCTTGCAAGCAATGTAGCTAATGAGTTAGTTACAGAATGATGCATTACATAACGAGTAAAGAGACTTGCCGGTAACGAGATTGAACTAGGTATTTGAGATACCGACGATCGAATCTCGGGCAAGTAACATACCGATGACAAAGGGAACAACGTATGTTGTTATGCGGTTTGACCGATAAAGATCTTTCTAGAATATGTAGGAGCCAATATGAGCATCCAGGTTCCTCTATTGGTTATTGACCGGAAACGTGTTTCGGTCATGTCTACATAGTTCTCGAACCCGTAGGGTCCGCACGCTTAAGGTTTCGATGACAGTTTTATTATGAGTTTATGAGTTTTGATGTACCGAAGGAGTTTGGAGTCCCGGATGAGATCGGGGACATGACGAGGAGTCTCAAAATGGCTGAGACGTAAAGATCGATATATTGGACGACTATATTCGGACTTCGGAAAGGTTTCGAGTGATTCGGGTATTTATCGGAGTACCGGAGAGTTACGGGAAATCGCCGGAGAGAAGTATTGGGCCTTATTGGGCCATACGGGAAAGAGAGAGGAGCTGCCTAGGGCAGGCCGCCCCCCCCCCAAGGCCTAGTCCGAATTGTACTAGGGGGAGGGGCTGCGCCCCTCCTTCTTTCCCTTCCCTCTCCCCCTTCCTTGTCTCCTACTCCTACTACATAGAAGGGGAGGAATCCTACTCCTGGTGGGAGTAGGACTCCTCCAGGGCGCGCCATAGGGGCCGGCCCTCTCCCCCTCCTCCACTCCTTTATATACGGGGCTGGGGGGCACCCCATAGACACAACAATTGATCTCTTGATCTCTTAGCCATGTGCGGTGCCCCCCTCCACCATAGTTCTCCTCGATAATATTGTAGTGGTGCTTAGGCGAAGCCCTGCGACGATAGAACATCAAGACCTCACCACGCCGTCGTGCTGACGGAACTCTTCCCCGACATTCTGCTGGATCGGAGTATGGGAACGTCATCGAGCTGAACGCGTGCAAGAACTCGGAGGTGCCGTAGTTTCGGTGCTTGATAGGTCGTGCCGTGAAGACGTACGACTACATCAACCGCATTGTGCTAATGCTTCCGCTTTTGGTCTACGAGGGTACGTGGGCACACTCTCCCCTCTCATTGCTATGCATCACCATGATCTTGCGTGTGCGTAGGAAATTTTTTGAACTTACTATGTTCCCCAACAGTGGCATCCGAGCCAGGTTTTATGCGTAGATGTTATATGCACGAGTAGAATACAAGTGAGTTCTGGGCGATACAAGTCATACTGCTTAGCAGCATGTCATATTTTGGTTCGGCGGTATTGTTGGATGAAGGGCCCGGACCGACATTACGCGTACGCTTACGCGAGACTGGTTCTACCGACGTGCTTTGCACATAGGTGGCTGGCGGGTGTCTGTTGCCCCAACTTTAGTTGAACCGAGTGTGGCTATGCCCGGTCCTTGCGAAGGTTAAAACAACACTAACTTGATGAACTATTGTTGTGGTTTTGGTGCATAGGTAAGAACGGTTCTTGCTCAGCCCGTAGGAGCCACGTAAAATTTGCAACAACAAAGTAGAGTACGTCTAACTTGTTTTTGCAGGGCATGTTGTGATGTGATATGGTCAAGACGTTATGCTATATTTTATTGTATGAGATGATCATGTTTTGTAACCAAAGTTATCGGCAACTGGCAGGAGCCATATGGTTGTCGCTTTATTGTATGAAATGCAAACGCCTTGTAATTGCTTTACTTTATCACTAAGCGGTAGCTATAGTCATAGAAGCAATAGATGGTGTAAACGACAACGATGCTACGATGGAGATCACGATGTCACTCCGGTGACGATGGTGATCACGACGGTGCTTCGGAGATGGAGATCACAAGCACAAGATGATGATGGACATATCATATCACTTATATTGATTGCATGTGATGTTTATCCTTTATGCATCTTATCTTGCTTTGATTGACGGTAGCATTTTAAGAAGATCTCTCACTAATTATCAAGAAGTGTTCTCCCTGATATGCACCGTTGTGAAAGTTCTCCGTGCTGAGGCACCACGTGATGATCGGGTGTGATAGGCTCTACGTTCAAATACAATGGGTGCAAAACAGTTGCACACGCGGAATACTCAGGTTAAACTTGACAAGCCTAGCATATACAAATATGGCCTCGGAACACGGAGACCGAAAGGTCGAACGTGAATCATATAGTAGATATGATCAACATAGTGATGTTCACCATTGAAAACTACTCCATCTCACGTGATGATCGGACATGGTTTAGTTGATTTGGATCACGTGATCACTTAGATGACTAGAGAGATGTCTGTCTAAGTGGGAGTTCTTAAGTAATATGATTAATTGAACTTAAATTTATCATGAACTTAGTCCTGGTAGTATTTTGAAAATTATGTTGTAGATCAATAGCTCGTGTTGTTGCTTTCATATATTTATTTTGATATGTTCCTAGAGAAAATTGTGTTGAAAAATGTTTGTAGCAATGATGCGGATTGGATCCGTGATCAGAGGTTTATCCTCATTGCTGCACACAAGAATTATGTCCTTAATGCACCGCTAGGTGACATACCTATTACACGAGCAGATGCAGACATTATGAACATTTGGCTAGCTCAATATGATGACTACTTGATAGTTTAGTGCTCCATGCTTAACGTCTTAGAATCGGGACTTCAAAGACGTTATGAACGTCATGGACCATATGAGATGTTCCAGGAATTGAAGTTAAATATTTCAAGCAAATACCGTAGTTGAGAGATATGAAGTCTCCAACAAGTTCTATGGCTAAAAGATGGAGGAGAATCGCTCAACTAGTGAGCATGTGCTCAGATTGTCTGGGTACTACAATCGCTTGAATCAAGTGGGAGTTAATCTTCCAGATAAGATAGTGATTGACAGAGTTCTCTAGTCACCATCACCAAGTTAGTAGAACTTTGTGATGAACTATAGTATGCAAGGGATGACGAAAACGATTCCCGAGCTCTTCGTGGTGTTGAAGTCGACGAAGGTAGAAATCAAGAAAGAGCATCAAGTGTTGATGGTTAACAAGATCACTGTTTTCAAGAAAAGGGCAAAGGGAAAGAAAGGAAACTTCAAGTAGAATGACAAGCAAGTTGTCACTCCCGCGAAGAAGTCCAAAGCTGGACCAAAGCCTGAAACTGAGTGCTTCTACTGCAAAGGAAATGGTCACTGGAAGCGGAAATGCCCCGAATATTTGGTAGTAGGATGGCAAAGTGAACAAGGTTATATTTGATATACAGGTGTTTGATGTGTGCCTTACTAGTGTTTATACTAGCCCCTGAGTATTTGATACTTGTTCGGTTGGTAAGATTAGTAACTCGAAACAGGCGTTACATAATAAACAGAAACTAGTTGAGGGGAAGTGACGATGAGTGTTGGAAATAGTTCCAAGTTTGATATGATCATCATCACACACTCCCTATATTTTCTAGATTAGTGTTAAACCTAAATAAATGTTATTTAGCATTTGCATTGAGCATGAATATGATTTGATCATGTTTATTGCAATACAGTTATTCATTCAAAGTTAGAGAATAATTGTTGTTCTGTTTACATGAATAAAACCTTCAATGGTCATACACCCAATGAAAATAGTTTATTGGATCTCGATCGTAGTGATACACATATTCATAATATTGATGCCAAAAGATGCAAAGTTAATAATGATAGTGCAATTTATTTGTGGCACTGCCGTTTGGGTCATATCGGTGTAAAGCGCATGAAGAAACTCCATAAAGATGGATTTTCGAAATCACTTGGTTATGAATCATTTGATGCTTGCGAACCGTTCCTTTTGCGCAAGATGACTAAAATTCCGTTCTCCAGACAATGGAACGAGCTACTCACTTGTTGGAAATAATACATACCAATGAGTATTAAGGCTCGTGGTGGGTATCGTTATTTCCTGACCTTCACAGATGATTTGAGCAGATATGGGTATACCTACTTGATGAAACATAAGTCTGAAATAGTTGAAAGGTTCAAAGAATTTCAGAGTGAAGTGGAAAAATCATCGTAACAAGAAAATAAAGTTTCTGCGATCTGATCGTGGAGATGAATATTTGAGTTACGAGTTTGTTCTTCAATTAAAACAATGTGGAATAGTTTCACAGCTCGCGCCACCTGGAACACCACAACATTATGGTGTGTCCGAACGTCGTAACCGCACTTTATTGGATATGGTGCGATCTATGATGTCTCTTACTGATTTACCACTATTGTTTTGGGGTTATGCATTAGAGACAGCTGCATTCACGTTAAAAGGGCACCATCTAAATCCGTTGAGACGACACCATATGAATTGTGGTTTAGCAAGAAACCCAAGTTGTCATTTCTTAAAGTTTGGGGTTGCGATGCTTATGTGAAAAAGTTTCATCCTGATAAGCTCAAACCCAAATTGGAGAAGTGCGTCTTCATAGAATACCCAAAGGAAACTGTTGGGTACACCTTCTATCACAGATCCGAAGGCAAGATATTCATTGCTAAAAATGGATCCTTTCTAGAGGAGTTTCTCTCGAAAGAAGTGAGTGGGAGGAAAGTAGAACTTGATGAGGTAACTGTAGCAGTTCCTGTGACGACTACACCAATCAGTGAGGAAGCTAATGATATTGATCGTGAAACTTCAGATCAAGTTACTACCGAACCTCATAGGTCTTCCAGAGTAAGATCCGCACCAGAGTGGTACGATAATCCTATTCTGGAGGTCATGTTACTTGACCGTGGCGAACCTACAAACTATGAGGAAGCGAAGATGAGCCCAGATTCCGCGAAATGGCTTGAGGCCATGAAATCTGAGATTGGATCCATGTATGAGAACAAAGTGTGGACTTTGGTGGACTTGCCCGATGATCGGCAAGCCATAGAAAATAAATGGATCTTCAAGAGGAAGATGAACACTAATAGTAGTGTTACTATCTACAAAGCTAGACTTGTCGAAAAAGGTTTTTGACAAAGTTCAAAGTGTTGACTACAATGAGATTTTCTCAACTGTAGCGATGCTTAAGTCTATCCGAATCATGTTAGCAATTGTCACATTTTATGAAATCTGGCAAATGGATGTCAAAACTGCATTCCTTAATGGTTTTCTAAAAGAAGAGTTGTATATGATGCAACCAGAAGGTTTTGTCAATCCTAAAGGTGCTAACAAAATATGCAAGCTCCAGCGATCCATCTATGGACTGGTGCAAGTATCTCAGAGTTGAAATATACGTTTTGATAAGTTGATGAAAGCATATAGTTTTATACAGACTTGTGGTGAAGCATGTATTTACAATAAAGTGAGTGGGAGCACTACCGCCTTTCTGATAAATATATGCGAGTAGCATATTGTTGATCATAAATGATGTAGAATTTTTCTGGAAAGCATAAAGGAGTATTTGAAAGGAGTTCTTTAAAAGAAAGACCTCGGTAAAGCTACTTACATATTGAGCATCAAGATCTATTGATATAGATCAAGACGCTTGATAAGTTTTTCAATAAGTACATACCTTGTCAAGATTTTGAAATAGTTCAAAATGGAACAGTCAAAGAAAGAGTTCTTGCCTGTGTTGCAAAGGTGTGAAATTGAGTAAGACTCAAATCCCGACCACGGCAGAAAATAGAAAAGAGAATGAAAGTCATTCCCTATGCCTCAATCATAGGTTCTATAAAGTATGTTATGCTATGTACCAGACCTATTGTATACCTTGCTCTGTATTTGGCAAGGGAGTACAATAGTGATCTAGGAGTAGATCACTGGACATTGGTCAAGAATATCCTTAGTAAGGACTAAGGAAATATTTCTCGATTATGGAGGTGATAAAAGAGCCCGTCGTAAAGAGTTACATTGGTGCAAGCTTTTACACCGATCCAGATGACTCTAAGTCTCAATCTGGATACATATTGAAAGTGGGAGCAATTAGCTAGAGTAGCTCCGTGCAGAGCATTGTAGACATAGAATATTTGCAAAATACATACAACTCTGAATGTGACAGACCCGTTGACTAAGCTTCTCTCACGAGCAAAACATGATCACACCTTAGTACTCTTTGGGTGTTAATCACATAAGCTATGTGAACTAGATTATTGACTCTAGTAAACCCTTTGGGTGTTGGTCACATGACGATGTGAACTATGGGTGTTAATCATATACAGATATGAATATTGGTGTTAAATCACATGGCGATGTGAACTAGATTATTGACTCTAGTGCAAGTGGGACACTGAAGGAAATATGCCCTAGAGGCAATAATAAAGTTATTATTTATTTCCTTATTTCATGATAAATGTTAATTATTCACGCTAGAATTGTATTAACCGGAAACATAATACATGTGTGAATACATAGACAAACTTAATGTCACTAGTATGCCTCTACTTGACTAGCTCATTAATCAAAGATGGTTATGTTTCCTAACCATAGACATGAGTTGTCATTTGATTAACAGGATCACATCATTACTAGAATGATGTGATTGACTTGATCCATTCCGTTAGCTTAGCACTTGATCGTTTAGTATGTTGCTATTGCTTTCTTCATGACTTATACATATTCCTATGACTATGAGATTATGCAACTCCCGTTTACCAGAGGAACACTTTGTGTGCTACCAAACGTCACAACGTAACTGGGTGATTATAAAGAGCTCTACAGGTGTCTCCGAAGGTACATGTTGAGTTGGCGTATTTCGAGATTAGGATTTGTCACTCTGTTTGTCGGAGAGGTATCTCTGGGCCCACTCGGTAATGCACATCACTATAAGCCTTGCAAGCAATGTAGCTAATGAGTTAGTTACGGAATGATGCATTACATAACGAGTAAAGAGACTTGCCGGTAACGAGATTGAACTAGGTATTTGAGATACCGACGATCGAATCTCGGGCAAGTAACATACCGATGACAAAGGGAACAACGTATGTTATTATGCGGTTTGACCGATAAAGATCTTCGTAGAATATGTAGGAGCCAATATGAGCATCTAGGTTCCGCTATTGGTTATTTACCGGAAACTTGTTTCATTCATGTCTACATAGTTCTCGAACCCGTAGCGTCCGCACGCTTAAGATTTCGATGACAGTTTTATTATGAGTTTATGAGTTTTGATGTACCGAAGGAGTTTGGAGTCCCGGATGAGATCGGGGACATGACGAGGAGTCTCGAAATGGCCGAGACGTAAAGATCGATATATTGGACGACTATATTCGGACTTCGTAAAGGTTCTGAGTGATTCGGGTATTTATCGGAGTACCGGAGAGTTACGGGAAATCGCCGGAGAGAAGTATTGGGCCTTATTGGGCCATACGGGAAAGAGAGAGGGGCTGCCTAGGGCAGCCCCCCCCCCCCCAAGGCCTAGTCCGAATTGGTCTAGGGGGAGGGGCTGCGCCCCCTCCTTCTTTCCCTTCCCTCTCCCCCTTCCTTGTCTCCTACTCCTACTACATGGAAGGGGAGGAATCCTACTCCCGGTGGGTGTAGGACTCCTCCAAGGCGCGCCATAGGGGCCGGCCCTCTCCCCCTCCTCCACTCGTTTATATACGGGGCAGGGGGCACCCCATAAACACAACAATTGATCTCTTGATCTCTTAGCCGTGTGCGGTGCCCCCCTCCACCATAGTTCTCCTCGATAATATTGTAGCGGTGCTTAGGCGAAGCCCTGCGACGATAGAACATCAAGACAGTCACCACGCCTTCGTGCTGACGGAACTCTTCCCCGACATTATGCTGGATCGGAGTATGGGGAACGTCATCGAGAAGAATGTGTGCAAGAACTCGGAGGTGTCGTAGTTTCGGTGCTTGATCAGTCGGGCCGTGAAGACGTACGACTACATCAACCGCGTTGTGCTAACGCTTCCGCTTTCGATTTACGAGGGTACGTGGACACACTCTCCCCTCTCGTTGCTATGCATCTCCATGATCTTGCGTGTGCGTAAGAATTTTTTTGAAATTACTACGTTCCCCAACATCTCCGTCAGGAGAGCAGTTGCTTGACCTTCTGGCAGTGGAGCCAGACAGTCGATCCGCTCCGCCGTCACCACGTAATCCTGATTAAATAACACGATGACTTAAAATCCTCCTATGAGTATGCTGAGAAAGCTACATCTGGTGATGGTCAGAAAACTCACCGGATGGGGGAGCCGCGTGACGTGGAGTCCTCGGTCCTCGGATGAGGGAGGAGGTATTTCGGAGGCCTCGAATAGCACCTTCCTTGTGTCCTTGTGCGTCGTACCGTAATGCTCTTGAAGTGTCTGGTGTTCGGTCGGATCGAACTCCCACAGATTGAATGCCCGTCTTTGGCACGGAAGGATTCAGAGGACGAGCATCACCTGGACCATATTGACAAGCTTGATCTTCTTGTCCATCATATTTTTGATGCAGTTCTGAAGTCCTGTCAGCTCTGCAGGTTCGCCCCAGGCTAGGCCCTTCTTTTCCCAGGAAGTGAGCCGCATGGGAATTCCAGATCGGAATTCGGGGGCCACTGCCCAGTTGGCGTCGCGCGGCTCGGTGATATAGAACCACTCCGATTGCCACCCTTTCACGGTCTCCGCGAAGGAACCATCAAGACAGGTAACATTGGGCATCCTGCCAACCATGGCGCCTCCACACTCCGCTTGCTGGCCGCTCACGATCTCCGGCTTCACACAGAAGATTCATAGCCACAAGCCGAAGTGGGACTTGATGCGGAGGAAGGCCTCGCACACGACGATAAACGCCGCGATGTTGACGACGAAATTTGGGGCTAGATCATGGAAGTCCAGCCCATAGTAAAACATGATCCCGCGGACAAAGGGATTAAGTGGAAATCCCAGTCCGCGGATGAAGTGGGCGAGGAACACCACCCAATCGTGGGGTCCGGAAGTCGGAATTATCTGCCCTGCGTCCGGCAACCGGTGCACGATATCTGCGACCAAGTATCCGGCCGCCCGGAGCTTTTTAATATGCTCCTCCTTGACGGTGGAGGCCACCCACTTGCCTCCTGCTCCGGACATGTTTGCCTGTGCGTAGGAGGTGTCAATTAGGGCACTGGAGCTCGAGGGTGCGAGAATGGATAGGCGAAGGAGGAAGAAGGCGTGGGTAAAAATGGGGAATCCTTATCCCTTTATTGAGGCGACGAAAACGGTGTGCCTCCCCACTTACCCATTGAAAATTGCTTATTTCCCAAGCGCCATGATTGATGGCGCGGTTGGGTTACCCGTACCCGTATTGATGAGAATCCCATGATAAGGGTACATGATCTCTGCTTCGACAAGATGCGCCAAGGAAACCGCCTCGCGATATGTGCGGTAGCTGGCTGTGGGAAGACGATTCAATAATGACTCGACCATGGTATCATGTCACTTTATCTAAAATTGTCAGCAGATTATATTTGTGGAATATCATTCTTTCTACGGGGGTATGTGAAAGTCGTCTTGCAGAGCCGGACATGATTTAAGTGTTCAGGGTTTACTTTGGAGTATTCGGAGATGGAACCCGCCTTGCATTGCCGAAAACAATCTACGCGCCGGACTCATCGTCATTAAAGCCTGGTTCAGGGGCTACTGAGGAAGTCCTGGATTAGGGGGTATTTGGACAGCCGGACTATATACTTTGGCCGGACTATTGAATCATGAAGATACAAGACTCAAGACTTCGTCTCGTGTCCGGATGGGACTCTCCTTTGCGGGGAAGACAATCTTGGCGAACCGGATATTAGATTTCCTTCTTTGTAACCGACTCTGTGTAAACCCTAGCCCCCTCCGGTGTCTATATAAAGCGGAGGGTTTAGTCCGTAGAAGGACAATCATAATCATCATAGTCTAGCTTCTAGGGTTTAGCCTCTACGATCTCGTGGTAGATCAACTCTTGTAATACTCATATCATCAAGATCAATCAAGCAGGAAGTAGGGTTTTACCTCCATCGAGAGGGCCCGAACCTGGGTAAAACATCATGTCCCTTGCCGCCTGTTACCATTAGCCTTAGACGCACAGATCGTGATCCCCTACCCGAGATCCACCGGTTTTGACACCGACAACTAGTTCTGTGCTTACTGGCCTTTCTCTCGATACATACCTGTATGAGCGTGGGCTCCTGGGAGGTTTTATAGACCAACCCCCAGGGGTACAATGGTAATGTTACAAGTCGGTGGGTCCGGGTAGTCGGCGTCCGGGGACCCGGGCTGGGACCCGCTAAGGGCTTGTGGTTCGCCGGGTTCCCCTAGGTGCGGGCCCTGCGTGCCTAGGGGGACTGTGCACCGTCTTGTCGATCATCAGGGCGTGGCCGAGTCGAGTCGTGTACAGTGGCTCTCCATCAGGTTGCCTCTTGCTGTCGTCAGCGGTGAGGGCGGGGGCACTGTAGCCACGCCAACCCTGGTCAGCGGGTAGGTGATGGGCACTGTTGCCACACTCCGGCTGACCAGAGGCATGAGCGGGGCACTGTTGCCTTGGTCATTGTTGATTGAAGACTCATCCCATCTTACAACCTGGATGGGACGGGAGCTGACCCGTGGCTAGATTGTGGAGCACGCCACGGGTGGAGCTGGCTTGTCGAGGAAGCTTTAGTTGTGCCGGGTTCGGCTGTCTTGCGCTAGTTGTTGAGGCCGAGTCGACGCGTCTTGCCGGGTCGGAGAGTTCGGCCGGGTTGCGGGGCTTGGCCGGGTCGAGCGACCCGTCCAAGCGCATGCCAGCTTGAGGGGCGATGCCAGCCCCATTGTTTTTGAAAAGGATCCGGGTTCCGTTGCCTATCCGGGGTTCATCCCCCCGACAGTAGTCCCTGAAGCTGTGAAGGTCCGCCGTCTTCGGATGAGTGGGACTTCGTAGTTTTCCCCTTTAAGTAAGGCGGATTCTGCGAGCGCCGGGTCTGGCAACACCCACTCCGTGCTGGTTTTCTTGGAAATCGGATCGCGGCATCCCAGTCAGGGCGGGAACCGAGCAGTCCGTAGAATCTTGGGGCAATTCCTCGGGCTTCACGCCGGCGCCACGTGGTGCCCGGAAGTCGGATGGGCCTGACAGGCCACGCGTGTGACGGGGCCGCGCGATGGGCTGGGACCCGCCGCCGCACCCTTGGCCCACACGCGCGGATTTATTGCGGCGTCCGGGGCCGGTTGCTCTTCCCCGGGCAGTTACTGCGTGTGTACGTGCACACTTCTTGCGGGGTAGTGGAACGGGCGCGTGCAGACAATCCCACTCCCCCACGTTCAAATTGAGGGTTATAAATTGGGGGGCAGGGGGCGGCGGACATCATTCTTGCTCGCGCCCTCCTGTCCCTTTGCTCTTGCTCTGCTCTTTGCAACCGACGCACTGCAGTGCCCGCTGCTCTGAGCAGAACTCCTTCGTCGTCCATCTTCTTTCTCCTTCTTTCGTTCATGGCACTGTCGTCGGGCTCTTGGATGGGTTCGAATGTCACCACCGAGGACATCGCCCATCTTTGGGCGTCGCGGCGCCTGCCACGGGAGACGGATGTCGCCGTCTGCCTACCGCGCGGGGAGCATAGACCGCTGCTCGAGGAGCAGGAGCGAGTGGTCTTCCTCACGCACTTCGAGCACGGATCTGGGCTGCTGGCGAGCACCTTCTTCCGCATGTTTCTGGATTTCTTCGGGATCCAGCCGCATCATCTTGGCACCGGCGCCATTGTCCAGCTCTCCGGCTTCATCACCCTCTGCGAGGGGTACCTGGGGGTCGAGCCCACGATCAACCTCTGGGCGTGCTTCATCTCCTTGAAGCAGCAGGGCCCATCGGTTGGAGAGTTTGCCGACTGCGGCGCCACCATCATCTCGAAGCGGTCGGGGGCGGACATCCCCAAGATCCCGCTGGAGGATTCTACCCAGAAGTTGCAGAACTCCTTCTACGTCCGCAACTTAGGTGCGTACCGCATCAATCTTCTGGCCTTCGCCATCGCGCTGCCGCGGGCAAAGACAAACTGGGGCTACTCGCCCAGGCGCCCGTCACAGGAGATTCTCAATCTCCGCGAGCGGGTGACGGTGATGAGGACACAGGAGGGGCTCTTCGGCAACAACCTCATCGCCGTGTTCATCATGCGCCAGGTCCTCCCGCTGCAGAAGCGCTCCTGCCTCATTGGCGAGATGGCCGGCCTTCAAGACCCCAACCGCATGGGGTCGACACGGCTGAGGGCGGAGCAGATCGCGCGCCGGGTGAACGACATCTCCAAGGCCAACCTTGGAGAGGACTGGCGGTTCGGCAAAGTGCCATACAGTGAGTCGAATCCGGCGCCACAGGTGAGTGTCTGGTCGCCCTACTTTGCTGCTGCACACCTTTTCGTCCATCCTGACGCGTCGCGGGAGGTGCTTCTGAACGCGATCCGGCACCCTTACGCCCGGGCTCCATCGCAGGTGGCGCCGGTGGTGCCAGAGGAGCCCGCGGCCCACGACGGGGAGGAGGAGGCCGAGGCCGACGCCGGCGCTGGGCGTCATGCGGGTAAGTCTTGTATTCTTCTTCATGTATCTTGAGTTGCTGACCGCAGCACGGTATGGGCGATGCTGACGCCAGTTGTTGGTGTAGTGGCGTTGGGCGGGGGAGGCGGCGACGCGGGCAGAGCCGGGTCTTCACGTGGGACGGCGCTGAGCCGCCCGCACGGGAAGGACAGCGCCGCGCCGCGGCCCCGGGCCCCAAAGTGCACGGTGGACCTGGCCAGGGCCGGCAGGCCGGCCAAGAGGAGGCGGGGCACCGGGCATGGGAGGCCAACCCCGGTCCTGGTTTTGTCGGGGTAAGCTTCATCTCTCGTTTGCATCCGAATTGTCGAGCTAGCCTTGTCTCTTTCTTCTCATTCTGTCTTCTTCTTCAGGTCACCAATCGCGCTGGCGAGGGCGGCGGCGGACGCCGCAGCCACCGAAGGGACCGAGTTCCGCAAGATCCGGTCCAACCTCGTCGACCAGGTTGAGGCGGAAGGACGGGCCGACTCGGACCTCGGCCTAGACCCGAACGACGCCGAGGGCTTGGCCTGGCAGGACAGGAACAGGGCCGAGGCGGAGCTGGAGGCAGCATCGGTCCGGGCTTAGACCGATGTGGCGGCGGCATGGGCACGAGCCGGCCTGGCGCGAGATGCCGGAGGGCACGATGGTGGCGGCGACGGTCTTCGAGCCGTCGTCGGTGAGGGAGCGCGGCCATGAAGGCCGCGCTGAGGTGATGATCCTTGACCGGGTGGTCGTGGAGGTGGAGAATGATACCCTGCAACGGGTCGACGTTGTCGAGCGAGCGGGGGCTGATGGCGGTGGAGGCGGCACCGTCTTGGAGGAGGCGATGCGGGCGGAGGTGCCGGAGGCGCCGCTGGTGTTGGAGGAGGCACCGCGGGTGGCGGTGCCGGAGGGCACCCCGGCAGCAGGGCCGGAGGTGGCGCAGTAGGCCGTCCCGGTGTCCGGACAGGAGGTAGCGACGCATGGCTTCCCGGCGTCCGGGACGTCGACAGTGTCAGAGGAGGTGCTGGCCGCGTCGGGAGCGGCCAGCGGGGAGCACGCCTTGGTGCCCCGGCATGGGGGACGTCGGGTCGCCGCGCCACAGCCGGCACAGAGTGGGGTCGTCGTGGTCTTCGGGTCTCAGACCCAGGAGGAGGCAGCACAGGACGCCGTCAGTCGCCGCCTGCACGGCCGGACGGACCGACTCGAGGCCTTCGCCCAGGCCGAGGTGGAGCGGACACGCAACCTGGAGCGCCCCGTTCTGGTAAGCCTTTTACTTTTCGCAATTTCTTTTTTGTGGGGGCGCGCCAGTGCACCCACTGGGTGTAGCCCCCGTGGTTCGGGCCAACTATGTAGTAGTTGGGTCGAATCTTTAGAGCGTTGTTGTCACATCCCTACTTCTATTAATGTCTAGTGCTAGCTTTTGGTGTTGCATCATGTTTACTTTTTACAGAAACTTGAAATGGGTATTGGCTAAACCCTAGCATCATAGGAATTCACTAGGTTGAACTAAAATATTTTCAGTAAATCCAAATGGCTTTAAAAAAATGTTCATCATTTTTGGAAAATGCTAGAAACAGTAACCAGAGGTGATGCACATTTTTCCATGACATATTTGGGCTCTGAATTAAATCATACTCTATTTGCATTTGGGCATTTAAATGCTATAAAATATTTTAAATGTCCAAATAATCATGTCGGCGTTCTGGGAATGGGGGTCCCCAGACTTTCCTGCCTGCGACCTGCGGCGTGGCTCAAGGGGCGGCCCAGCACGGCCCACCTTCATCAGCACGATCTCAAGACCCTCGCGAGGGGCCAAGCCTCGCGGGGTGGACGACAAGGAGCCTCCTCGGGCGCGGCCTTGTTAGGCTGGCTCGCGAGGAGGCGGAGAGATCAAGGCGGGGTACCTCACGAGGTGCCCATGACGCAAGCCATGACGACCAAGGGCGCCAGGCGGGTGCTAGCCCGCGCAGTGTCCCCCTTTCCTCTTTGGTGCAAAGGGAGCAAGCGCAGGCGAGAGCATCAAGCAAAGGCATCCATTTCGGTGCAACAAGACCAAGACCGTCGCAACGGTAGGATGGGGGTCATCGTGGACCCCAAGCCGGCGTCACCACCAGAGCCTTTGGCAGGCGAGGACCTACTTTAGTCAGGATAAGTGTACTAGATGTTCCCCTTCAAAATGGCCAATTGTTGGCGCTCTTCCCGCTCAATATTTGGGAAGAGGCCTAGGGCCTTTGCCTACAAATAGGACTAGCCACCCACAAGGTAGCGGGATCGAGAAACCGAACCAGAGAGCGATTGAACTCCTCCTAGAAGTTCAGCGCACCAGCCAAAACAGCTCCTTGCGAGGCTATTCTTCCCTGTATTGTTCATCATCAGCCCAAGAGGCAATCCACCACACCACACACTGGAGTAGGGTATTACACCACAATGGTGGCCTGAACCAGTATAAACTCTGCGTCTCTTGTGTTGTTCCTTTGATTGCTCAGATCATAGCGAGGCGGTGAGGTGGAGGTGCGCAGAGGGTGAAATCTCCGCGTGCACCCCAGTTCGAATCTAGTGGGTCTGCCGGAACCCGAAATCCGACATTTGGTGTGCCAGGTAGGGGTGCGCCGGAGCTTCTCCTTCCGCCGACCCGTTCTCCACCGACACCATGACTCGCCCTGCGATGAGTGATGCGCCGCCCGCTCCCGTCGTTAGCACTAGCCCGGGGGCCAGGGGGCTCCAAGCCTCGGCCCCGGCCTTGCGACAGGAGCGGTGGTCGGACAAGTTACCGGCGGCCTCCGTGGCCCCTTGGGAAGAGCTGCGCAACCTCTTCCTCGCCAGGCACTCTACGCCGGCTCCCCCGGTCGTCGCGGCCCTCCTGGGCGGCTCGCAGGCGCCGCCTTCGGGCCGCCACATCAAGACATTCGTCCGCCAGGTCGGTGCCGCCTAAACGCGGCAGGGGGCTCCCTCAGGATGGTCGGTGCCCAAGGCCGATCTGGCCTTTAGCTCGAAGGACCACCCCTCCAACTCGGCCTGCGCTGGGGTGCTCCCGATGCTGTGCACTCCCACCATCTGCCAGGTGGCCGTCACCAGGACTCTCATCGACGGCGGCTCGGGCCTCAGCATGCTCTCGATTGAAGCCTTCAGCCTCCTCCACATACCACCGGAGCGGCTTCGGCCCAGCCGGCCCTTCTTGGGCGTCGGGGGCGGGTCCTCCAGCTCCCTGGGGTAGATCCGCCTCCCGGTAACCTTCGGCACCTACGACAACTTCCACATGGAGCTAATCGACTTTGACATCGCCCCCATCGGCCTCCCATACAACGCCATCCTCGGCTACCCGGCGCTGGCCCGATTCATGGATGCGACTCACCCGGCGTACAACCTCATGAAAATGCCCGAGAGCAGCGGCGTCCTCACCGTGTGCGGAGACACCGGGGATGCGTTGCAAGTGCTTAAGCTCGCCTTCAAGGCGGCGGCGACGGCTCAACCCCCGACTCGGATGCCCCTGAGCCCAAGGGGCTGTGCCGGCAAAGAAGAAGCAGTTGTTCACCCAAGACAAGGCAGAAACCAAGCAGATGCTGGTTGATGAGGACGGATCCACTGACACCACCTTCACCATAGGCGCCAACCTCGAGCCCGAGCAGGAGGAGGCCCTGGTCAAGTTCCTGCGCGCAAACAAGAAGGTATTCGCATGGGAGCCCGATCAGCTGGAGGGGATCCCTAGAGGCATAATCGAGCACCACCTCAATGTGTGCCCCAATGTCCGACCCGTGAAGCAAAAAGCAAGGCGGCAGTCCACGGAAAAGCAGGCTTTCATCGTCCAAGAGACCCGCAAGTTGGAGGCTTCAGGGGTCATTCGCGAGGTCCGGTATCCGGATTGGTTGGCCAACCTAGTCTTTGTGCCGAAGAAAGGGGGGAAGGAACGTATGTGTGTCGACTTCACCAACCTCAACAAAGCTTGCCCGCAGGATCCGTTTCCGCTCCCCCGCATCAATCAGATTGTCGACTCCACCGCCGAGTGCGACCTATTGTGTTTCTTGGATGCCTTCTCTGGGTATCATCAGATCAAGATGGCAGTAGAAGATGTGGAAAAAACGACCTTCCTAACCCCGTGTGGGGTGTACTGCTACACATGCATGCCGTTCGGGTTGCACAATGCAGGGGCGACCTTTCAGCGGCTGATGCACATCACCTTGGGCCCACAGCTCGAGAAAAACGTTGAGGCTTACGTATATGATATTGTGGTGAAGTATCGCAAGGCCAAGACCCTGATACAAGACCTGGAGGAAACCTTTGCGAGCCTCAATGCCGTGAGCCTGCGGCTCAATCCAGAGAAGTGTGTGTTTGGGGTCCCCTCAGGCAAGCTCTTGGGCTTCCTCGTGTCCCACCGAGGCATCGAGGCTAACCCAGAAAAGGTCAAGGCGGTCGAGGACATGAGCCCACAAAAGACCCTCAGAGAACTGCAGAAGCTCACAGGGCGCGTGACAGCACTGGGACGCTTCATCTCCAAGTTGGGGGAGCGAGCGCTCCCTTTCTTCCAGCTGATGAAGAAAAAGGGACCCTTTGAATGGACTGAAGAGGCAGACAAGGCGTTCCAAGACCTCAAGAGGTACCTAACCAGCCCTCCGGTAATGGTGGCCCCGCGCCCTCAGGAGCCCCTGGTGCCCTACCTTGCAGCCACTCCCTACTCCGCCAGCGCAGCCCTAGTGGTGGTTAGGGAGGAGCGTTGGAACAAAGCCACGGCATCTGCCCGGGTCGAGGCGAAGCATGAACAAGGAAAACCCGCAGAGACCGCTGCCACGTCCAAGAAGGATCAGCCGCTGCTGGGTGACACACTCGATACAGCAGAAACCCCTCCCCCTAACGACCAGCTACTGGGGGCTCCCCTGTCTCCGGAGGCGCCACGGTCTCCGGAGGGCGCCATCGACACCAGCGTTCCTAACCTTGTTGAACATCCTGTGTACTTCGTCAGCACAGTGTTGCGGGACGCAAGGGCGCGGTACCCCATGCCTCAGAAATTCTCCTCGCGCTATTGGTGGCCTCGCGCAATGTCAGAGCCCCCGACTCAATGCCACATCGATCTAGCATGTAACACCTCATATCACTTTGCGGCCTCACGCACGGTATTCCCACGGGTGTCGCCTTACTTTAGCCCGGGACCGTTTGCGCCTTTTGGCACACGTATATGATGGTGTCACTAGCATCCATATGATAAGGAGCCCGGGCTGACATGGCTAGTCGTAAACCCAAAGTGGCACAGACTTACAGGGACAGGCATCCATGACCCAGCATCGAACGTGTCGGTCATCAACGAGTGAATCCAGGCTGTAGCACTGGGATAGCAGGACTCCGGTGAACCGGGCTGTAGCAGGCTAACAGGACTCCGGTATTCATCGCGTGACATTTCCCCGAAGGGACAGACACAGGAACGAAGAAGGACACATGCCGGCCAGCCTAAGTGTTCCGGAGCAGTAGCAAGCTACCATGGCTCGGTGGAAACACTAGGAGACATTTCCCGGTAAGAGAGGCTACTAAAGATAAACGACTAGATAGTCAGATCCCACACATACCAAGCATTTCAATAACATACACACAATATGCTCGATATATGCAAATACAACATGGCATCACAACATGACTCTATGACTCGAGTAATTTATCAATAGGCTCCGAGGAGCGAGATATTACAAACATGGGTCTCATGACCCAACATTCAGAGCATACAAAACAAAGCACAAGCGGAAGCTATCATGTCTGAGTACAGACATCTATAAATGAAAAAGGCTGAGAAGCCTGACTATCTACCAAATCCTGCCGAGGCACAAGATCGTAGCTGAGGTAACAAGCTAAACGTCGAAGTCCACGCGAAACTACTAGTGAGACCGAAGTCTCTCTGCAAAAACATAAAATAGGCAAACGTGAGTACAAATGTACCCAGCAAGACTTACATCAGAACTATCTACATATGCATCATTATCAACAAAGGGGGATGGTGGGGTTTAACTGCAGCAAGCCAGCTTTGACTCGGTGGCTAACCTGAACTACGACTGCAAGTAACTCTTTTGAGGTGGCGCACACGAGTCCACATATTCACCAACCAATACACCACTATGGATCCGCTCCCGTCTCCCTACGAGAACGCCATCCATAGCACTCACGCTTATCTTGCGTATTTTAGAGTATCCACTTTCACTTGTCTATGAACTATGCAAGGGGTCCAAGTTTCCATATCCGAGGAATCCGGCTATTCGAATAGATGATGTTAACCCTGCATGGGTGTACTTCTTCACACACACTCCCGCCACTTACCGCCCTGTACACGTCATGTACCTCGGCAACCTTCAAGCGGAAGCCGGGCGAGGGAGTCGGCCACGACCTGACTAACCGAACAAGTCCCTAGTCCAGGTTTATCGCCTATTCGGGTTCCATCCGCAAGGAGATCCGGCCGGGGTGTCGCTTACGGCCCCAAACGATGTGAGCAGGGTTCCCAAGCCCACCATCCGGGTGCCACTTGGTACACCGGGCCACTGTGCCTAGTCTGTCCCAAGCCCACCTGTACTGGGTGCCACTTGGTAGACTACTAACACTACCTACAAACACCAGAAACTAGTTGCAACTCCTGGACAGAGATCATGTTGATTAATAAGTCGAGAGGGTTCGAGTTACCAGAACCCAATGTGTGGTAGTAGCTGTTCATGGTTCACAAACACAGAACTCAGTTCCTGAGGACGGCTGCAATGAGACAACCCACCATGTACTCCTACATGGCCTCTCACCGCTACCTTTACCAAATCGTGTTCACACACTTAGCTCACACACAGTAGGACATGTTCACACGCCTCTGATTCATCCCCGATGAATCAGACCTGACTCAACTCTAAGCAGTAGCAGGCATGACAATCAAGCATGAATGAGTAGGCACATCAGGGCTCAAACAACTCCTACTCATGCTAGTGGGTTTCATCTATTTACTGTGGCAATGACAAGTCATGCAAAGGATAAAGGGGTTCAGCTACCGCAGCAGGTAACAAATATGTCGTTGTTATCCTAATGCAGTAAAAGAGAGCAGGGGCGAGAGAGTGGGATTTTATCGGAATGAACAATGGGGTTTTGCTTGCCTGGCACTTCTGAAGATAACATTGAGTCTTCATCAGTGTCAACGATCACATCATCGGTATAACGTCTACCGAGGGGGAACAACACCGGCAAACACAGAAGAAACACAATCAATGCAATGCACAATATGATGCATGATCATGACATGGCAATATGAATGTGTTTTGGGCTAATGCAACTAGCAACAGATTAAATGAAGTTGGTTTGAATACAAAATTCAAATTCAAACTCCATATGTGATTATTTAAATGTCATTCACTTCATTTGCCCTAAACAGTAGTGATAAGTTGTTCTAATATGCACTAAAATGGTACAGATGGATTCCTTGAATTTTTCTAATAATTTTTCATATATAAATTATTTAATTTGGAGTTACGTTTGAATTTCTAGGATTTATTGAAGTTTTAGCTATTTTCTGGAATTTCCTGGTTATTTTTAAATCCAGAAAATACTTATTGCGTCAGCCCCACGTCACAGTGACGTCAGCAGGGTCAACTGGGCTGGCTCGGGTCAAACCTGACGTGTGGGGGCCACACGTCAGTGACACAGGAGCTAATCCCGGTCAAACCCAGCGCTGACTGGGGTTTGACCAGGGGTGGGGCCCACTGTCAGTGGCTGTGGGTTTAATTAGTTGGGTCATTAACACTAATTAAGCGTGCCACTTTGGCGGTCGCCGGAGTATCGCCGGCGGCGACCATTCCGCACGGTGGCGCGGCTCGGATTTGAGCTAGGGGCGATGGTTTGGCGCGCGGTTTGGCTCATTAGAACGTCCGCGACGCGGCGCGTCCAGCGGTGGCTGTGGCCGCGGCTGGGTTGGCCGGAGCCGACGACGGCGATGGCAAGTGCGGCGGCCGGAGCTTCGGGTTCGAGCGGGACGAGGCCACAGAGGACGGGAGGGATGGCTAAGGGGCTCGCCGAGCTCCTGAAGATGCTAGGAGCACGGTGCTGTGCTCGGTTTCGAGCCTTGCTGGCTGCAGTGATGGTGGCGACATCGCCGGCGGCGTGGGGTTCTCGGCTCGTTGTGAACGGCGGCTAGAGAGGGAGGTAGGGCACGGGGAGAGGGGGAATCGGGTCAAGGGCTCACCGCGGAGCTGCAGGGAGGGTTAGTGGGCTCGGGGGCGCGCCGGAGTGGCCGAATCGACGGAGAAGGGCGCCAGGGCCGAAGCTTGGAGATGATGACGATGGCGGCTGCTCGGGGCCCTCCTGGTCGCGTGAGACGTCGAGGAGGTCGAGGGAGGCACTGCGGAGCTCGGGAGCGCGTCGGGGAGGAGAGGGGGTGGTGGTGGCCGCGGCGGACGGCATCGGTGGCGACGGGGCTCCGCTCGGTGGAGGAGAGAGGGAGCGAGAGAAAGGGGGGGAGAAGTGAGAGGGGGTCGGGGAGGCGCGTGGCGTCTCCGGGCGTCGAGGAGGGAGGCAACCAGACAGGAGGTGGCCAGGGGGAAGCAGGAGGTGGCCGAGGCCTCTCGGGCGCGCGCCACGCCTCGCCTCTGTTCGTCCTCCTAGCAGAGGAGGAAGAGGACAAGGGGGAGGAGGTGGGCTGGGCCGGCCAGATGGAGCTGGGCCAGGTAAGTGGCGCCAGGTAAGTTTGGGCCGGGTGGGCTGACAGGTAAGCTGAGGTAAGTCTCTCTCTCTGCTTTATTTACTGTTTTCTATTTTTGTTCTGTTTTATTTAATTGGCACTGAATTTTAATTCAAACAGAATTTGAAAACAGTGCCAAAACTCCCCTGGATATTTTTAAGTCACTTAATGGACTTCTCCACACATAACAAAAAATATCTCAGGTCATTTGAAAATATATTCATTATCTATTATGAATATAACTCCAAATTCAAATAAAATATTGATTTAAAATCAGAGCCCAATAATTCCTTAGAAATGTCCCAAAATTTTGGTTTGATTTATAACTCTTGCCAAAATTGTCAGAGCTATTTCTAGGGCATTTTGGATTCACTGATTGCAATTTTAGGGTTTCTTGCCCCTCTTTATTTAGGGTTTTGAGGCTTCCAATTTCCCTCGGTTCAAATTTCAGAATTTAAACATGATGCACACACCAGGCAGCACCAGAAGCTAGGGATGTGACAACTCACCCCCACTAAACAAGAATCTCGTCTCGAGATTCAAGCGTAGGGTAGGACGAAGGGGAAACGCAAACTAGTACAATCTTCATGATCCAGGTTGCACTTAAAATGAACGTTGATTTGGACACCATCTTTGTCTTGTCATCTTGCTCTGAGAACTCCAGCTAATCATGACAAGAAGAGGAAAGGAAAACTCTGGAAGGATCGGTCTTCTCGAAGGTCGAACAACTCAGGATTAACTCACGGAATGAGACTTAGAACCAACTCTCGGGTTGAGACACGAGATACACATCAAGAGGGGTGGAAAGAAACGGATGACGAGGGTTCACTAGGTAGACAACAATTCCACACCTAAGAAGGTGGTAAACGGTTGTCAACGTAGCGAGGAGTTGAGTTGCCATGATACCACGACGAAACATCCTGGAGGAGGGTGATTCGTAGATATCTCCCCTTAAGTGGCAAAAAGAATTACCTTTGATATAGAGATCATTGAGACTCTCTATATCCGCCTAAGGCAAATCACAGCAATCGATTGGCGGGGGTCGGTAGAATGGCATACTCAGACTTGGATGATGTGGATTACCTTGTTGAAGAAAACGTAATGGATGATTTTGCTTATCACCGGAAATGGAAGAGACCCATGGTAGAATGGCACATTGGCGGTGCAAGCTGGGAACAAAATGCAAATGCTGGGAATGATTCTGGTAACTGGGGAAAAACCCAACAATAGAGAGTGAATTCACTGTTTGAAAAGATCATAGCATTGCCGAGGAAACTGAGAGGAATCCCAGTTAGTGCCGATGATAACTCGTAGCGCTTGTGCGTGCTCTCAAGAACTTGAGCATTTCCATATTCATCAAGGTTTTACCAACATCCGTGTCAAGGGTCCGGTAACACAACCTACTAGCCTGATGAATACCGGTGGAAGATGCAGATGCAAAGGAAGATAACACTTTCTCAGATTTCACCCTTGGCGGGTCCAAGGAAATAAAATCTGGATGATCGACCGAGAGACATTTAGCACTCCGCTTCTAATGTTCTCCTTGATGTGCTAGCGTAATCCATAGATAATTATGGTTTGATATCTAGAACATCAAGTAAAATGTCGGACTTCGGGAGCACAAGAATCCATAAGGAATAACTACGGAGGTAAATCCTACGAAATCCTTATGGGGAGGTGGCCAACTTCCTCAAACAAGATACTATAATAATAGGTCTACCGGATGGGTGTGTTGGCCACGACATCCACCTTGCCGGTTATTGAGAGACCAATATTATAATTCTTGGGAAATGTTCCAACCCATCATATCTGCCTGAGATTCAGATCTGGTTGGTGTCAGGATATTCTAGACTCATCGAGTCTAGGAAGAAAAATGAAAGTTTGCAACACAAATCGACGAGATGACGTTGCGAGATTCTCGGGGAGCGAACTACGATAGCAAGCTCCAAAACATGAGCTGGTTCTGCTACATACATGTGAACACGCTGTCCTAGACAAACATTATCACATGGTAGTCTTACAATAAAACACTACCGAGTTCAGGTGGGGAACCATAATCAAGGATATTGAAGTCTTGTGCATGACCTAGGATTAGCACATCAACTCCTTTTCCGTGAAAAAATCAATCAGTGGCTTGGTGTGCTAGGATATACATATGGAATGGAGGTTGCAAGTCTCCGAACCACAGAATACTTCGCACGTATGCATGACTGATTTGGGATGATTCCAAAGGAAACAACATTGACTTTCTCGAGTCCACGGCGGCAACTTGCATCCAATGCACATGAGCTAGAGGAAGTCTCTCCCTACATCCGAACATATGCTTCATGAGCTAGCATGAACAAATGCTTTCAAAAGTTTCCAACACTAACTTAATGTTCAACAACATCATGGAGGAGATAAGGATGTTGTCAATGGACTCAACAACAACTCATCGGAATTTCCATATCACTGGACTTCCACCATCGTGTGAACACGGTGATAGCATTGGTCGGACCCAAAAGATATAATGGTGTATGCTCGAGGGATCAACCACGAGGAAGACAACATTACGAGCATCGTTGGTTCTGACTTGATTTGACGATAGCCCACACTCAAATCAAAGGATTGATAAGACGATAGGTCCAGCAACTGATCACAGGGACCAATCGATGAAGATATCATCTTTCTTCAACACACACTACACAAGAATATCCCTTTGAAATGAACTAAGTTAGGCAAGCTTTTATCTTCCAACCCTCCAAGTTGTCGTTTAGCTTAACCAACTAGCTCAGGGATATCTAACACCGATTCTTGGAGAGAAGGTGGTTCACAAGAAACCAACTTGATCACGAGCTCAACATAGCGGTCAGGTGACAACCTGGTAATACTTCCGAGAAGATCTTCGGAAATCACGAACCACCGATATGTTACTAAGCTCGAGAACAATCTTGCTTTTCAGGGCAAGATGATATGATCAAATGAGCGAGGACTTGACAAAATCCTAACTCATCAATCAAAGAGTGCACCAGGAAATAAGGACTAGGTAGCACGATCAATCTTAGAATGGTGATTCAATAACCAACATACTAAGAATAAGATTATTGTCCATTAACTACCAAGCAATGGGGTTGCTAGGAGTATTGAGTTCACACATCATGATTCACTTGTCGGCACTCCGGCTGCAACAACACGGAACCGAGGAATGAAAAAGGATGGCGAGAAGTATCACTATGTCAAGAATTCACAAAAGGTGGTGCAATTCTCATGAAATTCTTGTCATAAAGAAGGTAATACTTCAGGGTAGAGCAGACCAGAAGCTGGATTGTAACTTGATCTGCGGAACACAACTACTTTGACCCAATCCTAAATATGGATGAGGTACTGGAGTTTGTTTCTCCTATTCATTCTAAAATAGAATGGCTTGGCGGAACACAAGGGTAATAGGCATCGACGAACGAATGCACGCATTGTCACATCCCTAGCTTCTGGTAATGCACTAGGCTAGACCTCTTGCTGCATCATGTTTAAATTCAAATGAAATTTGAATTGAGGAATTTTCAAAGCCTCAGAAACCTCTAAAAATAACCAACAATTAAATCTTCTCAAATGTGTCCAAGAAAATGTTCCTGATATCCTCTGGAAATATTGGCAAGAGGTAAAATCCAAACCAATATTTTTGGTGTCTCAGAAACATTTAATTTGGGCATTTGAATTAAATCAATAATTATTTGAATTGGATTTATATCTACTATTAAATAAATATAGGTCCAATAATTCTAAAATATTTTGTGGAGCATCGTTTTAATTCTTTTAGCTCCTAAAAATATTGTCAGAAGCAAAATAAATTGAATTGGTTTCAAAACCAAATTCAAAACAAACCTGCAAAATAGAAAACTGAAATAAAATAAAAAGAACAGAGCTTACCTGGGCCACTTACCGCAGCCTACCTGGCCCAGCCCCCCCTCCAGCCGGCCCAGCCCACCTCCCTCCTTGTCCTCTTCTTCCTCTGCCAGTAGGCAGAGGCGAGGCGTGGCGCGCGTCGACGCCGGCCACCTCCTGCTTCGCGCTGGAGGCCTCCCCCTTCGAGCCTATCCATGCGTGGAGACGCCACGCAGCCGCCCGGAGCCGTCCAGCCCTCCCTCTCTTCCCCTGGACCCCGTTCCCTCCTCTGCTTCCCTCCCGCGCACACCACCGAGCGGAGCTCGCCGTCTTCGTCGCCGTAACCATGGCCACCAGCCCTCCCTCGCCCATCCAGCGTGCTTGAGAGCTCCGTCACGACATCTTCGACCTCCCCACCAAGCCATGGAACTACGGACGCGCCACAACGTCGCCGGCATCGCCGTTTCCATCGCCGGCTGCCGAGGATCTTCACCACCATCGTCGCGTCCCCGAGCCGGCTAACCACCCCTACGGCACCGCTGTGAGCTCCCACGCCTCCCCTCCCTCTTTTCCCCTTCAATTGCGCCCTGTAGCCTCGATTCCACCGGAGCCGCGAGCTCGGCTCCGCCGGCGATGTCACCGCCGTTGTTGCAGGTCACCGAACTCGCGTCCGAGCACGACCTCGAGCTCGTGGATCTCCCAGGAGCCCGCCCAGCCTCTCAGCTCGCTCGCTCGCTAAGCGTAGCCCCGTGCCCGTGCTGGCCCGAACTCCGGTCGCCGCCGCGGACCCCGTTCCGGTGAGCTCGAGCCACCTCAGCCCCTGCCGTTTGCACAAATGGATGCGGGCGACTCCCAGCTACGCGTAGCTGCCCTCCGCCGGCCATTTGGTCACCGAAGGAGGAATTCCGACCCCCTCCGCCGTCTCGGGCTTCACCGGCGACGAGCCGCCGGCGTGTTAGCCTCGGCTGACCAGGGGTTTGACCTCCCCTAGGTCCATGACAGGTGGGCCCGGCCCCTGCTAACTTTGGTTAAGTTAATAACTACTTTTAGTTAAGCCACTGACCCACTGACAGTAGGCCCCACCCCTGGTCAAACCCCAGTCAGCGCTGGGTTTGAACGGGATTAACTCCTGTGACACTGACATATGGGTCCCACAGGTCAGGTTTGACCTGGAGGCGCCCAGTTGACCCTGCTGACGTCACTGTGACGTGGGGCTGACGCAATAAGTATTTTCTGGATTTAATTTAATTCTGAAATTCCAGAAAATTGTAAAAACTTCTAAAAATCATAGAAATTCAACCGTAACTCCAAATTAAATAATTTATATATGAAAAATTATCAGAAAAATTCAAGGAATCCATCTGTACCATTTTCATGCATGATAGAACAACTTATAGCTGCTGTTTAGCACAAATCAAATAAAGGGCATTTAAATAACCATATATGGAGTTTGAATTTGAATCTTGTATTCAAACCAACTTCATTTAATCTGTTGCTAGTTGCATTAGCCCAAAACACATTCATATTGCCATGTCATGAGCATGCATCATATTGTGCATTGCATTGATTGTATTTCTTCTTTGTTGCCGGTATCTGTTCCCTCCCAGTAGAGGATGTTCCGACGTTGTGATCGTTGACACTGATGAAGACTCAATGTTATCTTCAGAAGTGCCAGGCAAGCAAAACCCCCTTGTTCATTCCGATACAATCCTACTCTCTCGCTCCTGCTCTCTTTTACTGCATTAGGACAACAACGACATATTTGTTACTTGCTGCGGTAGCTGAACCCCTTTATCCTCTGCATGACCTGTCATTCCACAGTAATTAGATGAAACCCACTAGCATGAGTAGGAGTTGTTTGAGCCCTGATGTGCCTACTCATTCATGCTTGTTTGTCATGCCTGCTACTGCTTAGAGTTGAGTCAGGTCTGATTCATCGGGGATGAATCAGAGGTGTGTGAACATGTCCTACTGTGTGTGAGCTAAGTGTGTGAACACGATTTGGTAAAGGTAGCGGTGAGAGGCCATGTAGGAGTACATGGTGGGTTGTCTCATTGCAGCCGTCCTCAGGAACTGAGTTCTGTGTTTGTGATCCATGATTCAGCTACTACCACGCATTGGGCCCGAAACCAATGGACCCTCTCGGCTTCTTAATCACCCTTGTCCTCTGTCCAGGAGTTGCAAGTAGTTTCTGGTGTTTGTAGTATGCTGGAGGCCGTGCGCAGCGCTGACCGTAGGGGTGGGCTGTGATGCGGTAGGCACGTGGCACGGTGTACCGGGCGCCCGTTTGGTGTCTCGGGAACCCTGTTCACATCGTTTGGGGCTGTGAGCGAAACTCCGGCCGGATCTCCTCATGGATGGAACCCGAATAGGCGATAAACCTGGACTAGAGACTTGAGTGATTAGGTAGGTCGTGGCCGACACCCACGTTGGGCTTCCGCTTGAAGGTTGCCGAGTACATGTCGTGTAAACGGCAGTAAGTGGTGAGAGCGTGTGTGAAGAAGTACACACCTGCAGGGTTAACCTAATCTATTCGAATAGCCGTGTCCACGGAAAAGGACCTCTGGGTTGCTTATATCAGTTCATAGACAAGTGAAAGTGGATACTCTAAAATACGCAAGATAAGCGTGAGTGCTATGGATGGCGTTCTCGTAGGGAGACGGGAGCGGATCCATAGTGGTGTATTGATATGGTGAATATGTGGACTCGTGTGCGCCACCTCAAAAAAAGTTACTCGCAGTCGTAGTTCAGGATAGCCACCGAGTCAAAGCTGGCTTGCTGCAGTTAAACCCCACCATCCCTTTGTTGATAATGATGCATATGTAGATAGTTCTGATGTAAGTCTTGCTGGGTACATTTGTACTCACGTTTGCCTATTTTATGTTTTTGCAGAGAGACTTCGGTCTCGCTAGTAGTTTCACGTGGACTTCGACGTTTAGCTTGATACCTCAGCTACGATCTTGTGCCCTCGGCAGGATCTGATAGATAGTCAGGCTTCTCAGCCTTTTTCATTTATAGTTGTCTGTACTCAGACATGATAGCTTCCGCTTGTGCTTTGACTTGTATGCTCTGAGTGTTGGGTCATGAGACCCATGTTTGTAATATCTCGCTCCTCGGAGCCTATTGAATAAACTACTTGAGTCGTAGAGTCATTTTGTGATGCCATGTTGTATTGCACATATCGAGCATATTGTGTGTATGTTATTGAAATGCTTGGTATGTGTGGGATCTGACCATCTAGTTGTTTATCTTTAGTAGCCTCTCTTACCGGGAAATGTCTCCTAGTGTTTCCACTGAGCCATGGTAGCTTGCTACTGCTCCGGAACACTTAGGCTGGCCGGCATGTGTCCTTCTTCGTTCCTGTGTCTGTCCCTTCGGGGAAATGTCACGCGATGAATACCGGAGTCCTGTTAGCCTGCTACAGCCCGGTTCACCGGAGTCCTGCTAGCCCAGTGCTACAGCCTGGATTCACTCGCTGATGACCGACACGTTCGATGCTGGGTCATGGATGCCTGTCCCTGTAAGTTTGTGCCACTTTGGGTTTACGACTAGCCATGTCAGCCCGGGCTCCTTATCATATGGATGCTAGCGACACTGTCATATACGTGTGTCAAAAGGCGCAAACGGTCCCGGGCAAAGGTAAGGCGACACCCGTGGGAATACCGTGCGTGAGGCCGCAAAGTGATATGAGGTGTTACATGCTAGATCGATGTGGCATTGAGTCGGGGTCCTGACAGCGTTGGTATCAGAGCTTGACTGCCTGTAGGATTACCAAGCCAAACTGGTCGATGTTGAGTCTAGAAATTCTTTAGTTATATGTAGGGGAATTGTTTGTGGGTTGGAACGTAAGGCTCTTTTTACTCCTTATACCTCATGCCCTTCTGATCTGAGTCATCTTATCTTTCCTGCGGGGATTAAGAACTAGGCTATCTCTTCTTTCTATTAGGATCACGTGTTACTAATCAGTAGACTTATAAGATTGTTGGATTTAAGTCTCAGTTCAGTTCCTACTACTTCCGTATGTTAATTGTTGATCTCGGAACCTTGATATTGTGCTTCTGAGTGGTTATGCCACCATTTTGTGAATGTCTCAAATCTTTTCTGAGCATTTACAGCCGTTATGCTGTCCGAGTCATCCCAGGTTTCTAAGTAGTCTGATGCATTTGCAAATCCTTTCTTCCCGTTTCAATGTTCCCATGGGCCAGATTAACCACACTAATCAGTAAGTTGAGGTACTCCGTTACCTTGACATATATGTTGGAGATATTATTATGACCCTAGGTGTCTTAGGGGATCATCTAGTAATTTAGCCATGATTTGTGTTCCCAGTGTGATGATTCTGGCCATCATTCTCGAAAGCATCCTGTGATGCTACTTAGTAGTAGGTATTCTACTCCTTGAGCTTTGAACCCGAGATTCACTCTACTTACTTCATGTTGATAGTGTTTGCTAGTTCCTTCAGGATATTAGTAACTTTGCGATAGTCCTCGAGGTCCGTGGTATTTCCTTCTTCCAAATACTATGAACCGCTTATGGCAGATGTTTATTGGATCAAAAGATCACAATTAGAGTACTCTTGAGGAGTTCTCCATTCATAAATCGTGACTCTGCCAGTTCTACCTTTCTGCATGGGTTATCCGGAAGAAACATGTTGAACTTGGTTCGACATACTAATCTATGCGTCCACAACTCAGAAAATTATATGATCCTTTGAGTTGATCTATTTAGTTGCATTCTGACCCTCGTCTATCAATTGATAGTCAAGAGTATGCGTGCGTTCGTTTATCGATGCCTAATACTCTTGTGGTCCGTCAAGCCGTTCTATCGCAGAATGACTAGGAGAAACAAACTCCAGTACCTCTTCCATATCTAGGATTGGGTCAAAGAAGTTGTGCCCCGCAGATCAAATTGCTAATCCAGCCTTTGATCCTGTTCTACCCTGAAGTATTACCATCTTTATGTCGGGATTGTTATAGGAATTGCACACCATCCTATGAACTCTTGGTACAGTGATACTTCTTGCCATCATTGTTCATTCCTCGGTTCCGTGTTGTTGCAGCCGGAGTGCCGACAAGTGAATCATGATGTGTGAACTCAATACTCCTAGCAACCCCATTGCTTGGTAGTTAATGGACAATAATCTTATTCTTAGTATGTTGGTTATTGAATCACCATTCTAAGATTGATCGTGCTACCTAGTCTTTATTTCCTGGTGCACTCTTTGATTGATGAGTTAGGATTTTGTCAAGTCCTCGCTCATTTGATCATATCATCTTGCTCTGAAAAGCAAGATTGTTCTCGAGCTTAGTAACATATCGGTGGTTCGTGATTTTCCGAATATCTTCTCGAAAGTATCACCAGGTTGTCGCCTGACTGTTATGTTAAGCTCGTGATCAAGTTGGTTTATCCTGTAAACCACCCTTTCTCCAAGAATCCGTGTTGGATACCCCTGAGCTAGTTGGTTAAGCTATGCATCAACTTGGAGAGTTGGAAGATAGAAGCTTGCCCGATTTAGTTCATCCAAAGGGATATTCTTGTGTAGTGTGTGTTGAAGAAAGATGATATCTTCATCGATTGGTCCTTGTGATCAGTTGCTGGACCTATTGTCTTATCAATCCTTTGATTTGAGTGTGGGCTATCGTCAAATCAAATCAGTACCAACGATGCTCGTAATGTTGTCTTATTTCGTGGTTGATCCCTCGAGCATACACCATTATATCTTTTAGGTCTGACCAATGCTATCACTTGTTCACTTAACTATGGAATTCCTTTTAAAAGGAAACCCAGATGAATTGTTGTTGTGCCCATTGACAACATCCTTGTCTTCTCCATAATTTTGCTGAACATTAAGCTAGTGTTGGAAACTTTTGAAAGCATTTGTTCATGCTAGCTCATGAAGCATATGTTTGGATGAAGGTAGTGACTTCCTTTAATTCATGTGCATCTGATGCAAGTTGCCGCCGTGGATTCGAGAAAGTCAATGTTGCTTTCTTTGGAATCATTCCAAATCAGTCATGCACACGTGCGAAGAATGCTGTGGTTTGAAGACTTGCAACCTTCAATCTATATGTATCCCTAGCACACCAAGCCACTGATTGATTTGTTCAAGGAGAAGGAGTTCCTCCATAAGAGCTAATCCGGACTTATGAAAGAACTTCGATATCCTCGCTGATGGTTCCCAACCTGAACTCGGTAGTGTTTTATTATAAGACTACTTTGTGGTCATGCTTGTCTTGGGCAACGTGTTCACATGTTTGTAGCAGAACCAGCTCATGTTTTGGAGCTTGCTATCGTAGTTCATCTTCCGAGAATCTCGCAACGTCATCTCGTCGATTTGTGTTGCAAACTTTCGTTTTTCTTCCTAGACTCGATGAGTCTGGAATATCCTGACACCAACCAGATCTGAATCTCAGGCAGATATGATGGGTTGGAACATTTCCCAAGAACTATAATATTGGTCTCGCGATAACCGATAAAGTGGATGTCATGGCCAACACACCCAGCCGGAAGACCTGTTATTATAATATCTTGATTGATGAAGTTGGCCACCTTCCCATAAGGACTTCGTAGGATTTACTCTCTAGTTGTGCCTTATGATTTGTTGTGTTCCCGAAGTCCGACCTTTACTTGATGTTCTAGTTATCAAACCGTATCTATGAATGGGATACACTAGCACATCAAGGAGAACATTAGAAGCAGAGTGCTAAATGTCTCTCGGTCGATCATCCAGATTTTGTTCCTTGGCTTCACTAAGGTGTAATCTGAGAAGGTGTTATCTTCCTTTGCATCTGCATCCTCCATCACCATTCATCATGGTAGTAAGTTGTGTTACCGGACCCTTGACACGGATGTTGGTAAAACCTTGATGAATATGGAAATGCTCAAGTTCTTGAGAGCACGCACAAGCGCTACGTCTTATCATCGGCACTAGCTGGGATTGCCCCAGATTTCCTCGGTTATGCTATAACCACTCCAACAGTGAATTCACTCTCTATTGTTGGGTTCTTCCCCAGTTACCAGAATCATTCCCAGCATTTGCATTTTGTTCCCAGCTTGCACCGCCAATGTACCATTCTACCATGGGTCTCTTCCATTTCCGGTGATAAGCAAAATTCATCCATTACGTTGTCTTCAACAAGGTAATCCACATCATCCAAGTTTGAGTATGCCATTCTACCGAACCCCTCTAAATGATCGATTATGATTTGCCTTAAGCTGGTATAAAGAGTTCAATGATCTCTGAATCAAAGGTAATTCTTTTGCCACTTAAGGGGAGATATCTACGAGTCACGGTTCCGAAGGTGTCTCGTTGTGGTATCATGGCAACTCAACTCCTCGCTACGTTGACAACCGATTACCACCTTCTTAAGTGTGGAATTGTTGTCCACCTAGTGAACCTTCGTCATCCGTTTCTTTCCACCCCTCTTCATGTGTATCTCGTGTCTCAACCCGAGAGATGGTCCTATGTCTCATTCCGTGAGTTGTTCGATCTTCAAGAAGATCGACCCTTCTAGAGTCTCCTTCTTCCCTCCATGTCATGTTGGCAGGATTTCTCAAGACAATGATGGTGAATGAATCAACGTTCAACTGAAGTGCACCCTGGATCGTGAAGATTGTACTAGTTTGCGTTTCCCCTTCATCCTACCCTACGCTTGAATCTCGAGATGAGATTCTTGTTTAGTGGGGGTGAGTTGTCACATCCCTAGCTTCTGGTAATGCACTAGGCTAGACCTCTTGCTACATCATGTTTAAATTCAAATGAAATTTGAATTGAGGAATTTTCAAAGCCTCAGAAACCTCTAAAAATAACCAACAATTAAATCTTCTCAAATGTGTCCAAGAAAATGTTCCTGATATCCTCTGGAAATATTGGCAAGAGGTAAAATCCAAACCAATATTTTTGGTGTCTCAGAAACATTTAATTTGGGCATTTGAATTAAATCAATAATTATTTGAATTGGATTTATATCTACTATTAAATAAATATAGGTCCAATAATTCTGAAATATTTTGTGGAGCATTGTTTTAATTCTTTTAGCTCCTAAAAATATTGTCAGAAGCAAAATAAATTGAATTGGTTTCAAAACCAAATTCAAAACAAACCTGCAAAATAGAAAACTGAAATAAAATAAAAAGAACAGAGCTTACCTGGGCCACTTACCGCAGCCTACCTGGCCCAGCCCCCCCTCCAGCCGGCCCAGCCCACCTCCCTCCTTGTCCTCTTCTTCCTCTGCCAGTAGGCAGAGGCGAGGCGTGGCGCGCGTCGACGCCGGCCACCTCCTGCTTCGCGCTGGAGGCCTCCCCCTTCGAGCCCATCCATGCGTGGAGACGCCACGCAGCCGCCCGGAGCCGTCCAGCCCTCCCTCTCTTCCCCTGGACCCCGTTCCCTCCTCTGCTTCCCTCCCGCGCACACCACCGAGCGGAGCTCGCCGTCTTCGTCGCCGTAACCATGGCCACCAGCCCTCCCTCGCCCATCCAGCGTGCTTGAGAGCTCCGTCACGACATCTTCGACCTCCCCACCAAGCCATGGAACTACGGACGCGCCACAACGTCGCCGGCATCGCCGTTTCCATCGCCGGCCGCCGAGGATCTTCATCGTCAATTCACCACCATCGTCGCGTCCCCGAGCCGGCTAACCACCCCTACGGCACCGCTGTGAGCTCCCACGCCTCCCCTCCCTCTTTCCCCTTCAATTGCGCCCTGTAGCCTCGATTCCACCGGAGCCGCGAGCTCGGCTCCGCCGGTGATGTCGCCGCCGTCGTTGCAGGTCACCGAACTCGCGTCCGAGCACGACCTCGAGCTCGTGGATCTCCCAGGAGCCCGCCCAGCCTCTCAGCTCGCTCGCTCGCTAAGCGTAGCCCCGTGCCCGTGCTGGCCCGAACTCTGGTCGCCGCCGCGGACCCCGTTCCGGTGAGCTCGAGCCACCTCAGCCCCTGCCGTTTGCACAAATGGATGCGGGCGACTCCCAGCTACGCGTAGCTGCCCTCCGCCGGCCATTTGGTCGCCGAAGGAGGAATTCCGACCCCCTCCGCCGTCTCGGGCTTCACCGGCGATGAGCCGCCGGCGTGTTAGCCTCGGCTGACCAGGGGTTTGACCTCCCCTAGGTCCATGACAGGTGGGCCCGGCCCCTGCTAACTTTGGTTAAGTTAATAACTACTTTTAGTTAAGCCACTGACCCACTGACAGTAGTCCCCACCCCTGGTCAAACCCCAGTCAGCGCTGGGTTTGACCGGGATTAACTCCTGTGACACTGACATATGGGTCCCATAGGTCAGGTTTGACCTGGAGGCGCCCAGTTGACCCTGCTGACGTCACTGTGACGTGGGGCTGACGCAATAAGTATTTTCTGGATTTAATTTAATTCTGAAATTCCAAAAAATTGTAAAAACTTCTAAAAATCATAGAAATTCAACCGTAACTCCAAATTAAATAATTTATATATGAAAAATTATCAGAAAAATTCAAGGAATCCATCTGTACCATTTTCATGCATGATAGAACAACTTATAGCTGCTGTTTAGCACAAATCAAATAAAGGGCATTTAAATAACCATATATGGAGTTTGAATTTGAATCTTGTATTCAAACCAACTTCATTTAATCTGTTGCTAGTTGCATTAGCCCAAAACACATTCATATTGCCATGTCATGACCATGCATCATATTGTGCATTGCATTGATTATATTTCTTCTTTGTTGCCGGTATCTGTTCCCTCCCAGTAGAGGATGTTCCGACGTTGTGATTGTTGACACTGATGAAGACTCAATGTTATCTTCAGAAGTGCCAGGCAAGCAACACCCCCTTGTTCATTCCGATACAATCCTACTCTCTCGCTCCTGCTCTCTTTTACTGCATTAGGACAACAACGATCATATTGTTACTTGCTGCGGTAGCTGAACCCCTTTATCCTCTGCATGACCTGTCATTCCACAGTAATTAGATGAAACCCACTAGCATGAGTAGGAGTTGTTTGAGCCCTGATGTGCCTACTCATTCATGCTTGTTTGTCATGCCTGCTACTGCTTAGAGTTGAGTCAGGTCTGATTCATCGGGGATGAATCAGAGGTGTGTGAACATGTCCTACTGTGTGTGAGCTAAGTGTGTGAACACGATTTGGTAAAGGTAGCGGTGAGAGGCCATGTAGGAGTACATGGTGGGTTGTCTCATTGCAGCCGTCCTCAGGAACTGAGTTCTGTGTTTGTGATCCATGATTCAGCTACTACCACGCATTGGGCCCGAAACCAATGGACCCTCTCGGCTTCTTAATCACCCTTGTCCTCTGTCCAGGAGTTGCAAGTAGTTTCTGGTGTTTGTAGTATGCTGGAGGCCGTGCGCAGCGCTGACCGTAGGGGTGGGCTGTGATGCGGTAGGCACGTGGCACGGTGTACCGGGCGCCCGTTTGGTGTCTCGGGAACCCTGTTCACATCGTTTGGGGCTGTGAGCGAAACTCCGGCCGGATCTCCTCATGGATGGAACCCGAATAGGCGATAAACCTGGACTAGAGACTTGAGTGATTAGGTAGGTCGTGGCCGACACCCACGTTGGGCTTCCGCTTGAAGGTTGCCGAGTACATGTCGTGTAAACGGCGGTAAGTGGTGAGAGCGTGTGTGAAGAAGTACACCCCTGCAGGGTTAACCTAATCTATTCGAATAGCCGTGTCCACGGAAAAGGACCTCTGGGTTGCTTATATCAGTTCATAGACAAGTGAAAGTGGATACTCTAAAATACGCAAGATAAGCGTGAGTGCTATGGATGGCGTTCTCGTAGGGAGACGGGAGCGGATCCATAGTGGTGTATTGATATGGTGAATATGTGGACTCGTGTGCGCCACCTCAAAAAAGTTACTCGCAGTCGTAGTTCAGGATAGCCACCGAGTCAAAGCTGGCTTGCTGCAGTTAAACCCCACCATCCCTTTGTTGATAATGATGCATATGTAGATAGTTCTGATGTAAGTCTTGCTGGGTACATTTGTACTCACGTTTGCCTATTTTATGTTTTTGCAGAGAGACTTCGGTCTCGCTAGTAGTTTCGCGTGGACTTCGACGTTTAGCTTGATACCTCAGCTACGATCTTGTGCCCTCGGCAGGATCTGATAGATAGTCAGGCTTCTCAGCCTTTTTCATTTATAGTTGTCTGTACTCAGACATGATAGCTTCCGCTTGTGCTTTGACTTGTATGCTCTGAGTGTTGGGTCATGAGACCCATGTTTGTAATATCTCGCTCCTCGGAGCCTATTGAATAAACTACTTGAGTCGTAGAGTCATTTTGTGATGCCATGTTGTATTGCACATATCGAGCATATTGTGTGTATGTTATTGAAATGCTTGGTATGTGTGGGATCTGACCATCTAGTTGTTTATCTTTAGTAGCCTCTCTTACCGGGAAATGTCTCCTAGTGTTTCCACTGAGCCATGGTAGCTTGCTACTGCTCCGGAACACTTAGGCTGGCCGGCATGTGTCCTTCTTCGTTCCTGTGTCTGTCCCTTCGGGGAAATGTCACGCGATGAATACCGGAGTCCTGTTAGCCTGCTACAGCCCGGTTCACCAGAGTCCTGCTAGCCCAGTGCTACAGCCTGGATTCACTCGCTGATGACCGACACGTTCGATGCTGGGTCATGGATGCCTGTCCCTGTAAGTTTGTGCCACTTTGGGTTTACGACTAGCCATGTCAGCCCGGGCTCCTTATCATATGGATGCTAGCGACACTGTCATATACGTGTGTCAAAAGGCGCAAACGGTCCCGGGCAAAGGTAAGGCGACACCCGTGGGAATACCGTGCGTGAGGCCGCAAAGTGATATGAGGTGTTACATGCTAGATCGATGTGGCATTGAGTCGGGGTCCTGACACGCATACTCTTGACTATCAATTGATAGACGAGGGTCAGAAGACAACTAAAGAGGGACAACTCAAAGGAACATACGATTTTCTGAGTTGTGGATGCATGGTTTAGCATGTCGAACGAATTCCACATATTTCTTCCGGATAACCCATGCAGAAAGGTAGAACTGGCAGAGTCACAATTATGAATGGAGAACCCATCGAGAGCACTCCTGTTGTGATCTTTTGATCCAATAAACATCTGCCATAAGCGGTTCATAGTATTTGGAAGAAGGAAACACCACGGACCTCGAGGACTATCGCAAAGTTACTAATATCCTGAAGGAACTAGCAAACACTATCAACATGAGGTAAGTAGAGTGAATCTCGGGTTCAAAACCCAAGGAGTAGAATACCTACTACTAAGTGGCATCACGGGATGCTTTTGAGAGTAAAAGCCAGAATCATCACACTGGGATCACAAAACATTGCTAGATTACTAGGTGACTCCCTAAACACCTAGGGCCATAATAGTAACTACAACATAATGTCAAGGCAATAGAATACCTCAACTCACAATTAGTGTGATTAACCTGGCCTAAAAAGACATTGAAACCAGAGGAAAAAGGATTTTGCAAATGCATCAGACTGTTTAGAAACCTGGAATGACTCGGTCAGCATAACGGCTGTAAATGCTCAAAAAGATTTGGGACAATCACAAAAAATGGTGGCATAACCACTCAGAAGCACAATATCAAGGTTTCGAGATCATCAGTTAACATACAGAAGTAGTAGGAACTGGACTCAAGCTTAAATTGAACAATCTTATAAGTCTACGGACTAGTAATACGTGATCCTGATAGATCGAAGAGATAGCCTAGTTCTTAATCCCCATAGGAAAGATAAGATGACTCAGATCAGAAGGGCATAAGGTATAAGGAGTAAAAAGAGCCTTACGTTCCATCCCACAATCAATTCCCTTACATATAACTAAAGCATTTCTAGACTCAACTTCGACCAGTTTGGCTTGGTAATCCTACAGGCAGTCAAGCTCTGATACCAACGCTGTCAGAGCCCCCGACTCAATGCCACATCGATCTAGCATGTAACACCTCATATCACTTTGCGGCCTCACGCACGGTATTCCCACGGGTGTCGCCTTACTTTAGCCCGGGACCGTTTGCGCCTTTTGGCACACGTATATGACGGTGTCGCTAGCATCCATATGATAAGGAGCCCGGGCTGACATGGCTAGTCGTAAACCCAAAGTGGCACAGACTTACAGGGACAGGCATCCATGACCCAGCATTGAACGTGTCGGTCATCAACGAGTGAATCCAGGCTGTAGCACTGGGCTAGCAGGACTCCGGTGAACCGGGCTGTAGCAGGCTAACAGGACTCCGGTATTCATCGCGTGACATTTCCCCGAAGGGACAGACACAGGAACGAAGAAGGACACATGCCGGCCAGCCTAAGTGTTCCGGAGCAGTAGCAAGCTACCATGGCTCGGTGGAAACACTAGGAGACATTTCCCGGTAAGAGAGGCTACTAAAGATAAACGACTAGATAGTCAGATCCCACACATACCAAGCATTTCAATAACATACACACAATATGCTCGATATATGCAAATACAACATGGCATCACAACATGACTCTATGACTCGAGTAATTTATCAATAGGCTCCGAGGAGCGAGATATTACAAACATGGGTCTCATGACCCAACATTCAGAGCATACAAAACAAAGCACAAGCGGAAGCTATCATGTCTGAGTACAGACATCTATAAATGAAAAAGGCTGAGAAGCCTGACTATCTACCAAATCCTGCCGAGGCACAAGATCGTAGCTGAGGTAACAAGCTAAACGTCGAAGTCCACGCGAAACTACTAGTGAGACCGAAGTCTCTCTGCAAAAACATAAAATAGGCAAAGGTGAGTACAAATGTACCTAGCAAGACTTACATCAGAACTATCTACATATGCATCATTATCAACAAAGGGGGATGGTGGGGTTTAACTGCAGCAAGCCAGCTTTCACTCGGTGGCTAACCTGAACTACGACTGCAAGTAACTCTTTTGAGGTGGCGCACACGAGTCCACATATTCACCAACCAATACACCACTATGGATCCGCTCCCGTCTCCCTACGAGAACGCCATCCATAGCACTCACGCTTATCTTGCGTATTTTAGAGTATCCACTTTCACTTGTCTATGAACTATGCAAGGGGTCCAAGTTTCCATATCCGAGGAATCCGGCTATTCGAATAGATGATGTTAACCCTGCAGGGGTGTACTTCTTCACACACGCTCCCGCCACTTACCGCCCTGTACACGTCATGTACCTCGGCAACCTTCAAGCGGAAGCCGGGCGAGGGAGTCGGCCACGACCTGACTAACCGAACAAGTCTCTAGTCCAGGTTTATCGCCTATTCGGGTTCCATCCGCAAGGAGATCCGGCCGGGGTGTCGCTTACGGCCCCAAACGATGTGAGCAGGGTTCCCAAGCCCACCATCCGGGTGCCACTTGGTACACCGGGCCACTGTGCCTAGTCTGTCCCAAGCCCACCTGTACCGGGTGCCACTTGGTAGACTACTAACACTACCTACAAACACCAGAAACTAGTTGCAACTCCTGGACAGAGATCATGTTGATTAATAAGTCGAGAGGGGTCGAGTTACCGGAACCCAATGTGTGGTAGTAGCTGTTCATGGTTCACACACACAGAACTCAGTTCCTGAGGACGGCTGCAATGAGACAACCCACCATGTAATCCTACATGGCCTCTCACCGCTACCTTTACCAAATCGTGTTCACACACTTAGCTCACACACGGTAGGACATGTTCACACGCCTCTGATTCATCCCCGATGAATCAGACCTGACTCAACTCTAAGCAGTAGCAGGCATGACAATCAAGCATGAATGAGTAGGCACATCAGGGCTCAAATAACTCCTACTCATGCTAGTGGGTTTCATCTATTTACTGTGGCAATGACAGGTCATGCAAAGGATAAAGGGGTTCAGCTACCGCAGCAGGTAACAAATATGTCGTTGTTATCCTAATGCAGTAAAAGAGAGCAGGGGCGAGAGAGTGGGATTTTATCGGAATGAACAAGGGGGTTTTGCTTGCCTGGCACTTCTGAAGATAACATTGAGTCTTCATCAGTGTCAACGATCACATCATCGGTATAACGTCTACCGAGGGGGAACAACACCGGCAAACACAGAAGAAACACAATCAATGCAATGCACAATATTATGCATGATCATGACATGGCAATATGAATGTGTTTTGGGCTAATGCAACTAGCAACAGTTAAATGAAGTTGGTTTGAATACAAAATTCAAATTCAAACTCCATATGTGATTATTTAAATGTCATTCACTTCATTTGCCCTAAACAGTAGTGATAAGTTGTTCTAACATGCATGAAAATGGTACAGATGGATTCCTTGAATTTTTCTGATAATTTTTCATATATAAATTATTTAATTTGGAGTTACGGTTGAATTTCTAGGATTTATTGAAGTTTTAGCTATTTTCTGGAATTTCCTGGTTATTTTTAAATCCAGAAAATACTTATTGCGTCAGCCCCACGTCACAGTGACGTCAGCAGGGTCAACTGGGCTGGCTCGGGTCAAACCTGACGTGTGGGGGCCACACGTCAGTGACACAGGAGCTAATCCTGGTCAAACCCAGCGCTGACTGGGGTTTGACCAGGGGTGGGGCCCACTGTCAGTGGCTGTGGGTTTAATTAGTTGGGTCATTAACACTAATTAAGCGTGCCACGTCGGCGGTCGCTGGAGTATCGCCGGCGGCGACCATTCCGCACGGCAGCGCGGCTCGGATTTGAGCTAGGGGCGATGGTTTGGCGCGCGGTTTGGCTCATTAGAACGTCCGCGACGCGGCGCGTCCAGCAGTGGCTGTGGCCGCGGCTGGGGTGGCCGGAGCCGACGACGGCGATGGCAAGTGCGGCGGCCGGAGCTTCGGGTTCGAGCGGGGCGAGGCCACAGAGGACGGGAGGGATGGCTAAGGGGCTCGCCGAGCTCCTGAAGATGCTAGGAGCACGGTGCCGTGCTCGGTTTTGAGCCTTGCTGGCTGTAGTGACGGCGGCGACATCGCCGGCGGCGTGGGGTTCTCGGCTCGTTGTGAACGGCGGCTAGAGAGGGAGGTAGGGCACGGGGAGAGGGGGAATCGGGTCAAGGGCTCACCGCGGAGCTGCAGGGAGGGTTAGTGGGCTCGGGGGCGCGCCGGAGTGGCCGAATCGACGGAGAAGGGCGCCGGGGCCGAAGCTTGGAGATGATGACGATGGCGGCTGCTCGGGGCCCTCCTAGTCGCGTGAGACGTCGAGGAGGTCGAGGGAGGCACTGCGGAGCTCGGGAGCGCGTCGGGGAGGAGAGGGGGTGGTGGTGGCCGCGGCGGACGACGTCGGTGGCGACGGGGCTCCGCTCGGTGGAGGATAGAGGGAGCCAGAGAAAGGGGGGGAGAAGTGAGAGGGGGTCGGGGAGGCGCGTGGCGTCTCCGGGCGTCGAGGAGGGAGGCAACCAGGCAGGAGGTGGCCAGGGGGAAATAGGAGGTGGCCGAGGCCTCTCGGGCGCGCGCCACGCCTCGCCTCTGTTCGTCCTCCTGGCAGAGGAGGAAGAGGACAAGGGGGAGGAGGTGGGCTGGGCCGGCCAGATGGAGCTGGGCCAGGTAAGTGGCGCCAGGTAAGTTTGGGCCGGGTGGGCTGACAGGTAAGCTGAGGGAAGTCTCTCTCTCTGCTTTATTTACTGTTTTCTATTTTTGTTCTGTTTTATTTAATTGGCACTGAATTTTAATTCAAACAGAATTTGAAAACAGTGCCAAAACTCCCCTGGATATTTTTAAGTCACTTAATGGACTTCTCCACACATAACAAAAAATATCTCAGGTCATTTGAAAATATATTCATTATCTATTATGAATATAACTCCAAATTCAAATAAAATATTGATTTAAAATCAGAGCCCAATAATTCCTTAGAAATGTCCCAAAATTTTGGTTTGATTTATAACTCTTGCCAAAATTGTCAGAGCTATTTCTAGGGCATTTTGGATTCACTGATTGCAATTTTAGGGTTTCTTGCCCCTCTTTATTTAGGGTTTTGAGGCTTCCAATTTCCCTCAGTTCAAATTTCAGAATTTAAACATGATGCACACACCAGGCAGCACCAGAAGCTAGGGATGTGACACGCAAGCTGCAGCATTATTTTCAGGGACACCCCATCAAGGTTGTCTCAGCGTACCCTTTGGAAAGGGTGCTCAGGAGCCCTAACTCAGCTGGAAGAGTCACTAAGTGGAACATTGAAATGCAAGCATTTCAGCTCGAATTCAACACAACCAGAGTTATCAAGGGGGCCGCCTTGGCAGATTTCGTAGCGGAGTGGACGGAGGCGCCGGGCCTCAAGGCTGATGAAGATCGGTCCCTCTCCCCGGGAAGCGAGGCACCGGACGGTTGGGTCATGTACTTCGACGGGGCATTCTCCAGGCATGGTGCGGGGGCTGGTGCGGTGCTTATATCTCCTACCCAAGACAAGCTCTACTACGCCGTGCAGCTCTGTTTCTAGCACGGAGAAAAGGTCTCCAACAACATAGCAGGATACGAAGGCTTGATAGCAGGGCTCAAGGCCATGGCCGCCCTCGGAGTAAAGTGTCTTACCATCAAAGGTGATTCACAACTCCTGGTCAACTTCTCCAACAAAGTATATGAGCCGAGGGATGAGCACATGGAAGCCTACCTTGCGGAGGTCCGCAGGATGGAGAAGCAGTTCTGGGGGCTGGAGTTACAGCACATGCCCCGTGGCACCAATCAGGAGGCCGACGACATCGCCAGACGAGCATCCAGGCGATTACCTCAGGAGCCTGGCGTCTTCGAAGAGCGGCTCTTCAAGCCCTCGGCCACGCCATCACTGTCAAGCGTGGCTCAGCCCCGGGAGGAGCTCCCCCAGCCGCCAGCCTCGGGAGCCCTGGTCTGTGGCCCGACCTCAGGGGCGCGTCTGCTCTTGACAATGGAGCCTCAGGAGGGGTGCTGGATCACGGAGCTCCGGAGCTATCTGACATAAGGGATCATGCCAGAGAGGGAAGAGGAAGCGGAGCGCGTGGTGCGGCAGGCCACAGCATACTGCATCAGGGATGGAGAGCTCTACCGAAGGCGACCGAATGATGTGTCCCTGTGCTGCATCTCCAGGGAGCAAGGGAAGGAACTGCTGGCGGATATACACGGTGGGGACTATGGGCATCATTCATCATCACGGACCCTCGTTGGCAAGGCGTTCTGCAGTGGGTTCTATTGGCCCACTACGCTCAATGATGCCGTCGAACTGGTGAAGGCTTGCGAGGCCTGCCAGTTCCACGCCAAGCAGATCAATCAGCCGGCTGGAGGTCTGCAAACTATACCCCTCTCATGGCCATTTGCAGTCTGGGGGCTGGATATCCTGGGCCCATTTACTCGGGCGCCAGGGGGCTACCGCTACCTCTACGTCGCCATGGACAAGTTCACTAAATGGGCTGAAGTGGAAGCCGTCCGCACCATCCCCGCAGGGTCGGCGGTCAAGTTCATCAAGGGCATCGTGAGCCGGTTCGGGGTGCCGAACTACATCATCACCGAAAACAGTTCGCAGTTCACCAGTAACCTCTTCAAAACGTACTGTGCTAACCTTGGAACGCAGATATGCTACGCTTCAGTGGCGCACCCCCGGAGCAACGGTCAGGCCGAGCGAGCCAACGCGGAGGTCCTGAGGGGCCTCAAGACCAGGACATTCAAGAAGAAGTTGGAGGCTTGCGGCCGAGATTGGTGCGATGAGCTCTAGTCCGTGTTGTGGTCCATCCGCATGACCGCGACCAAGCCAACTAGCGAGACCCCATTCTTCCTGGTCTATGGAGCTGAAGCGGTCCTCCCTCACGAGGTCAGACGTTGTTCCGCGCGGGTCCTGGCGTTCGATGAGGCACAGCAGGACACCATGCGGAGGATAGACCTCGTGCTGGGGGAGGAGCGTCGCCAGGAAGCTGCGCTCCGAGCAGCAAGATACCAGCAAGCGTTGCGGCGATACCACTGCCGCAACATCCGCCCCAGGACACTCGAGGTAGGAGACCTCGTGCTCAGGCGGGTCCTCTCCAGGGAGGGACTGCATAAGCTCTCTCCCATGTGGGAGGGCCCGTTCAAGGTTGTTCATGTTTCGAGGCCCGGCTCCGCGCGCCTGGAGACTCAGGAGGGGGTGCCCATCCAGAACGCGTGGAACATCCAGCACCTCCGGAGGTTTTACCCTTGAAATGGCCCAGAGCCTGTGAAGAAGGCGAACGCCTGTGAAGATGTTGCATTTTGGAAAAGGCCCAGAGCCTGTGAAGAAGGCGAACGCCTGTGAAGATGTTGTGTTTTGGAAAAGGCCCAGAGCCTGTGAAGAAGGCGAACGCCTGTGAAGTTGTTGCGTTTTGGAAAAGGCCCAGAGCCTGTGAAGAAGGCGAATGCCTGTGAAGTTGTTGCGTTTTGGAAAAGGCCCAGAGCCTGTGAAGAAGGCGAACGCCTGTGAAGCTGTTGCATTTTGGAAAAAGCCCAGAGCCTGTGAAGAAGGCGAACGCCTGTGAAGTTTATCCTCCCGAGAAAGGCCCGGAGCCTGTGAAGAAGGCCAATGCCTGTGAAGCTCGCCGCCCGTGACACTCTCACGTAATAATGAGTGGGGATGTACACGCCCCGGAGTCTCAGGAGCGCCCGCCTCAGGCCCTGGGGCTCCCTCCGACGCCCAGTGGCAGCACTTAGCTCCGCGCTGGTGAGAAGACGTCGAAGACTAGATTAGGTGCCGGACACGGCTTTTCTCTTTTGCTTTATGCAGTTGGCGTGTTCATCCCCATTCGAGGTTTTGCTGAAGTTGTTGTCGTCTTTGGTTTGTGCCTCTTTGCCTCTTTCGCTCTCCTGCCCCGATTTCTCTCGCGCGAGTCTCGCGAGGGAGCACCGCGGGCACCCTCGCGAGTGTTTTCTGCCCTTGTCGTTCGAGGCTACCCAACCCGGGTCCACTACAGGAGCACCCCTCCAGTCTGTGCCCCACGGGCATCGCAACACAAACATAGGGCCTGGGTCGATCGCCTCCATGGCCGAGGCCGGGAACTACCTTTCCAGACTAACCCTCGCAGGACATGGAACGTTCGACGAAGCCTCGGCTTCGAGAAGCAAGGGTCACGACAAGCCCTCCCCCCGAGCTAAGTAATTTCTGCGCACTAGCGAACGGCACAAAGGCACAATACCAGAATAGCGGAAGCAGTACAATAATTAAATAGCAATAGTCCAAACACACCCTCGCGGGGCCCTACACTACTGTCTTTTTGCCCAGGGAAAGGGAAAACAAAACAGGCGCGACTTGCCCGACACCAGCTCGCGAGGGAGACCCGAACTGCCTCCAGAGCTCAGGAGGACTCTGTCTCGTGCTTCACCGGGGCGCGACGCGGGCAGACCCGCTACCTCCCTCCAGGCGGGTGCGGCGACGCGGAGGCTGATCGCGGCCGCCGCTGGAGGAGCCGCTGCTCGAAGAAGAGCCGTCGAAGCTCGATGAACCTCGACCGCCACCTGTTGCGCGCGCTGTCGTCTTCATCATCGCCGAGGCTAGACCCATGGTCGCGGTCGTCGTTCTCAGGACAACACCTAGCACGACGACCATCTTCCCCGAACACCCTCACGTAGAGGGTGGCATCGCCGTTGAACTTGAAGTGCAGGGTGCACCACCGGATCAGACCACGCGCTCGGGCAAACGTTTGCCAACCGCGGGTCAGGGCCAAGCTCTCGGCTGCAGAGACCTCCAGCGAAGCCCAGGAGGCTCGGCCGCAGCAGCTGTCCGCCTGAAGCCAGAGGCCGCCCGGGGTGCCAGCAGGAAGCTCACCTAGGAGGAAGCGAGGAAGTTGGAGCCGGGTGCTGGCCGGTTCCGCCGCCCACACGACAAACTCCGGCAGCACCTCGGCCGAGTGGGAGTGCGGCCTAGGGGGACGTGCGGCCGTAGCACGTCCCCCAGTGGCGGCAGACCGCCCTTCACCACGCAGAAGGTCGCCTCCGCGACCGCGGGGAGCCGCCATGGGAGTCGCAGGGTGTTTGCGGGGACGGCCTCGACCGCGCTTGGGTGGAGCAGAGTCAAGTTCCACCTGGCGGGCCTTCCCTTTCTCCACGGCTGAGAACCTGTTTGGCGGAGCCTTGAAGAAGGAAGAGAAGCAAGAGGGGATGGACCGGAAGGGCAGGCGCCTTCCCGTATTTATACCCAGAGGAGGCCAACCGCCGGCCTCCACGTTCACAGGTAATCATGACCCGCTTTGCATGCAGGGACTTGTCAGCTCACGCAGTTGCCGAGGCGTCGTGGGGGAGCGGAGCCGCCCACGTCCAATCAACCGCCACGCGGCGCCCAAGGCCGTAGGCTGATAGGGCATGCGATGCTTTGCACTTGCCCCTTCGCCTCTCTGCTCAGCCAAGTTCGGGCGCACCTTGGGCCCGGGGGCTACTGTCGGCGTTCTGGGAATGGGGGTCCCCAGACTTGCCTGCCTGCGGCCTATGGCGTGGCTCAAGGGGCGGTCCAGCATGGCCCACCTTCATTAGCACGAGCTCAAGACCCTCGCGAGGGGCCAAGCCTCGCGGGGTGGACGACAAGGAGCCTCCTCGGGCGCGGCCTCGTCAGGCTGGCTCACGAGGAGGCGGAGAGATCAAGGCGGGGTACCTCACAAGGTGCCCATGAAGCAAGCCATGACGACCAAGAGCGCCAGGCGGGCGCCAATCCACGCAGTGTCCCCCTTTCCTCTTTGGTGCAAAGGGAGCAAGCGCAGGCGAGAGCATCAAGCAAAGGCATCCATTTTGGTGCAACAAGACCAAGACCGTCTCAACGACAGGATGGGGGTCATCGTGGAGCCCAAGCCGGCATCACCACCAGAGCCTTTGGCAGGCGAGGACCAACTTTAGTCAGGATAAGTGTACTAGATGTTCCCCTTCAAAATGGCCAATTGTTGGTGCCCTTCCCACTCAATATTTGGGAAGAGGCCCAGGGCCTTTGCCTATAAATAGGACTAGCCACCCACAAGGTAGCGGGATCGAGAAACCGAACCAGAGAGCGATTGAACTCCTCCTAGAAGTTCAGCGCACCAGCCAAGAACAGCTCCTCGCGAGGCTGTTCTTCCTTGTATTGTTCATCATCAGCCCAAGAGGCAATCCACCACACCACACACTGGAGTAGGCTATTACACCACAATGGTGGCCTGAACCAGTATAAACTCTGCGTCTCTTGTGTTGTTCCTTTGATTGCTTAGATCATAGCGAGGCGGTGAGGTGCAGGTGGGCAGAGGGTGAAATCTCCGCGCGCACCCCAGTGTTCGAATCTAGTGGGTCTGCCGGAACCTGAAATCCGACAAATCATAAACTAAAATGTTTACTGTTGGATATATTCCAAACAGTAGACACGAGTAGTTTCATGATTTTTTGGAGTGTCTAGGTATTTTTAGAAAAGCCCTAACGACTACAGAATAATAGAAAACAAAAACTAAAATAGGAAAAAAAACAGAGAGAGAGAAGAAAGCTTACCTGGCGATTACCTGTCCAGCTTGGTAGCCCAACACTGTTGGCCCAGCCCAGCATCCCTTCCTCTGTCGTCTTCCTCCTGCCAGGAGGATAGACAGCTGCGTGGTGAGCGCGCCAACGAAGCCTTGCCACCTCCTGCTTCGGCCGCGCAGCCTCGACACCCCCCCCCAAGGCGTGCCACGGAGACGCCCCGAAGCCCCTGGTCCTTCTCCCTCACTCTCTGCTCTCTCCCTCGCTCTCTAGCCCCCTCCCCGATCTCACCCGAGAGCGCTCCGCCGTTGCCGTGCTTCACCCGCGTGGCCACCGCCCGCCCCCTCTCCATCCAGCGTGTCTGGGAGAGCCGCCGCTGCTCCGTCTTCCTCCAAGTCATCGAACACAAGTCGGGGCACGCCCGAACGCCCTTACCACCCTCGTCTTGAACCTCTGGACGTCGAGATCCACTGCGCCGCCCCGCTCGCTTAGATGCCTCCCCGACTTCGCTCATGCGCCTATTGACCTCACTGTGAGCTCGGCCGTCGATTCTCCCTTTCCCCGTTGCGTTTTGCTCGCCGTACCGTCGTTTTGCCGACGCCCGTAGGTCGCCCCCACACTTGCTCATCGCCGGCAGTCTTCGGTGACCATTTGGTCATGCCTGGGTGCCCAGTAGCCTCGATAGGACCCGCGGGCCACTGCTGGCATGCTAACCCGGCTGCTCACCCACTCCAGAGCCATCGTCGCTCCTCACCGAGCTTCGGTCGCCGCTGACGACGTTGCCGCCGCCTCTGCCGACCACCCCAGCACCTCCCACCACCACCACCAGACGGAGCGCCACAGTGCCAGCTTTCCAATGCGCCTAGCTACGTGACCTCCCGACACCGGAGCTGGCCAGACAGCCAACGTCGCCGTGCTCCGGTCATCGCCGCCGCTAACCGCCGAGGTGGCCAGATTAGTCGCCGGCTAAACCCACTGTTGGCACTAATTAACCCCCCTCTCTCACTGACATGTGGGCCCCATAGCCTAAATTAAGTAGTTAACTTCTCTGTTAGATTAGCACTAACCCCAGTGGGCCCATGCATCAGCTTTGACCATGCTGACGTGGCCCTTGACTGGGCCCACCTGTCTGTGAGCGTAGGCAGCACTAGCTCACTGATCGGCCCCACGCGTTAGGTTTGAGCTGGACCGGGTTTGTTGACCTGCTGAGGTCAGCATGACGCAATGCTGATGCAGTAATTGATTTTCTGGATTCAAAATATTTCAGGAAATTCCAGAAAATGCCCAAAACTTCTAAAATTCATAGGAAATTATTGATAACTCCAAATGAGATAAATTATATATGAAAAATGATTAGAAAAATCCAATCTATCCATCTGTAACATTTTCATGCATGTTAGAACAACTTATAGCAACTATTTAGGACAAATCATGTAAATGGCATTTGAATTTCCACATATGGAGTTTGAATTTGAATCTTGGATTCGAACCAACTCCATTTAATCTACTGCTAGTTGCATTAGCCCAAACTACAGTGTATTGCCATGTCATGATCATGCATCATATTGTGCATTGCATTGATTGTGTTCTTCCTTGTTTGCTGGTGTTTGTCCCCCTTCAGTAGACGTGTTCCGATGATGAGTTCGATGACACTGATGAAGAACTATACTATCTTCAGAAGTGCCAGACAAGCAAAACCCCGTTGTTCATTCCGATACAATCCAACTCTCTCGCTCCTTCTCTCTTTTACTGCATTAGGACAACAACGATTCAACTGTTACACGCTGTGGTAGTTGAACCCTTTCCTCTACATGACCTGTCATTGCCACAGTAACTAGATGAAACCCACTAGCATGAGTAGGAGTTGTTTGAGCCCTGATGTGCCGACTCATTCATGCTTGTTTGTCATGCCTGCTACTACTTAGAGTTGAGTCAGGTCTGATTCATCGGTGATGAATTGGAATGTGGTGAACATGTCCTACTGTTGAGAGCTAAGTGTGTGAAAACAATTTGGTAAAGGTAGCGGTGAGAGGCCATGTAGGAGTACATGGTGGTTTGTCTCATTGCAGCCATTCTCAAGAACTGAGTGCTGTGTTTGTGATCCATGAACAGTTACTACAACACATTGGGCTCTAGGCACTCCAAGCTCTCTCGACTTATTAATCAACTCGATCTCTGTCCAGGAGTTGCAACTAGTTTCTGGTGTTTGTAGGTTGTTTTAGTAGTCTACCAAGTGGCACCCGATACAGGTGGGCTTGGGTCAGACTAGGCACCGTGGCCAGGTATGCCAAGCGCTGCCCATTTGGTGGGCTTGGAACCCTGTACACATTTTTTGGGGCCATGAGCAACACCCCGGCCGGATCTCCTTGCGGATGGAACCCGAATAGGCGATAAACCTGGACTAGAGACTTGTGTGGTTAGTCAGGTCGTGGCCGACACCCTCGCCAGGCTTGCGCTTGAAGGTTGCCGAGATACATGACATGTACATGGAGGTAAGTGGCAAGAGCGTGTGTGAAGAAGTACACCCCTGCAGGGTTAATATGATCTATTTGAATAACCGTGTCCGCCGTAAAGGACTTCTGGGTTGCCTGTACAGTTCATAGATAACTTGAAGTGGATACTCTAAAATGCGCAAGATAAGCATGAGTGCTATGGATGGCGTTCTCGTAGGTAGACGGGAGCGGATCCATCGTGGAGTATTGATATGGTGAATATGTGGACTCGTGTGCGCCACCTCAGAAGAGTTACTTGCAGTCGTAGTTTAGGATGGCCACCGAGTCAAAGCTGGCTTGCTGCAGTTAAACCCCACCACCCCCTTTGTGATACCGATGCATATGTAGTTAGTTCTGATGTAAGTCTTGTTGGGTACATTTGTACTCGCGTTGCCTATTTTATGTTTTTGCAGGGAGACTTCAGTCTCACTAGTAGTTCCGCGTGGACTTTGATGTTTAGCTTGTTACCTCAGCTATGATCTTGTGCCCTCGGCAGGATCTGGTAGATAGTCAGGCATCTCAGCCTTTTTCATTTATAGTTGTCTGTACTCAGACATGTTAAGCTTCCGCATGTGCTTTGACTTGTATGCTCTGAATGCTGGGTCATGTGACCCATGATTGTAATAACTCACTCCTCGGAGCCTATTGAATAAATACTTGAGTTGTAGAGTCATGTTGTGATGCCATGTTGTACTTGCACATATCGAGCATATTGTGTGTATGTTTTGAAATGCTTGGTATGTGTGGGATCTGACTATCTTGTTGTTTATCCTTGGTAGCCTCTCTTACCAGGAAATGTCTCCTAGTTCTTCCATTGAGCCTTGGTAGCTTGCTACTGCTCCAGAACACTTAGGTTGGCCGGCATGTGTCCTTCTTCGTTCCTGTGTCTGTCCCTTCGGGGAAATGTCACGCGGTGTCTACCGGAGTCCTGTTAGCATGCTACAGCCCGGTTTACCGGAGTCCTGCTAGCCCAGTTGCTACAGCCCGGATTCACTCGCTGATGATCGACACGTTTGTTGCTGGGTCATGTATGCCTGTCCCTGTAAGTTAGTGCCACTTTGGGTTCACGACTATGTCAGCCCGGGCTCCTTGTCATATGGTTGCTAGCGACACTATCATATATGTGTGCCAAAAGGCACAAACGGTCCCGGTCCTAGTAAGGCAACACCCGTGGGGATACCGTGCGTGAGGCCGCCAAGTGATATGAGGTGTTACATGCTAGATCGGTGTGGCATTGAGTCGGGGTCCTGACAGTTGTCCTTGTTCTGATTTCTGCCTTCTTCAGCATCTCGACGCCTACCAGGTCGCCGCCTTCAACCGTCTCCTAGGCAAGTACTGGGAGCTCAAGGAGTAGCTCGCCGCCAAGGAGGAGGAGTTGCACGTCGCGGCAGGTATCTTCGTGCTCTTATCTACTGGGGGCACGCTAGCTCACCCACTGGGTGTAGCCCCCGAGATTCGGGCCAACTGTGTAACAGTTGGGCCAAATCTTAAGTCTTGCTTTCTCATTCACTAAACTCTTCGTTTTCGCAGCCGAGGTGCTATCCTGGCGGACTCGTCTACTCCGGGCTGGTCACCACTATGGCCGGCTCATTGTCGACGTCGACCGTCTTGGCGTCGAGGCGACGCAGGCGAGGGCAGAGGCGGCCGCGGCCCGGCGGTCTCTCAACGAGGCCAACCAGCTGCATGAGTAGCTGGCGGCTCACAAGAGCCGCCTCGAGGCCGAGGTGGAGCTTCTTAAGGCGTAAGCCACCAAGGTGGTGGAGGCGCAGCAGGCCCTGGTCGAGGTGGACCAGCAACGCGGCCAGCTGGCCGACGATAAGGGCCGGCTCCAGGCCGAGGTGGATCGCCTGTGGGGGCAGGTCACCACGGCTGAGGGGGCCCGGCAGGACGAGGCCCATCATCGCGAGGCGGCCGAGAAGGAGGTCGACGACAAGGACGCCAAGCTGAAGGCGGCCCTTGCCAAGGCGGCCGATCTGGAGAAGGCGCTCCAGGAGCGCGACCGCACCATTGAACGGGAGCGGCGTGGTACGTTGCTCGAAGCACAACACCTAGAAGAGTCCTTCTCTAGTAAGTGCTTTTTCTTGAATTTTTCCGGGTCGGGCTCCGGCCTTTCGTCCAAGTTGTCCTTCTTCTGATATGCTTCGTTTTTGTGGCAGGAGCCTTCACAGAGATGCAGCGGCTGGCGGAGGAAGTGGTCCGCTTTCAGCGCGACCCGACCGGAGTCGTTGGATCTGGAACGGACCCACGGGTGGTGTGGACCTTCCCGGAAATCACCGCCGCCGCTGAGGCCCGCCTGCGGTGTTGGGGAACGTAGGAGAAATTCAAAATTTTCCTACGTGTCACCAAGATCTATCTATGGAGAAACCAGCAACGAGGGGAAGGAGAGTGCATCTACATACCCTTGTAGATCGCTAAGCGGAAGCGTTCAAGAGAACGGGGTTGAAGGAGTCGTACTCGTCGTGATCCAAATCACCGGAGATCCTAGTGCTGAACGGACGGCACCTCCGTGTTCAACACACGTACATCCCGGTGACGTCTCCCATGCCTTGATCCAGCAAGGAGAGAGGGAGAGGTTGAGGAAGACTCCATCCAGCAGCAGCACAACGGTGTGGTGGTGATGGAGGAGCGTGGTAGTCCAGCAGGGCTTCGCCAATCACCGCGAGATATGAGGAGAAAGAGAGGTAGGGTTGCGCCAAGAGGGAGAGAAACTCATGTGTTGGGCAGCCCCTAGACCTCATCTATTTATAGGGGGAGGGGAGGGGGCTGCGCCCCCTCTAGGGTTCCCTCCCCAGGGGTGGCGACAGCCCCCAGATTCTATCTGGGTGGCGGCCACAAGGGGGGAGAGGGGAGGGGCACCTGGGATGGGCCTTAGGGCCCATCTGCCCTAGGGTTTGCCCCCTCCCACACTTCCCTGCGCCTTGGGCCTTGTGGGGGGGCACACCATCCCACCTGGGGCTGGTCCCCTCCCACACTTGACCCATGCAGCCCTCCGGGGATGGTGGCCCCACTTGGTGGACCCCCGGGACCCTCCCGGTGGTCCCGGTACGTTACCGATAAAACCCAAAACTTTTCCAGTGACCAAAACAGGACTTCCCATATATAAATCTTTACCTCCGGACCATTCTGGAACTCCTCGTGACGTCCGGGATCTCATCCGGGACTCCGAACAACATTCGGTAACCACATACAAACTTCCTTTATAACCCTAGCGTCATCGAACCTTAAGTGTGTAGACCCTACGGGTTCGGGAACCATGTAGACATGACCGAGACGTTCTCCGGTCAATAACCAACAGCGGGATCTGGATACCCATGTTGGCTCCCAAATGTTCCACGATGATCTCATCGAATGAACCACGATGTCAAGACTCAATCGATCCCGTATACAATTCCCTTTGTCTAGCGGTATTGTACTTGCCCGAGATTCGATCGTCCGTATACCGATACCTTGTTCAATCTCGTTACCGGCAAGTCTCCTTACTCATTCTGTAACACATCATCCTGTGATCAACCCCTTGGTCACATTGTGCACATTATGATGATGTCCTACCGAGTGGGCCCAGAGATACCTCTCCGTTACACGGAGTGACAAATCCCAGTCTCGATTCATGCCAACCCAACAGACACTTGCAGAGATACCTGTAGTGCACCTTTATAGCCACCCAATTACGTTGTGATGTTTGGTACACCCAAAGCATTCCTATGGTATTCGGGAGTTGCACAATCTCATGGTCCAAGGAAATGATACTTGACATTAGAAAAGCTTTAGCATATGAACTACACGATCTGTGCTAGGCTTAGGATTGGGTCTTGTCCATCACATCATTCTCCCAATGATGTGATCCTGTTATCAATGACATCCAATGTCCATGGTCAGCAAACCGTAACCATCTATTGATCAACGAGCTAGTCAACTAGAGGCTTACTAGGGACATGGTGTCTATGTACCCACACATGTATCTGAGTTTCCTATCAATACAATTATAGCATGGATAATAAACGATTATCATGAACAAGGAAATATAATAATAATAACCAATTTATTATTGCCTCTAGGGCATATTTCCAACAGTCTCCCACTTGCACTAGAGTCAATAATGTAGTTCACATCGCCATGTGATTAACACTCACAGGTCACATCGTCATGTGACCAACATCCAAAGAGTTTACTAGTGTCGCTAAACTAGTTCACATCATCATGTGATTAAGACTCAATGAGTTCTGGGGTTTGATAATGTTTTGCTTGTGAGAGTGGTTTTAGTCAACAGGTCTGCAACATTCAGATCTGTATGTACTTCGCAATTATCTATGTCATATTGTAAATTTTGCTTCCACGCTCCACTTGGAGCTATTCCAAATGGTTGCTCCACTATACGTATCCGGTTTTCTACTCGGAGTCATTCAGATAGGTGTTAAAGCTTGCATCGACGTAACCCTTTATGCCGAACTCTTTATCACCTCCATAATCGAGAAACATGTCCTTATTTACTCCAAGGACAATTTTTTTGACCGATGTCCAATGATCCATTCCTGGATCATTCTTGTACCCCATGACTCACTCATGGCAAGGCACACTTCCGGTGCGGTACACAGCATAGCATACTATAGAGCCTACATCTGAAGCATAGGGGACGACCTTCGTCCTTTCTCTCTCTTCTGCCGTGGTCGAGCTTTAACTCTTAACTTCATACCTTACAACTCAGGCAAGAACTCCTTCTTTGACTGATCCATCTTGAACACCTTCAAGATCATGTCAAGGTATGTCCTCATTTGAAAGTACCATTTAGCGGTTTTTTGATCTATCCTCATAGGTCTTGACGCTCAATGTTTAAGTAGCTTAATCCAGGTCTTCCATTGAAAAACACTTTTCAAATAACCCCATATGCTTTCCAGAAATTCTACATCATTTCTGATCAACAATATGTCAACAACATATACTCATCAGAAATTCTATAGCGCTCCCACTCACTTCTTTGGAAATACAAGTTTCTCATAAACCTTGTATAAACCCAAAATTCTTTGATCATCTCATCAAAGCGTACATTCCAACTCCGAGATGCTTACTCCAGTCCTTAGAAGGATTGCTAGAGCTTTGCATATTTGATAGCGTCTTTCAGGATTGTCAAAAACCTTCTGGTTGTATCACATACAACCTTTCCTCAAGAAATTGTCGAGAAAACAATGTTTTGACATCCTATCTGCAAGATTTCACAAATAATGCCATAACTGCTAATATAATTCCAATAGACTCTTAGCATCGCTACGAGTGAGAAAGTCTCATCGTAGTCAACTCCTTGAACTTGTCGGAAAATATCTTAACAACAAGTCGAGCTTTCTTAATGGTGACACTTACCATCATTGTCCGTCTTCTTCTAAAATCCATCTGTACCCAACGGTCTTACGACCATCAAGTATTTCTTCCAAAGTCATGGATTCTTTCTCGGATTTTATGGCCTCGAGCCATTTGTCGGAATCCGGGCCCACCATCGCTTCTCCATAGCTCGTAGGTTCATTGTTGTCTAGCAACATGACCTCTAAGACAGGATTGCGTACCACTCTAAAGTAGTACGCATCCTTGTCACCCTACGAGGTACGGTAGTGACTTGATCCAAAACTTCATGATCACTATCATAAGCTTCTACTTCATATGGTGTAGGCGCCACAAGAACAACTTCTTGTGCCCTGCTACACACTATTTGAAGTGACGGTTCAATAACCTCATCAAGTCTCCACCATCCTCCCACTCAATTCTTTCGAGAGAAACTTTTCCTCGAGAAAGGACCCATTTCTAGAAACAATCCCTATTGCTTTCGGATCTGAATTAGGAGGTTTACCCAACTGTTTTTGGGTGTCCTATGAAGATGTATTTATCTGCTTTGGGTTCGAGCTTATCACGATGGAACTTTTCACATAAGCGCCGCAGCCCCAAACTTTCAAGAAACGACAGCTTAGGTTTCTCTAAACCATAGTTCACACGGTGTCATCTCAACGGAATTACGTGGTGCCCTATTAAAGTGAGTGTGGTTGTCTCTAATGCCTAACCCATGAACGATAGTGGTAATTCGATAAGAAACATCATGGTACACACCATATCCAATAGGGTGCAACTATGATGTTCGGACACACCATCACACTATTGTGTTCCAGGCGGTATTAATTGTGAAACAATTTCCACAGTGTCTTAATTGCGTGGCAAAGCTCGTAACTCAGATACTCATCTCTATGATCATATCATAGACCTTTTATCCTCTTGTCACGAAGATCTTCAACTTCACTCTGAAATTAATTGAACCTTTCAATAATTCAGACTTGTGTTTCATCAAGTAAATGTACTCAACATCTACTCAAATCATCTGTGAAGTAAGAACATAACGATATTCACTGCATGCCTCAGCACTCATTGGACTGCACACATCAGAATGTGTTACTTCCAACAAGTTGCTATCTTGTTCCATCTTACTGAAAAACAAGGCTTTTCAGTCATCTTGCCTATGTGGTATGATTTGCATATCTCAAGTGATTCAAAATCAAGTGAGTCCAAACGATCCATCTGCATGGAGTTTCTTCATGCGTATACACCAATAGACATGGTTTGCATGTCTCAAACTTTTCAAAAACGAGTGAGTCCAAAGATCCATCAACATGGAGCTTCATCATGTGTTTTACACCAATATGACTTACATGGCAGTGCCACAAGTACGTGGTACTGTCATTACTATCTTATATCCTTTTTGGCATGAAAATGTGTATCACTACGATCGAGATTCAATAAACCATTCCTTTTAGGTGCTAGACCATTGAAGGTATTATTCAAATAAACAGAGTAACCATTATTCTCCTTAAATGAATAACCGTATTGCGACAGACATAATCCAATCATGTCTACGCTCAACGCAAACACTAATAACAATTATTTAGGTTTAACACCAATCTCGATGGTAGAGGGAGCGTGCGATGCTTGATCACATCAACCTTGGAAACACTTCCAACACGTATCGTCAGCTCACCTTTAGCTAGTATCCGTTTATTCCGTAGCTCTTTTATTTCGAGTTACTAACACTTACCAACCGAACCAGTATCTAATACCCTGGTGCTACTAGGAGTACTAGTAAAGTACACATTAAAATAATGTATATCCAATATACTTCTATCGACCTTGTCAGCCTTCTTATCTACCAAGTATCTAGGGTAATTCTGCTCCACTGGCTGTTCCCCTTATTACAGAAGCACCTAGTCTCGGGTTTGGGTTCAACCTTGGGTTTCTTCACTGGAGCAGCAACTGATTTGCCATTTCATGAAGTGTCCCTTCTTGCCCTTGCCCTTCTTGAAACTAGTGGTTTCACTAACCATCAACAATTGATGCTCCTTCTTGATTTCTACTTTCGTGGTGTCAAACATCGTGAATACCTCAAGGATCATCTATCCCTGATATGTTATAGTTCATCACGAAGCTCTAGCAGCTTGGTGGCAATGACTTTGGAGAAACATCACTATCTCATCTGGAAGATCAACTACCACTCGATTCAAGTGATTGTTGCACTCAAACAATCTGAGCACAATCTCAACGATTGAGCTTTTCTCCGTTAGTTTGCAGGCTAAGAAAATTGTCGGAGGTCTTATACCTCTTGACATGGGCACGAGCCTGAAATCCCAATTTCAGCCCTCGAAACATCTCATATGTTCCGTGACATTTTGAAAAACTTCTTGGTGCCTCAACTCTAAACCGTTTAACTGAACTATCTCATAGTTATCAAAACGTGTATGTCCGATGTTTGCAACATCCACAGACGACGTTTAGGGTTCAGCACATTGAGCGGTGCATTAAGGACATAAGCTTTCTACTGTCCGCATAATCGCTACTGTCAACTTTCAACTATATTTTCTCTAGGAACATATCTAAACAGTGGAACTAAAGCGCGAGCATACGACATAATTTGCAAAGTTCTTTTGACTATGTTCAGGATAATTAAGTTCATCTCATGAACTCCCACTCAGATAGACATCCCTCTAGTCATCTAAGTGATTACATGATCCGAGTCAACTAGGCCGTGTTCGATCATCACGTGAGACGGACTAGTCATCATCAGTGAACATCTTCATGTTGATCGTATCCTCCATACGACTCATGCTCGACCTTTTGGTCTCTTGTGTTCCGAGTCCATGTCTGTACATGCTAGGCTCGTCAAGTTAACCTAAGTGTTTCACATGTGTAAATCTGGCTTACACCCATTGTGTGTGAACGTAAGAATCTATCACACCCGATCATCACGTGGTGCTTCGAAATGACGAACTTTCACAACAGTGCACAGTTAGGGGGAACACTTTCTTGAAATTTTAATGAGGGATCATCTTATTTACTACCGTCGTTCTAAGCAAATAAGATGCATAAACATGATAAACATCACATGAAATCAAATAGTGACATGATATGGCCAATATCATTTTGCTCCTTTTGATCTCCATCTTCGGGGCTCCATGATCATCATCGTCACCGGCATGACACCATGATCTCCATCATCATGATCTCCATCATCGTGTCTCCATGAAGTTGTCTCGCCAACTTATTACTTCTACTACTATGGATACCGGTTAGCAATAAAGTAAAGTAATTACATGGCGTTGTTCAATGACACGCAGGTCATACAATAAATTAAGACAACTCCTATGGCTCCTGCCGGTTGTCATACTCATCGACATGCAAGTCGTGATTCCTATTACATTAACATAATCAATCTCATACATCACATATATCATTCATCACATTCTTCTTGGCCATATCACATCACATAGCATACCCTGCAAAAACAAGTTAGACGTCCTCTAATTGTTGTTTGCATGTTTTACGTGGCTGCTATGGATTTCTAGCAAGAATGTTTCTTACCTACGCAAAACCACAACGTGATATGTCAATTGCTATTTACCCTTCATAAGGACCCTTTTCATCGAATCCGTTCCGACTAAAGTGGGAGAGACTGGCACGCGCTAGCCGCCTTATGCACCAAGTGCATGTCAGTCAGTGGAACCTGTCTCACGTAAGAGTACGTGTAAGGTCGGTCCGGGCCGCTACATCACACAATACCGTTGAAACAAGATTGGACTAGTAACGGTAAGCATATTGAACAAAATCAACGCCCACAACTACTTTGTGTTCTACTCGTGCAAAGAATCTACGCAATAGACCTAGCTCATGATGCCACTGTTGGGGAACGTAGCAGAAATTCAAAATTTTCCTATGTGTCACCAAGATCTATCTATGGAGAAACCAGCAACGAGGGGAAGGAGAGTGCATCTACATACCCTTGTAGATCTCTAAGCGGAAGCATTCAAGAGAACGGGGTTGAAGGAGTCGTACTCGTCGTGATCCAAATCACCGGAGATCCTAGTGCCGAACGGACGGCACCTCCACGTTCAACACACGTACAGCCCGGTGACGTCTCCCATGCCTTGATCTAGCAAGGAGAGAGGGAGAGGTTGAGGAAGACTCCATCCAGAAGCATCACAATGGTGTGGTGGTCATGGAGGAGCGTGGTAGTCCAGCAGGGCTTCACCAAGCACCGCGAGATATGAGGAGAAAAAGAGGTAGGGCTGCGCCAAGAGGGAGAGAAACTCATGTGTTTGGCAGCCCCTAGACCTCACCTATTTATAGGGGGAGGAGAGGGGGCTGCGCCCCCTCTAGGGTTCCCTCCCCAGGGGTGGTGGTAGCCCCTAGATTCCATCTGGGTGGCGGCCATAAGGGGGGAGAGGGGAGGCGCACCTGGGGTGGGCCTTAGGGCCCATCTGCCCTAGGGTTTGCCCCCCTCCCACTCTTCCCTGCGCCTTGGGCCTTGTGGGGGGCGCACCAGCCCACCTGGGGCTGGTCCCCTCCCACACTTGGCCCATGCATCCCTCCGGGGATGGTGGCCCCACTTGGTGGACCCCCGGGACCCTCCCGATGGTCCCGGTACGTTACCGATAAAACCCGAAACTTTTCTGGTGACCAAAACAGGACTTCCCATATATAAATCTTTACCTCCGGACCATTCCGGAACTCCTCGTGACATCCGGGATCTCATCCAGGACTCCGAACAACATTCGGTAACCACATACAAACTTCCTTTATAACCCTAGCGTCATCGAACCTTAAGTGTGTAGACCCTACGGGTTCGGGAACCATGTAGACATGACCGAGACGTTCTCCGGTCAATAACCAACAGTGGGATCTGGATACCCATGTTGGATCCCACATGTTCCACGATGATCTCATCGGATGAACCACGATGTCAAGGACTCAATCGATCCTGTATACAATTCCCTTTGTCTAGCGGTATTGTACTTGCCCGAGATTCGATCGTCGGTATACCGATACCTTGTTCAATCTCATTACCGGCAAGTCTCTTTACTCGTTCCGTAACATATCATCCCGTGATCAACCCCTTGGTCACATTGTGCACATTATGATGATGTCCTACCGAGTGGGCCCAGAGATACCTCTCGGTTACACGCAGTGACAAATCCTAGTCTCGATTCATGCCAACCCAACAGACACTTGCGGAGATACCTGTAGTGCACCTTTATAGCCACCCAGTTACGTTGTGACGTTTGGTACACCCAAAGTATTCCTACGGTATCCAGGAGTTGCACAATCTCATGGTCTAAGGAAATGATACTTGACATTAGAAAAGCTTTAGCATACGAACTACACGATCTGTGCTAGGCTTAGGATTGGGTCTTGTCCATCACATCATTCTCCCAATGATGTGATCCCGTTATCAATGACATCCAATGTCCATGGTCAGGAAACCGTAACAATCTATTGATCAACGAGCTAGTCAACTAGAGGCTTACTAGGGACATGGTGTCTATGTACCCACACATGTATCTGAGTTTCCTATCAATACAATTATAGCATGGATAATAAACGATTATCATGAACAAGGAAATATAATAATAATAACAATTTATTATTGCCTCTAGGGCATATTTCCAACATGCGGGTCTTGGGGACGCAGATGGGGCGTCTGTCCCAGGTCGGCACTGCGATGATGACGGCCCTTTGGCCGGACTCCGTCGAGCTGAGCAGCTTCACGTGCCTCGCACGTTGATTGGAGATGGGGCTGGACCGGCTTCACGAGTGGCGCGTCTCCACCGCTCGTGCCGGTGCTGAGATGGCGCTCCGGTTCACGCTGTCTTGGCATCCGGACCTGCAGCTGGACGCGCTGATGGGCCACCGGGCCGCCTCGGAGCAGCTCTTGCAGGAGCAAGCCGGCCGGATTGCCTCCCGGGCCAGCTACATCGCCGAGTTCGCCTTCCATGATGAGTTCCACCCGGAGAGGACGGAAGACGGCAGGGTCGTGGACGGCGACGACTACGGCTTGCTTCTCCATGATCCGGAGGGGAGATCCGAGGAGACGGGCGTCTACCATGACGGGGGTGCCAAGAAGGACACTGGTGCCTCGCTGGACTCGGATGTCGCCATGGGAGAGCCGTCGACATCGCGATGCGGTGCTGAGATGCCTGAGATATTCTAAGTAGAATTTGTTAAGTAGAAGGTCCACCCACCCACTGGGGGTTTTAGGGTGTAATGAACTCGGGCCGTGGGCCTTTTTAAATATTTATGTGTAAATGTCATGAGTGTTTTCGCTTTTGCCTTCCATTTTTTGGACCGATTTCTTGCGCTTTTCCTATCTCAAACCTCCCCCCCCACCCGCGAGTCAGACGGCCGAGGCTCCGATCCATGACAAGGAGTTCGGTTCTTCGAGAGGAGCGCGCAGGACTTGGGCCCTTCAAAATGTTGAGCACGAGTGAAACACCCACTGGGCCGGCTGGCGGCAATCCGACGAAGCCGGTTGGCAAGCAGCCGGTCGTGCGACTGTTTATTTTCTGAGTGGCGGGCTAGGTTGATCGACCCGGCAGCCTTTGACTTAGTGTATGAAGCGTAAAGGAGCTCTGGCCCATTGTGCTTGCCAGCCGATAGCCAAAGCTGGATCTGTGGCTTTAGGGCGAAGTGGGGGACCACGGCATCCTAACTGTATCAGGAATCACCAAGTAAAGCGGCGGGGTGGCGATCGAGCCGGCCATCCCCTGAGCCCCCGGGTCGAGCGGGTCGGACCTGTGGTCGGGTTCATGTGTTTACAAAAGGCGACAGTACATACACTCGTGCAGCTAACTGTAAAACGGGAGGAGGAGTTCTGCGTTCCACGACCGGGTCGTTTCTTTGCCATCGGTGTCCTTCTTGTGCTTCCTTGACTTGCGTGCATCGATGAGGTAGTAGGCGTTGCGGTCGCACAAGGCTCAGCTCACGATGAATGGGCCCTCCAATGGAGGGGTCAACTTGTGCTGGCCTGCTTGCTCTTGGACGAGTCGGAGGACGAGGTCGCCAGGAGGCGTGCTTCTTCGAGCAGGTCGACACCATCCTCGCGGGCTTCTCTGGCTTCGGCTTCGGTGTACATCATGACACGCGGTGAGTCAAACTCGACGTTGATCAGGATGACGGCTTCGGCTCCATAGACGAGGAAGAACGGGGTGAACCATGTTGACCGATTCGGCGTGGTGCGGAGACTCCAGAGAACAGCCGACAACTCGTCAAGCCAGCTGCCGGGTGAATGGATGAGTGGCTCAACGAGTCGTGGCTTGACGCCGGACAGGATGAGTCTATTGGTCCGCTCAACCTGCCCATTGGACTGCGGATGCGCAACGGAGGCGAGGTCAAGGCGGATGCCGGAGACGGAGCAGTATTGTTCGAGCGTGCCCTTGGCGAAGTTGGTGTCATTGTTCATGATGATGCTGTTTGGCATGCCATAGCGCACCGTTATGTCCTTGATGAACTAAGCGGTTGTTGGTCCGTCCAGTTTCTTGATTGGCCGTGCCTCGATCCACATGGTGAACTTGTACACTGCCACCAGCAGGTGCGTCATGCTACCTCGAGCGGTTTTGAATGGGCTCACCATGTCGAGTCCCTAGACCACGAAGGGCCAGGCGATCGGAATGGTGCAGAGTGTTGATGCCGGCTGGTGGCTGCGTTTGCTGAAGTGCTGGCACCCCTCACACTTGAGAACGAGCGACTCGGCATCTTGGAGGACCATGGGCCAGTAGAAACCGTGGCGGAATGCCTTGGCCACCAGGGATCGCGACGCGGCGTGGTGCCCACATTTTCCCTGGTGTGTGTCGAGGAGGATGTCGATGCCCTATTCCTCCTCGACGCAGCGCTGGAACATGCCGGTGGAGCTGCGCTTGACGAGCTCATTGTTGATGATGCTGTGGGCGAACGCCCTGCGCTGTACTTTCCGGGCCTTAGTCTCGTCCATGGGGAGAACCCCGTTCTCCAGGAATTCTATTATTGGGAGAGCCCAAGACGGAGCCGTAATGACGGGGAAGACGGCCACCAGGGTGGGTTCCGAGTCGGCAGCCCCCGAGCCGGGTTGAGTAGCCCCCGGGTCGGGGATGGCGACGGCCGGGTCCGGGGCGATGGTGGCCGGGTTGAGCTCAGCGGCCCCCGAGCCGGGTTCCATAGCCCCCGGGCCGGGTTGAGGTGCGGCCGGGTCATCTAGAACGTGGATGGACTCGGAGTCCGGCGATGGCTTGACGGACGGCTTGCGCAGGTGCTCTAGGGAGACGCCGGACGGGATGGACTGTCGGGACGAGGCGATCTTGGCGAGCGTGTCGGCCGCTTCGTTCTCCGCGTGTGGGACGTGGAGGAACTCGCAACCCTCGAAGGATCCGGACAGCTTCTGGACGAGGAAGCGGTAGCTTGCCATGTTGGAGTCGGGGGCGTCCCACTCGTCGGAGCACTGCTGCACCACCAGGTCCAAGTCGCCGTAGCACAGGATGCGCTGGATGCCGAGTTCCTTGGCGAGCCGGAGGCCGTGCACAAGGGCTTCATACTCGGCGACGTTGCTGGAGGCGGCGAAGTGGATCTGGAGCACGTAGCGGAGCCGCTCGCCCTTCGGGGATGATAGTACGATGCCGGCCCCCAGGCTGAGTCGCATCTTGGATCCGTCAAAATGCATGCACCAATGCGTCGAGTAGGGGGGAGACGGCAAAAATTGGGTCTCAGTCCAGTCGATGAAGAAGTCGGCCAGGGCTTGAGACATGACCGTGGTGCGGGGCTCATAGAGGATGGTGTGGCTGGCTAGCTGGATCGCCCACTTGGCGACCCGGCTAGAAGCATCCCGGCACCCGATGATTTCTCCGATAGGAGCCATGCTGACCATGGTGACGATGTGCTCTTGGAAGTACTGCTTCATCTTCTTGGCGGTAAAGTATACGCCGTAACACATCTTCTGGTAGTGTGGGTAGTTCTGCTTGGAGATGGAGAGCACCTCGCTCAGGTAGTAGACTGGGCGCTGGACGGCTTGGATCTTGCCCTTCTCTGGTCGCTCGACCACCAGCACCGTGCTGACTGCCCGCGAGGTTGTGGCTATGTAGAGCAACAGCGGCTCCTTGTCGGTCGGCGCGGCCAGGACCGGTGTGGTGGAGAGCATGCGCTTGAGGTCTTGGAAGGCCTCGTCTGCCTTGTCCTTCCATTCGAACGGGTTCGTATTCTTCATCAGCTGGTACAGGGGTAGCGCCCTCTCGCCCAGCCGACTTAGAAACAGGATGACCGAGGCCAAGCATCCGGTGATCTTCTGGACATCGCGCAGCCGAGCTGGCTTGCACATGCGCTCGATGGCCTTGATCTTCTTCGGGTTCGCCTCAATGCCATGCTCCGAGACGAGGAAGTCGAGTAGCTTTCTGACCGGGACGCCGATGACGCACTTTTACGGGTTGAGCTTGATCTTGTATTCACGGAGGTTAGCGAATGTTTCCTTCAGGTCGTCGAGGAGTGTGAGGTGCTGCTTGGTCTTCACCACGATGTCGTCCACGTAAACGTGGATATTGCGGCCGAGTTGCGGCAGGAGGCATTTCTACATGCAGGGTTGGAAGGTGGCACCGGTGTTCTTCAAGCCAAACGACATGGTGATGTAGCAATACACCCCAAAGGGCGTGATGAAGGACGTCTTCAGGGCGTCAGCCGGGTCTAGCTTGATCTGGTGGTAGCCGGAGTAAGCGTCCAGGAAGGACAGGAGCTCGCACCCGGGGTCGAGTCGATGACTTGGTCGATCCGTGGGAGAACGAACGGATCCTTGGGACAGGCTTTGTTGAGGCTGGTGTAGTCGATACACATGCACCAGGTCTTGTTCTTTTTCAGGACGAGGACTCGATTGACCAGTCACTCGGGGTGAAACACTTCCATTATGAAGCTGGCCGCCAAAAGCTTGGAGACCTCTCCGCCAATGGTTCTTCTCTTCTCTTTGGAAAAATGTCATAGGGGTTGGCGGACAGGCTTGGCATCCTTGCGGACGTGAAGTTTGTGCTCGGCGTACTTCCTTGGGATACCTGGCATGTCCTTGGGGGTCCATGCAAAGATATCCCGATTCTCATGGAGGAAGTCGATGAGCTCGCCTTCCTATTTGCTGTCGAGGCGGGCGCCTACGACAACGTACTTGCTGCAGCTTGGGTCTTCCGGGTTCAACTTCACTTTCTTGGTCTCCTTGGAGGGTTTGAAGGCAGCCTCGTCGACCGGGTCCTTGGTCAGGATCGATGCGGCGGAGGCCTCACCTGCCAGGGCGACGATGCGGTCGAGCTGGTGCCGCTCCTCGGCAATGACCAGCGACTTGGCCAAGTTGGCGCCGTCTCGGGCGCACTCCAGGGACTTGCGGTAATCGCCGGTGATGGTGATGAGGCCCTTGAGACCTGGCATCTTCATCTTCAGATATGCGTAATGGGGAACCGCCATGAACTTGGCGAGCGCGGGCCGGCCCAGCAACACGTGCTATGCGCTGGACAGCTCCACCACCTCGAACCAGATTGGTTCGCATCGGAAGTGGCTGCTGTCGCCGAATAGGACATTGAGCTGGACTTGGCCAATTGAAGAGCAGGAGAGGCTGGGCACGATGCCGTGGAAGATCGTCCGGGTCGGCTCCAGGTCCTCGGCCCTGAGGCTAAGCTTGGTCATCGTGTCGCGGTAGAGGATGTTGATGTTGCTGCCGCCGTCGATGAGGACTCAGGAGAACTTGCACGTGCGCCACATGACGATGTAGGGTTGAGGACCAGGGCGTAACCACCTGGACTCGGCATGACCGCCGGGTGATTGATGACCCACAAGTATAGGGGTTCTATCGTAGTCTTTTCGATAAGTAAGAGTGTCAAACCCAACGAGGAGCAGAAGGAAATGATAAGTGGTTTTCAGTAAGGTTTTCTCTACAAGCACTGAAATAGTAGGTGATAGATAGTTTTGTGATAAGACAAATAGTAACGAGCAAAAAGTAAATAAAGTAAATAAAGTGCAGAAGGTGGCCCAATCCTTTATGTAGTAAAGGATAAGCCTTGACAATTTCTAATAATGAAGAAGGAGCTCCCGAGGACACATTGGGAATTATCGTCAAGCTAGTTTTCATCACGTTCGTAAGATTCGCGTCCGGTACTTTGATAATTTGATATGTGGGTGGACCGGCACTTGGGTACTGCCCTAACATGGACAAGCATCACACTTATGATTAACCCCTATTGCAAGCATCCGCAACTACAAAAAGGAGTATTAAGGTAAACCTAAGCACAACATTAAACATATGGGTCCATATCAACCCCTAACGAAGCAACGCATAAACTAGGGTTTAAGCTTCTGTCACTCTAGCAACCCATCATCTACTTATTACTTCCCTATGCCTTCCTCTAGGCCCAAATAATGGTGAAGTGTCATGTAGTCGACGTTCACATAACACCACTAGAGGAAAGACAACATACATCTCATCAAAATATCGCACGAATACCAAATTCACATGATTACTAATAGCAAGACTTCACCCATGTCCTCAGGAACAAACGTAACTACTCACAAAGCATATTCATGTTCATAATCAGAGGGGTAATAATATGCATAAAGGATCTAAACATATGATCTTCCACCAAGTAAACCAAATAGCATCAACTACAAGGAGTAATCAACACTACTAGCAACCCACAGGTACCAATTTGTGGTTTTGATACAAGATTGGATACAAGAGATGAACTAGGGTTTCGAGAGGAGATGGTGCTGGTGAAGATGTTGATGGAGATTGACCCCCTCTCGATGAGAGGATCGTTGGTGATGACGTTGGTGAGGATTTCCCCCTCCCGGAGGGAAGTGTCTCCGGCAGAACAGCTCCGCCAGAGCCCTAGATTGATTCCACCAAGGTTCCGCCTCGTGGCGGCGGAGTTTCGTCCCTTAAGCTTGCCCACGATTTTTTCTAGAGGGAAAGGGGTGATATAGCAGAAGATGGACGCCGGAGGCCCGCCAGGGGGCCCAGGAGATAGGGGGGCGCGCCCTAGGGGGGGGGGCGCCCATCTATCTCCTGGACAGGGTGTGGGCCCCCTGGCCTATTTCTTTTGCCCATAAATTCTTATTAAATCCAAAAAGTTGTTTCGTGGAGTCTCAGGTCTTTTGGAGTTGTGCAGAATAGGTTTCCAACATTTGCTCCTTTTCCAGCCAGAATTCCAGCTGCCGGCATCCCCCCTCTTCATGGTAAACCTTGTAAAATAAGAGAGAATAGCCATAAGTATTGGGATATAATGTGTAATAACATACCATAATGCAATAAATATTGATATAAAATCATGATGCTAACTGGACGTATCAACTCCCCAAGCTTAGACCTCGCTTGTCCTCAAGCGGAAGCCGAAATCGAATAATATGTCCACATGTTTAGAGATAGAGGTGTCAATAAAAAGAAAATATGGACATGAGGGCATCATGATCATTCTAATAACAACAACATATATGGGTTTTGTCATATGATTTCCTATGTTCAAGTAATAAACAATTCACAATGTCAAGTATGGTTCAAAAACTTCATTGGGAACTAACAAACTATAATCTCAGTCATTGAAGCAATTGCAATTTATCGTAACATCAGAAAGAGTCAATAATAGAGCTTTTCAGCAAGCTCACATACTCAACTATCTCGTAGTCTCCTATAATTGTTAACACTCACGCAATACTTGTGGTTATAGAGTTTCAGCCGGACACTGAGAAAGATAGTGGCTTATTGTGTTGCCTCCCAACATATTCACCTTTAGGTGATGTCAACAATAATAGCCTATGCCAACTTACATCCAATTGGATATATGTATCATGATCTTTCAAACACGAGGAGCTTGCCAAAGGATAAAAATAAAAAGGGAAAGGTGAGAATCACCTTGACTCAAGCATAAAGTAAAACATAAAGTAAAAGATAGGCCCTTCGCAGAGGGAAGCAGAGGTTGTCATGTGCGTTTAGGGTTGATGCACAAAATCTTAATGCAAAAGAACGTCACTTTATATTGCCCCTTGTATGTGGACCTTTATTATGCAATCCGTCGCTTTTATTACTTCCACAACAAGTTCGTACAAAGCTTATTTTCTCTGCACTAATAAGTCATACATATTTAGAGAGCAATTTTTATTGCTTGCACCGATGACAACTTACTTGAAGGATCTTACTCAATCCATAGGTAGGTATGGTGGACTCTCATGGCAAAACTGGGTTTAAGGATATTTGGAAGCACAAGTAGTATCTCTACTTGGTGCAAGGAATTTGGCTAGCATGAGGGGGAAAGGCAAGCTCAACATGTTTGGAAGGTCAATGACAATATACTTTAACTAAGATGTCGGATAACATAAACCATTACGTTGTCTTCCTTGTCCAACGTCAACTCTTTTAGCATGTCATACTTAATGAGTGCTTCACAATCATAAAAGATGTCCAATATAATATATTTATATGTGAACCCCTCTTTCCTTATCACTTCCTATTAATTGCAACGATGACCAAGGCTATGTTCATCAACTCTCAACAATTTTTGTGCCTCATACTTTCTATGTGTGAAGTTATCACTATCCATAAGATCAATATGAACTCTTTTGTTCTTTCTACTTTATCAAGATCATAGCAACATAGCAAAGCCCTTGACTCAACACTAATCTTTATTATAGATAGCACACAGACTCGATTACATAAAGAGATCACAATGAAAAACTCAAAACTACTTGATATCAAAACTTCGAACTAGTAGATCAAGATACTACTAAAAGGATCGAACTAAATAAAGCGGTAAAAATAGGAGTGTGATGGTGAAACTACCGGGGCACCTCCCCCAAGCTTGGCAGTTGCCAAGGGGAGTGCCCATACCCATGTGATTATTTCTTCGGAGGTGGTGAAGTAGGAGTTGTTGCACTTTTCTTCTCTAGCTTGCGTCTGAGGCTAAAATTTTCCTCCCTCAGATCCTCATTCTCGAGCTCAAGTTTCATTATCTTTTTGCATAGTGTTGCCTTGCTGTCCTGCAAAGAACATGGTGGGATAGATTGGACCTTAGGGAGGCTTGAATTCTTGAACTCCACGTGCATATCACCAGGTTGAGGCAGTGGATCGTCCTCTTCATCAGAGCTTGTCTCCTCCTTCCTCTTTGGATCATAGTCTTCTTCTTCCTTTGTGGTCCAGCCATAATGTTCCACATCCCCATATACTTTTGGGTTTGCAATATAATCAGCCATGTGGCTCTCTCCCTCCGAATCTTGGGATGACATCTTGTTCCAAATCTGCAATAGGAACAGCTCGAAACGAAAACAGAGGATATTTGCGTGATACGGTGGTCAAAACCTTCCGGAGTATATATAATGAATTTTTACTGACCAAAATACGGAACATACAAGAAAACAGAGTCCAGAAAGAACATGAGGTGCCCACGAGACAGGGGGGCGCGCCCTACAGGGGGGCGCGCCCTCCTCTCTCGTGGGAGCCTTGTGTCCCTTTCGGACTACTTCTTTCTTCCTAAAATCTTTAAATAATCCAAAACAGATAAAAATTGTCATTAGAGTTGTTTTGGAGTCGGTTTACCTACCGTACCACGTACCTATGCCTTTTCGGAGTCTGGAACGTTCTGGAAAGTGTCTCTTATGTATTCCTCAGGGGTTATGGTTTCAATAATATTAGTTTCAACATTGATAGGATTACCTGAAATATAATGTTTAATTCTTTGACCGTTTACCACCCTCGGATTTGTGCCTTCGAAGTTGTTGATTTTTGTAGCACCGGAATGATAGACCTCCTCGATAACATAGGGACCTTCCCATTTTGAGAGAAGTTTTCCTGCAAAAAATCTTAAACGAGAGTTGAACAATAACACATAATCTCCTACGTTAAACTCACGCTTCTGTATCCTCTTATCATGCCAGCGTTTGACTTTTTATTTGAAAAGCTTGGCATTCTCATATGCTTGGGTTCTCCATTCATCAAGTGAGCTAATATCAAACAACCTCTTCTCACCGGCAAGTTTGAAGTCATAATTGAGCTCTTTAATAGCCCAATATGCTTTATGTTCAAGTTCAAGAGGTAAATGACATGTTTTTCCATAAACCATCTTATATGGAGACATACCCATAGGATTTTTGTATGCAGTTCTATAGGCCCATAATGCATCATCAAGTTTTTGGACCAATTCTTTCTAGATCTATTCACAGTCTTTTGCAAAATTAATTTGAGCTCTCTATTGCTCAACTCTACTTGACCACTAGACTGCGGGTGATAAGGAGATGCGATTCTATGATTGACATCATACTTAGCGAGCATCTTACGGAAAGCACCATGAATAAAGTGTGAACCACCATCAGTCATAAGATATCTAGGGACTCCAAACCTCGGAAAAATAACTTCTTTAAGAATTTTAATAGAAGTGTTATGATCAGCACTACTAGTTGGAATAGCTTCTACCCACTTAGTAACGTAATCAACAGCAACTAAAATATGTGTATAACCATTGGAGGCAGGAAAAGGTCCCATATAATCAAAGCCCCAAACATCAAATGGTTCAATAACAAGAGAATAATTCATAGGCATTTCTTGACGTCTACTTATGTTACCTATTCTTTGACATTCATCACAAGATAAGACAAACTTACGAGCATCTTTGAAAAGAGTAGGCCAATAAAAACCAGATTGTAGTACCTTGTGTGCAGTTCTATCTCCAGCGTGGTGTCCTCCATAGGATTCAGAGTGACACTTGCGTAGGATTTGTTCCTGTTCATGCTCAGGCACACAACGTCTAATAATACCATCTACTCCTTCTTTATAAAGGTGTGGATCATCCCAGAAGTAATGTCTTAAATCATAAAAGAACTTTTTCTTTTGCTGGTATGTGAAACTAGGCGGTATATATTTAGCAACAATGTAATAGCATAATCAGCATACCAAGGAGCAGTACGAGAAGCATTGACGACCGCTAATTGTTCATCAGGAAAACTATCATTAATAGGCAGTGGGTCATCAAGAACATTCTCTAACCTAGACAAGTTGTCTGCAACGGGGTTCTCAGCTCCCTTTCTATCAATAATATGCAAGTCAAATTCTTGGAGCAAGAGAACCCATCTAATGAGTCTAGGCTTAGCATCTTTCTTTTCCATAAGATATTTAATAGCAGCATGATCAGTGTGAATAGTAACTTTGGAATCAACAATATAAGGTCTAAACTTATCACATGCAAACACAACTGCTAAGAACTCTTTTTCAGTGGTAGCATAATTTCTCTGGGCAGTATCAAGAGTCTTACTAGCATACTGGATAACATTCAATTTCTTATCGACTCTTTGCCCTAAAACAGCACCTACAGCATAATCACTAGCATCGCACATAATTTCAAAAGGTAAATTCCAATCAGGTGGCTGAACAATAGGTGCAGTGATCAAAGCTTTCTTAAGTGTTTCAAATGCTTCTACACAATCATCATCAAAGACAAAAGGAATATCTTTTTGCAATAAATTAGTCAGAGGCCTAGAGATTTTAGAAAAGTCCTTAATGAACCTCCTATAAAAGCCGGCATGACCAAGGAAACTTCTTATACCTTTTATGTCCTTGGGACATGGCATCTTTTCAATAGCATCAACTTTGGCTTTATCAACTTCAATACCTCTCTCGGAGATCTTGTGCCCCAAGACAATGCCTTCATTAACCATAAAGTGACACTTTTCCCAATTTAGGACGAGACTAGTGTCTTCGCATCTCTGCAAAACTCGATCAAGGTTGCTCAAACAATCATCAAAAGAGGATCCATAGACGGAGAAGTCATCCATGAATACCTCACAAATCTTTTCACAAAAATCAGAAAATATAGCCATCATGCATCTTTGAAAGGTAGCAGGTGCATTACATAAACCAAAAGGCATACGTCTATAAGCAAAAGTACCAAAAGGGCAAGTAAAAGTAGTTTTAGATTGATCCCCCGCTGATACAGGTATCTGAGAGAAGCCAGAATAACCATCTAGAAAGCAAAAATGTGTGTGTTTGGATAGCCTCTCTAGCATTTGATCAATAAAAGGTAAAGGGTAATGATCTTTCTTAGTAGCTTTATTTAACTTACGAAAATCAATTACCATCCTATAGCCTGTAATAATTCTTTGCGGGATCAATTCATCTTTATCATTAGGAACAACGGTAATACCTCCCTTTTTAGGGACACAATGGACAGGGCTTACCCATTCACTATCAGCAACGGGATAAATAATACCTGCCTCAAGGAGCTTTAGTATCTCCTTTCTTACCACTTCCTTCATTTTGGGATTTAATCGTCTTTGAGGATCTCTAACTGGTTTGGCATCTTTCTCCACTGAGATTTTGTGTTGACATAATGTGGGACTAATGCCCTTAAGATCATCCAGAGTATATCCAATAGCAGCTCGGTGCTTCTTCAGAGTTTTCAATAATCTTTCTTCTTCTTTCTCTGAAAGGTTAGCACTAATAATAACATGATATATTTCTTTTTCATCAAGATAAGCATACTTAAGATTATCAGGTAAGGGTTTGAGTTCAAACACGGGATCACCCTTGGGTGGAGGGGGATCCCCAAGAATTTCAACGGGAAGGTTATGTTTCAGCATAGGTTCTTGTTTAAGGAACACTTCATCTATTTCTTCCCTTTCCTTCATACACATATCGTTTTCATGGTCTAGCTATTGTTCTAACGGATCAGTTGGTGGAACGGCAATGGAAGCAAGACCAATAATTTCATCCTTACTAGGTGGTTCCCTTTCACGAGGTTGTCTACTAAATTAGCAAAATTAAACTCATGAGACATACCATCTATGCCAACAGTGACAATATTCTTTTCACAATTAATCTTAGCACTAGCAGTATTCAAGAAGGGTCTACCAAAAATAATGGGACAAAAATCATCTTGTGGGGAACCAAGAACAAGAAAATCAGCAGGGTATTTAATCTTCCCACACAAGACTTCAACATCTCTAACAATCCCAATAGGTTTAATGGTGTCCCTATTAGCAAGCTTAATAGTAACATCAATGTCTTCTAATTCAACAGGTGCAATATCGTGCATAATTTCTTTATAAAGATCATAAGGTATCGCATTAGCACTAGCACCCATATCACATAAACCATGATAACAATGATCTCCTATTTTAACAGAAATAACAGGCGTGCCTACAACAGGTCTACGTGTCTTAGTATCGGGTCTAGCAATATTAGCAGTTTCACCCAAGAAAGAGATGACATGCCCATCTAAGTCCTCATCCAAAAGATCTTTAATCATAGCAATACCAGGTTCAACATTAATTTGCTCAGGAGGTGTATAGGTCCTAGTATTACTCTTACGAACAATAGTCGAAGCTTTAACATGATCTTTTATCCTAACAGGAAAAGGAGGTTTTTCAACATAAGCAGTAGGAATAATAGGATCACTATATGTAATAGTCTTTTCTTCGACTGTAATAGGTGCAACTACTTTAACTTCAACAGGAGGATTATATTTAAACCACTTCTCTTTAGGGAGATCAATGTGAGTAGCAAAAGTTTCACAAAAAGTAGCTACTATCTCAGAGTCAAGTCCATACTTAGAGCTAAATCCACGGAAAGCATCGGTATCCATAAAAGATTTAACACAATCAAACTTAGGTGTCATACCTGACTCCTTACCATCGTCGGAACCCCAATCTTCAGAGTTGCGTTTAATTCTTTCCAATAAGTCCCATTTGAAATCAATAGTCTTCAACATATAGGAACCAGCACAGGAAGTATCGAGCAAGTTGCGATTATCAAGAGAAAGCCGAGCATAAAAATTCTGAATAATCATTTCCCGAGAGAGCTCATGATTGGGGCATGAATACAACATTGACTTAAGCCTCCCCCAAGCTTGAGCGATGCTTTCTCCTTCGCGAGGCCAGAAATTATATATGTAATTACGATCACGATGAACAAGATGCATAGGATAGAACTTCTGGTGAAATTCCAACTTCAATCGCTTATAATTCCAATATCTCGTATCATCACATAGCCTATACCATGTCATTGCATCTCCCTTCAAAGATAAAGGGAAGACCTTCCTTTTGACAACATCATCGGGAATACCTGCAAGCTTAAATAATCCACAAACTTCATCCACAAAGATAAGGTGTAAGTCGGGATGCAATGTTCCGTCTCCTGCAAAAGGATTAGCTAGCAGTTTTTCTATCATACCCGAAGGAATCTCAAAGTGAATATTTTCATAAGGTTCAGTAGGTTGAGGAGCATCTCTTTGCTCTTCTGGTTGGGGTGAAGATACCCCAAACAAGCCCCTCAAAGGATTAGTTTCCATAGTGACAAGTAACAGAAAATTTCAGCACACTATATAAATGTTTCCTTACCAAGTTCCACTCACCAAGAGCGCTACGCTCCCCGGCAACGGCGCCAGAAAAGAGTCTTGATGACCCACAAGTATAGGGGATCTATCGTAGTCCTTTCGATAAGTAAGAGTGTCGAACCCAACGAGGAGCAGAAGGAAATGATAAGCGGTTTTCAGTAAGGTTTTCTCTGCAAGCACTGAAATAGTAGGTGATAGATAGTTTTGTGATAAGATAAATAGTAACGAGCAAAAAGTAAATAAAGTAAATAAAGTGCAGCAAGGTGGCCCAATCCTTTATGTAGCAAAGGATAAGCCTGGACAAATTCTAATAATGAAGAAGGAGCTCCCGAGGACACATTGGGAATTATCGTCAAGCTAGTTTTCATCACGTTCATAAGATTCGCGTTCGGTACTTTGATAATTTGATATGTGGGTGGACCGGCACTTGGGTACTGCCCTAACATGGACAAGCATCCCACTTATGATTAACCCCTATTGCAAGCATCCGCAACTACAAAAAGGAGTATTAAGGTAAACCTAACCACAACATTAAACATATGGGTCCATATCAACCCCTAACGAAGCAACGCATAAACTAGGGTTTAAGCTTCTGTCACTCTAGCAACCCATCATCTACTTATTACTTCCCTATGCCTTCCTCTAGGCCCAAATAATGGTGAAGTGTCATGTAGTCGACGTTCACATAACACCACTAGAGGAAAGACAACATACATCTCATCAAAATATCGAACGAATACCAAATTCACATGACTACTAATAGCAAGACTTCACCCATGTCCTCAGGAACAAACGTAAATACTCACAAAGCATATTCATGTTCATAATCAGAGGGGTAATAATATGCATAAAGGATCTAAACATATGATCTTCCACCAAGTAAACCAAATAGCATCAACTACAAGGAGTAATCAACACTACTAGCAACCCACAGGTACCAATTTGTGGTTTTGATACAAGACTGGATTCAAGAGATGAACTAGGGTTTTGAGAGGAGATGGTGTTGGTGAAGATGTTGATGGAGATTGACCCCCTCTCGATGAGAGGATCGTTGGTGATGACGTTGGTGATGATTTCCCCCTCCCGGAGGGAAGTGTCCCCGGCAGAACAGTTCTGCCAGAGCCCTAGATTGATTCCGCCAAGGTTCCACCTCGTGGCGGCAGAGTTTCGTCCCGTAAGCTTGCCCATGATTTTTTCCAGAGGGAAAGTGATGATATAGCAGAAGATGGACGCCGGAGGCCCATCAGGGGGCCCAGGAGATAGGGGGCCGCGCCCTAGGGGGGGCCCTATCTCCTGGACAGGGTGTGGGCCCCCTGGCCTATTCCTTTTGCCCATAAATTCTTATTAAATCCAAAAGGTTGTTTCGTGGAGTCTCAGGTCTTTTGGAGTTGTGCAGAATAGGTTTCCAACATTTGCTCCTTTTCCAGCCAGAATTCCAGCTGCCGGCATCCCCCCTCTTCATGGTAAACCTTGTAAAATAAGAGAGAATAGCCATAAGTATTGGGATATAATGTGTAATAACAACCCATAATGCAATAAATATTGATATAAAAGCATGATGCAAAATGGACGTATCAGTGATCCTCTCGGGTCCAGGTGATCGGGCGATCCGACCAGTGCATGAACTCCGGCTTGGCCGGGACAACGGTGTTCACCTCGTGCCGAAGGAGATGCTCGCTACGCTTAACGTCGTCGAGGCTGGTAAAGATGATGTAGGCCGCGTTCTGGTCCGGGTAGGCGTCGTCGCACACCGCGCCGCCAGCTGGAGGTGGTGGTGGAGGTGGAGGCGGCTGTCCTGCGCCTGGGGCCGGAGTCAGAGGAGGCGGGACGTTGCCCCTCATGATGCGCTTGGTGATGGTGCACTGTCGAAGCGTGTGCGTGGAGGGTCTTGCGCCACTGTGGTGCTTGCAGGGGGCGTCGAGCATCTCTTCGAAACTCATGGCGGGTTGCCACGCCGTCTTGCTGGTCTGCCGGTGCTTCACGGCCGGATCCGCCATGGGCTCGGTGGCCACGACGAGTCGGTTGTCGTGGCGCTGCGCCGGCTGGTCGGCCTTGCGCTTGTTGTTCTGGTGATGCTGCTGCCGACTGCTTTCACCGGTCGGTTTCAGAGGGGGAACCGGCTTTCCCTTGCCGGTTTCATCCAACGCCACCTGGATCTTCATGGGGGAGTCAGCGTTGGCATACTTGTCTGCTTTCACCATGAGCGCGGCCATGGTGGCCGGCTCGGAGAGTAAGAGCATGTGCTTGAGGAGGGTGCCGTCTCGGTACCCGCTGACAAAGTACTGGATCGTGTGGACTTCATGGACGCCCTCGCAGTTGTTCCGGAGCTCAGTCCAGCATGCGAGGTACTCGCGACCAATCTCCGTAGGCCCTTGCATGCACATGGCGAGCTGGCTAGGGTGGCCGGGTCGCTTGTAGGTCCCCGTGAAATTGCGGACAAAGGCTTCCTCGAAATCAATCCACGTGTCGATGCTGCCCATCGGCAAACTGTTCAACCATGTGCGGGCTGACCCCTGGAGCATGAGCGGTGCGTAGCACACGGCGAGACGATGATTGGCATCGTGATGCCAATGGCCGTGGTGTAGTCGGTGAGCCAGTCTTCTGGCTTCACGGTCCCGTTGTACTTGGGGGTGTCGCGGGGGAGCATGAACCCTTTGGGAAAGGGCTCTTCCCGGATGCGTGGGCCAAAGGACGCCGGCCCGATAGCGTCGCTCTCCTCCACCACCAGGGAGCGAGCGAGCTAATCTAGGCTGTGGTGAGCGTCGGCGTCGTCGATGGCGCGCGGGCCGAGTCGACTAGCGGCCAGGCCACGGGGGGCCGGGTCGGTTGGAGCCGGATGCCGGCCATGCTGGCCGGGTCCGCGCTAGGTCTCTCGGTCGGGCTCGTCGCCCAATCCTCCTGTGGCTGTGGCAGCCGGGTCACGCCGAGTTCGGGCTCGGTCGGAGTGCGCCTCGCCGGCTGGTGAGGAAGCTGTGTGCAGAAGTTCGCCGGGTCCGCCAAGGCGGCCGGAGCTGGATCCCGCCGGCTTGGCGAGCTGGTTGAGGCGGTCCTGCTAGGCATTGGCCACTTTGAGGAGTTCGCACATCCGCCCGATGCGCCCCTCCAGCATGTCACCCGTGAGCTGGTCCAGGCCGACTGCGTCTGCCTGGGCAGCGCGCATGTTCTTCGCTGGGGTCTTGTAGACGGTCGGGACGGCACCAAGGGCCCGGCCTATCGCTCCTCCCCGAGCACCAAGGGCCCGGCCTATCGGCCGCGGCGGGCGTGAATCCATGGGCGGCATTGCGCTCCAGCTGAGCAGCGTCCAGGCGACGCTGGGTGGCGGCGAGCCTCTCGGATAGGTCTAGTATCTGCTGGCGCCTTTCCTCGAGCTGGGTTCGGGCCTCAGCGACGTTGGTGGTGTCGACATTGGTTCCGATGGGGATGCGGAGGCTCTGCATCGCGGCGCACAACGGATCGGACGGCTCGTTCTGTTCTGCTGCGGCCCTGGCTTCGGCAGCATTACTCGTCTTGCTCGACGAGGAGGAGGTGCCATCGCCGGTGACGAAGACCTCCACATGGACGTCGATCGCCCCGGCGGAAATGCCACCGCGGAGGGAACGGGGGGAGTCGGACTAGCTGAGCACCTCGCTGGGGTACTCGTCGGCCGTGAACGCATCAGAGATGCACAGCGCGGCGGAGGAGGCGGCGAGCGCGCCGATGACGTCGTCCGCCAGCGCGACGGACTCGTCGGAGTAGGGGAAGAGCCCCGTCTGAAGCATTGCTCCCGGCCAGCTCCTCGAGCTGCCCCACGATGGGCACCAACTGTCGTGGTGGGCGCACGGCAGATGCCAAGGGATGGCTAAAGAGAGGAGGAGGCTCGAGGGCGCTGGTGGGCTCCGGAGGCGAGGTTGGCATGAGCGGGCGCGGGACGCCGGACATACCCAGGTTCGGGGCTCTCCGTAGAGATAACACCCCTAGTCCTGCCGAGTGTAGTTTGATGTGTGATAGTACAATGTTGCTCCTGGAGCTGTATGGGGGAGGAAGGAGGCTGGCCAAGGCTTAGGCTGCTCCTTCTCTCTAGCGTTGCTGCCTTGGTGGCTAGTTCTGTGCTTACTGGCCTTTCTCTCGTTACATGCCCGTATGAGCGTGGGCTCCTGGGGGGTTTTATAGACCAACCCCCAGGGGTACAATGGTAATGTTACAAGTCGGTGGGCCCGGGGACCCGGGCTGGGACCCGCTGAGGGCTTGTGGTTTGCCGGGATCCCCTAGGTGTGGGCCCCGCGTGCATAGGGGGACTGTGCACCGTCTTGTCAATTGGCAGGGCATGGCCGAGTCGAGTCGTGTATAGTGGCTCTACGTTAGGTTGTCGCTTGCTATCGTCAGCGGTGAGGGCGGGGGCATTGTAGACATGCCAACCCTGGTCATCGGGTAGGTGAGGGGCACTATTGCCACGCTCCGGCTGGCCAGAGGCATGGGCGGGGCACTGTTGCCTTGGTCATTGTTGATTGAAGACTCGTCCCATCGTACGTCCTGGATGGTAAAGGAGCTGACCCATGGCTGGATTGCGGAGCACGCCATGGGTGGAGCTGGCTTGTCAAGGAAGCTTTAGCTGTGCCAGGTTCGGCTGTCTTGCGCTAGTTGTTGAGGCCGAGTCGACGCGTCTTGCCGGGTCAGAGAGTTTGGCCGGGTTGCGGGGCTTGGCCGGGTCGAGCGACCCGGCCAAGCGCATGTCGGCTTGAGGGGCGGTGCCAGCTCAGTTGTTTTTGAAAATGATCCGGGTTCCGTCGCCTACCCGGGGTTCATCCCCCCCCCCGACAATAGGGGATCGCAACAGTTTTCGAGGTAGAGTATTAACCCCAAATTTATTGATTTGACACAAGGGGAGCCAAAGAATATTCTCAAGTATTAGCAGCTGAGTTGTCAATTCAACCACACTTGAAAGACTTAATATCTGTAACAAAATATTTAGTAGCAAAGTAGTATGGAAGTGACGGTAACAGTGGCAAAAGTAATAGTAGCGGTTTTGTAGCAATCGTAACGGTGGCAACAGAGAAGTAACTAAGCAAAGATCAATATGTGAAAAGCTCATAGGAAATGGATCGATGATGGATAATTAAGTCGGATGCAATTCATCATGCAATAGTTATAACATAGGGTGACACAAAACTAGCTCCAGTTCATCAATATAATGTAGGCATGTATTCCGAATATAGTTATACATGCTTATGGAAAAGAACTTGCATGGCATCTTTTGTCCTACCCTCCCATGGCAGTGGGGTCCTATTGGAAACTAAGGGAAATTAAGGCCTCCTTTTAATAGAGTACTGGACCAAAGCATTAGCACTTAGTGAATACATGAACTCCTCAAACTATGGTCATCACTGGGAGTGGTCCCGATTATTGTCACTTCAGGGTTGCTGGATCATAACACATAGTAAGTGACTCTTGACTTGCAAGATAGGATCAAGAACTCACATATATTCGTGAAAACATAACAGGTTCAGATCTGAAATCATGGCACTCGGGCCCTAGTGACGAGCATTAAGCATGGCAAAGTCATAGCAACATCAATCATAGAACATATTGGATACTAGGGAGCAAACCCTAACAAAACTAACTCGATGACATGGTAAATCTCATCCAACCCATCACCATCCAGCAAGCCTACGATGGGATTACTCACGCGCGGCGGTGAGCATCATGAAATTGGTGATGGAGGATGGTTGATGATGACGATGGCGACAGATTCCCCTCTCCATTGCCCAGAACAGACTCCAGATCAGCCCTCCTGAGGAAGATTAGGGCTTAGCGGTGGCTCCGTATCATAAAACGCGATGAATCCTTCTCTCTCATTTTTTTTCTCCCCGAAAGTGAATATATGGAGTTGGGGTTGAGGTCGGTGGAGCTCCAGGGGACCCATGAGGCAGGGGGCACCCTGCACCCTCATAGACAAGGTGTGGGCCCCCTGACCCTGATTCTTTAGTCAATATTTTTTATTAATTCCAAAATGTGTCTCCGTGGAATTTCAGGTCATTCCAAGAACTTTTATGTCTACACAAAAATAACACGGTGGCAATTCTACTGAAAACAGCGGCAATCCAGGTTAGTTCAATTCAAATCATGCAAGTTAGAGTGCAAAACAAGGGCAAAAATGTTTGGAAAAGTAGATACGTTGGAGACGTATCAACTCCCCCAAGCTTGAACCTCTGCTTATTTTCAAGCAATTCAGTTGACAAACTGAAAGTAATAAAGAAAAACTTTTACAAACTCTGTTTGATCTTGTTGTTGCAAATATGTAAAGCCAGCATTCTAGTTTTCAGCAAAGATTATGAAGTAACCACATTCACTATAATATTTAGCTCTCATGTTTACTCATATCAATGGCATAACCAACTAGCGAGCAATAATAATAAATCTCGGATGACAAAACTTTCTCAAAACAATCATAATATGATATAACAAGATGGTATCTCGCTAGCCCTTTCTGAGACCGCAAAACATAAATGCAGAGCACCCCTCAAGATCAAGGACTGACTAGACATTGTAATTCATGGCAAAAGAGATCCAGTCACAGCCATACTCAATTTAAATTAATAGCAATGCATGCAAATGACAGCGGTGCTCACCAACTGGTGCTTTTTAATAAGAGGATGATGACTCAACATAAAAGTAAATAGATAGGCCCTTTGCAGGGGGAAGCAGGGATTTGTAGAGGTGCCAGAGCTTGAGTTTTGAAGCAGAGATAAATAATATTTTAAGCGGAATACTTTCATTGTCAACATAACAACCAAGAGATCTCAATATCTCCATGCTACATACATTATAGGCGGTTCCCAAACAGAATGGTAAATTTTATACTCCCCCACCACCAACGAGCATCAATCCATAGCTGGCCGAAACAACGGGTGCCGTCCAACTAATAACAATCCTGGGGGAGTTTTGTCGGTGTTCTGGGAACGGGGGTCCCCAGACTTGCCTGCCTGCGGCCTGCGGCGTGGCTCAAGGGGCGGCCCAGCATGGCCCATCTTCATCAGCACGAGCTCAAGAGCCTCGCGAGGGGCCAAGCCTCGCGGGGTGGATGACAGGAGGCTTCCTCAGGAGCGGCCTCGTCAGGCTGGCTCGCGAGGAGGCGGAGAGATCAAGGCGGGGTACCTCACGAGGTGCCCATGACGCAAGCCATGACGACCAAGGGCACCAGGCGAGCGCCAGCCCGCGCAGTGTCCTTCTTTCCTCTTTGGTGTATAGGGAGCAAGCGCAGGCAAGAGTATCAAGCAAAGGCAGCCATTTCGGTGCAACAAGACCAAGACCGTCGCAACCGCAGGATGGAGGTCATCGTGGAGCCTAGGCTGGCATTACCACCAGAGCGTTTGGCAGGCGAGGACCAACTTTAGTCAGGATAAGTGTACTAGATGTTCCCCTTCAAATTGGCCAATTGTTGGCGCCCTTCCCGCTCAATATTTGGGAAGAGGCCCAGGGCCTTTGCCTATAAATAGGACTAGCCACCACAAGGTAGAGGCAATCCGGTCATCACCAGGAAACCAGTAGAGAGAGCGACTGAACTCTCCCCAGAGGTTCATCGCACCAGCCAAGAACAGACCCTCGCGAGGCTGTTCTTCCTTGTATTGTTCATCATCAGCCCAAGAGGCAATCCACCACACCACACATTGGAGTAGGGTATTACACCACAATGGTGGCCTGAACATTATAAACTCCGTGTCACTTGTGTTGTTCCTTTGATTGCTCAGATCATAGCGTGGCGGTGAGGTGCAGGTAGGCAGAGGGCGAAATCTCCGCGTGCACCCTAGTGTTTGAATCTAGAGGGCCTGCCGGAACCCAAAATCCGACATTTGGTGCGCCAGGTAAGGGTGCGTCGGAATTCGTCTTCTACCGCCCTGTTCTTCAGCGACCATCACGTCCATGTCAAATGCTCGTCGGTCCCGCGCCGAGCGCTGAGCCGCTCTCGCTTCCCGCGTCGCCCAGACGGCCCCCGTCGGCGGCAACCCCCGCCATCCCCGTCGCCTGCCGTCAACGCCGCCACTGGCCCGGCGGGGAACGAGCAGCAAGCATCGTCCCAGCATCCGTCCATGAGGCGAGACGGCCGCACTGCTACTCCCTCGCTCGTCCCGGCTGGTTCTTCGTCCTGCGCGCCCCGCGCGGCCATGGAGGCTCGAGCTGCAGTCATCGCGGCAAACGAGCTCCTGCGCTACCGCCCAGTCGACGACATCTACGAAGAGTGGCTCGACCGCGTCGCCGAGCTCGTCCGCGCCGCAGGGGGCTCCCCCGCATCGTCCTTCTCGCTGCACCGCTCCCCGCCCTGCACGGGCAATGAAGCTCCGGGGGCGCCTCAGCTGCCTCCCCCTCAAGAAGGTGCCCTGGCCCCAAGGCGCGTGGCCCCTGGGCGGAACCCACTCCGTCCGGCGCCAACGCAGCAAGAGCGGAGCTGCCAAGAGGTTCCTCGCCCCCAAGAAGCTACCTGAGTGCTCCCTGCTCCGGTCCGTCGCGACCACGCTCCTGTTCCAGCACGCCAAGACCCCACGCTGCTCCCAGCTGCAGTGCATGGGGGACCGCAAGACCAAGCTCCTCTTCACCAGAGGCCTCTCGTGGCCACAGTAGGTTGCCGCGCCTTCACCACTGAGCTGCGCAGCGTCGCGTGGCCCTGCAAGTTCAAGCCAGACCTGCCTCCTCGCTACGACGGCACGACCGACCCTGCGGAGTTCCTCCAGCTCTATGAGTTGGGCATCGAAGCCGCCAACGGGGACGAGAAGGTCATGGCGAACTGGTTTCCCATGGCGCTCAAGGACGGGGCCCGCACCTGGCTCCTGAACCTGGCTCCTGGCACGATCTCCTCCTGGGACGAGATGCGCACCCGTTTCATCACCAACTTCCAAGGTACTCGCGACCGGCCACCCGCCATGCGCCGCATCAAGCAGCAACCAGGGGAAACCCTGCAGAAGTACATCCAGCACTTCAACAACGCACGCCTCAAGATTCCCAAGGTGACCGAGGAGGCCATCATCTCAACCTTCTCCGACGGTGTGCGTGACGTCAAGATGAAGGAGGAGCTGGCGATGCATGAAGATCTATGCACTTCCTTGGAGCTGTTCAACTTGGCAACCAAGTGCGCCAGGGCTGAGGAGGGGCGCCTTTCCCTCCTCGAGCTACCAGCCGCAGACCCAGAGGAAAAGAAATCCAAGGCCAAGGACGTGAAGCGCAAGGGGGCTGCCGTGCTCGCGGCAGAACCAGACACCAAACGGGGCAGAGATCAGCCCGAGTCTTTCAAGGGCAGCCGGTACTGTGTGTACCACGACCTCCACACCCACAACACCAACGAATGCCAAGAGCTCTGAGCCGTGCGAGAAGGAAGGGTCGGCCGACGCCCCGACCGCAACGATCGTGGCTATGGCCGAGGAGGAGGAAGGAACACAGGACACTGGGAAGACCGCGGCCCTCGCAAAGGGTGGCACGACCGACCTCGCGAGGATCGCTAGCAGGATCAGCCTCGTGAGGGAGACTGGAGGGATCAGCCTCGCGAGGATCGTCCGCAAGGAAACGCAAGCCTTCCTCCACTGCCGCCGCAGCCAAGGAGAAACGAGGACCATCATCAGGACGAGGGGGCTGGGGGCTTCCAGGAGCCGCGCGCGATCGCCTGCATCCTGGGCGGAGCTCAAGCCCCAGACTCTCAACGCATCTTCAAGCAGTTCGCCCACGAAGTGAATGCAGTCCTCCCCAAGCTTGAAGCCACGCGCCCCCTTAGGTGGTCGGTGTGCGCCATCATGTTCAGCTCAGCGGATCAGCTCAAGTGCGCGGCCACAGCCGGAGTCCTCCCAATGCTTTGCTCCCCAGTCATCAGCAACGTGCAAGTCACCAGGACCCTCATCGATGGCGGGGCAGGGCTCAACGTCCTGTCCGTAGAGATGTTCAACAATCTCCAAGTGCCTTACGATCAGCTTCAGCCAACCAAGCCTTTCTCCAAAGTCACCGACGGCTCCACAGTTCCAATTGGGCAGGTCCGCCTCCCTGTAACATTCGGGGCACGCAACAACTACCGCACCGAGCTCATCGACTTCAACATCGCCCACATTCGCCTACCATACAACGCCATCCTCGGGTACCCAGCTCTCGCCAAGTTCATGGCCATGACTCATCACGGCTACAACGTCCTCAAGATGCTAGGAAGTGGCGGAGTCATCACGGTGCCCTGTGAAGAAAGAGACGCAGTGTGCTCCCTGGAACGAGCTTTTCAGGCTGCATCACTTGAAGACCCAGATCGCGGGAGCGGGAGGCTCCATGAGACCGCCCCCAAGAAGAAGAAGACATCATCAGTCCCGACCCCTCAGGAGGCAGGCCCTTCAGGGTCTGCGCCTGCTCAAGGGGCACCTCCTTTTGTCGCATAGGAAGGCGCGCTCGGTGCCCTCCTGAAGCAGGGTTCGGGGGCTCCCTCCTGGAGGGCCACCGACCTTGCTAAGGTCACAAGGGAGGCGCTTGGGCACCACTTGGAGGTCATGTTTCAAAACACGTTTACCTCAGGAAGGAACAAGGCAAGGAGGGCCAAACCCTCAGGAGTTCGTTAGTCAGATCAAGCAGGAGTTGCAGGAGTCAAGAGTCATGAGTGGCAGCCGCCGCTTACCCGCCGCAGCTCCCCGTCTAGGCGAGGATGGTGGGCTGCGCGTCTGCATCGACATCCCAGGGCTCAACCAAGCCGCCTCTCAGGAGCGCTTCTAGCCCTCACGCGTGGGGCGCTGCGAAGGCCCGCCCCACAGCTACCCTCGCATGCCCTACGACTTGCCGAACGCGGCTGCTGTGCGCCAGCGCCTCATGAAGAGCATCCTGGAGGCTCAGGAGGCCAGGCGTTCCGCAGTCCTGGCAGAGATGGAGATGGTTCACGAGGAGCCACCAGCGCCTCCGGAGCCTCCCGAGGCTCCTGGGCTTGGGGGCTCGTGAAGATCGGCTCCCGCAGCCCGCAACGTCTCCTACTTCAACACCCCTTCATCATCAACACTATCAGGTGACATCTTTCAAGTTTTGTTTCTAGCTGGGAGCACCCTCAGGGATGTATCATTCCCAGGCCGCGTGGGTCCGTCCCTACAGCGTGTATCCCTTTTGTTCATGTTTCTAACTTACCTTGTTGGGGGCGCCCCTCGGGCTGCATCATCCCCAAGTCGCTCGGGTCAGACCCAGCGGCGTGTACCCCTCTTGCGTTTATTTTCGGGCCATGCATTCGACCCATCATGCTTGTTATTTGATACCTGTCCGCGGCACCTCTTTTTCCTTCATGTCGGCCGCTTGCACGTTAAAGGGGTGTTACCTGAGCATCGCGACTCAGGGCTCCTACCGGCTCTCCCGCCCTCACCCTCTGGCTTTGTCCACGGCATCGCGCCCTGGCAAACCAGCGACGGCTGAGACTCGCTCGAGGGCCGGGACCCGAGGACGTAGAGCATCAACATCTAACCAAGCTTGCGCGTTAAAGGGGGGGTACCTGAGCATCGCGACTCAGGGCTCCTACTGGTTCTCCAGCCCTCACCCTCTCTCTTTGTCCACGGCATCGCGCCCTGGCAAACCAGCGACGGCTGAGACTCGCTCGAGGGCCAGGACCCGAGGACGTAGAGCGTCGACATCTAACCAAGCTTGCACGTTAAAGGGGGGGGGGGTACCTGAGCATCGCGACTCAGGGCTCCTACCGGCTCTCCATCCCTCACCCTCTAGATTTGTCCATGGCATCGGGCCCCGGCAAGCCAGCGACGGCTGAGACTCGCTCGAGGGCCGGGACCCGAGGACGTAGAGCGCTAATTTGCAGGAACACATCACAAGTTAAGGCCCAGTGCCAGGTGCAACCCGCCTTGAGGTAGGGCCCCGTGAGTCCCACACTGGCTCACGGGTGCCCAGATACACCTCCTCATGCCCTACCATGCCGGCCACGTGTCAGGGCAGGCTGTACACGCCCCGAGGGCTCCTCCCGGAGGGGAGCCCCCTCCCACGCACTAGTGTAAGCACCATGCTCCACGCTGGCTGACGACACTGCCGAGGAGCGGCTATGCCCGTACACATACGGAAGTGCTATGCTCCGCGCTGGTGATAAACAACTGAGGGTGGCCCCTGGCTGCATTAACCTTAGGGAGCCCAGGCATAGGGGATGACAGTCATCTTTTCTCTATCTTCTGCCGTGGTCGGACATTGAGCCGAGCTCAATTTCACACCTTGCAACACAGGCAAGAATCCCTTCTTGGGTTGATCCATATTGAACTTCTTCAATATCTTATCAAGGTATGTGCTTTGTGAAAGACCTATGAGGCGTCCCGATCTATCTCTATAGATCTTGATGCCTAATATGTAAGCAGCTTCTCCAAGGTCCTTCATTGAAAAACACTTATTCAAGTAGGCCTCAATGTTTTCCAAAAGTTATATATCATTTCCCATCAAAAGTATGTCATCCACATATAATATGAGAAATGCTACAGAGCTCCCACTCACTTTCTTGTAAACGCAGGCTTCTCCATAAGTCTGCATAAACCCAAACGCTTTGATCATTTCATTAAAGTGAATGTTCCAACTCCGAGATGCTTGCACCAGCCCATAGATGGAGCGCTGGAGCTCGCATACCTTGTTAGCATTCTTAGGATTGACAAAACCTTCCGGCTGCATCATATACAATTCTTCCTTAAGAAAGCCATTAAGGAATGCCGTTTTGACGTCCATTTGCCATATCTCATAATCATAGTATGCGACACTTGCTAACACGATTCAGACGGACTTCAGCTTCGCTACGGGTGAGAAGGCCTCATCGTAGTCAACCCCTTGAACTTGTCGATAACCCTTAGTGACAAGTCGAGCCTTATAGATGGTAACATTACCATCTGCGTCCGTCTTCTTCTTAAAGATCCATTTATTTTCTATCGCTCGCCGATCATCGGGCAAGTCTGTCAAAGTCCATACTTTGTTTTCATACATGGATCCTATCTCGGATTGCATGGCTTCAAGCCATTTGTTGGAATCTGGGCCCGCCATCGCTTCTTCATAGTTCGAAGGTTCACTGTTGTCTAACAACATGATTTCCCGGACAGGGTTGCCATACCATTCTGGTGTGGAACGTGTCCTTGTGGACCTTCGAAGTTTAGTAGTAACTTGATCTGAAGTACCTTGATCATCATCATTAACTTCCTCTCTAGTCGGTGCAGGCACCACAGCAACATCTTCCTAGGATGCACTACTTTCTGGTTCAAGAGGTAGTACTTCATCGAGTTCTACTTTCCTCCCACTTACTTCTCTCAAGGGAAACTCTTTCTCTAGAAAGGACCCATTCTTGGAAACAAAGATCTTGCCTTTGGATCTGAGGTAGAAGGTATACCCAATGGTTTCCTTAGGGTATCCTATGAAGATGCATTTTTCCGACTTGGGTTCGAGCTTTCAGGTTGAAGTTTCTTGACATAAGCATCGCATCCCCAAACTTTTAGAAACGACAGCTTAGGTTTCTTCCCAAACCATAATTCATATGGTGTCGTCTCAATGGATTTAGACGGTGCCCTATTTAAAGTGAATGTAGCTGTCTCTAGAGCGCATCCCCAAAATTATAGCGGTAAATCAGTGAGTGACATCATAGATCGCACCATATCCAATAGAGTGCGATTACGACGTTCGGACACACCGTTACGCTGAGGTGTTCCAGGCGGCGTGAGTTGTGAAACGATTCCACATTTCCTTAAGTGCGCACCAAATTCGTGACTTAAATATTCTCCCCCACGATCTGATCGTAAGAACTTTATCTTTCGGTCACGTTGATTCTCTACCTCACTCTGAAATTCCTTGAACTTTTCATAGGTCTCAGACTTGTGTTTCATCAAGTAGACATACCCATATCTACTCAAGTCGTCAGTGAGAGTGAGAACATAACGATAGCCTCCGCGGGCCTCAACGCTCATTGGACCGCACACATCAGTATGTATGATTTCCAATAAGTTGGTTGCTCGCTCCATTGTTCCGGAGAACGGAGTCTTGGTCATTTTGCCCATGAGGCATGGTTCGCATGTGTCAAATGATTCGTAATCAAGAGACTCCAAAAGTCCATCAGCATGGAGCTTCTTCATGCATTTGACACCAATGTGACCAAGGCAGCAGTGCCACAACTATGTGGGACTATCGTTATCAACCTTACATCTTTTCGTATTCACACTATGAATATGTGTAACATCACGTTTGAGATTCATTAAGAATAAACCATTGACCAGCGGGGCATGACCATAAAACATATCTCTCATATAAATAGAATAACCATTATTCTCGGATTTAAATGAGTATCCATCTCGTATTAAATGAGATCCAGATACAATGTTCATGCTCAAAGATGGAACTAAATAACAATTATTGAGGTTTAAAACTAATCCCGTAGGTAAATGTAGAGGTAGTGTGCCGATGGCGATCACATCGACCTTGGAACCATTCCCGACGCGCATCGTCACCTCGTCCTTCGCCAGTCTCCGCTTATTCCGCAGCTCCTGTTTTGAGTTACAAATATGAGCAACTGCACCGGTATCAAATACCCGGGAGCTACTACGAGTGCTGGTAAGGTACACATCAATTACATGTATATCACATATACCTTTGGTGTTTCCGGCCTTCTTGTCCGCTAAGTACTTGGGGCAGTTCCGCTTCCAGTGTCCGCTTCCCTTGCAATAAAATCACTCAGTCTCAGGTTTGGGTCCATGCTTTGGCTTCTTCCCGGCAACTGGCTTACCGGGCGCGGCAACTCCCTTGCCGTCCTTCTTGAAGTTCTTCTTACCCTTGCCTTTCTTGAAACTAGTGGTTTTATTGACCATCAGCACTTGATGTTCCTTTTTGATCTCCACCTCCGCTGATTTCAGCATTGAATGTACCTCAGTAATGGTTTTCACCATCCCCTGCATATTGAAGTTCATCACAAAGCTCTTGTAGCTAGGTGGGAGCGACTAGAGGATTCTGTCGACCACCGCGTCATCCGGGAGATTAACTCCCATTTGAGATAAGCGGTTGTGCAACCCAGACATTTTGAGTATGTGCTTGCTGACAGAGACATTCTCCTCCATCTTACAAGTGTAGAACTTGTCGAAGACTTCATATCTCTCGACCCGGGCGTGAGCTTGGAAAACCATTTTCAGCTCTTGGAACATCTCATATGCTCCGTGCTGCTCAAAACGCTTTTGGAGCCCCAGTTCTAAGCTGTAAAGCATGCCGCACTGAACCAGGGAGTAATCATCACTACGCGACTGCCAGGCGTTCATAACGTCTTGAGTTGCTGGGAAAATGGGTGCTTCACCTGGCGGTGCATCTAGGACATATGCTTTCTTGGCAGCTATGAGGATGACCCTCAAGTTCCGGACCCAGTCCGTATAGTTGCTCCCATTGTCTTTCAACTTGGTTTTCTCTAGGAACGCGTTGAAGTTGAGGGCAACATTAGCATGGGCCATTTGATCTACAAGACATATTGCGAAGATTTTAGACTAAGTTCATGATAATTAAGTTCATCTAATCAAATTATATAATGAACTCCCACTCAGATAGACATCCCTCTAGTCATCTAAGTGATCCATGATCCGAGTCAACTAGGCCGTGTCCGATCATCACGTGAGACGGACTAGTCATCATCGGTGAACATCCTCATGTTGATCTTATCTTCTATACGACTCATGTTCGACCTTTTGGTCTCTTGTGTTCCGAGGCCATGTCTATACATGCTAGGCTCGTCAAGTCAACCGAAGTGTTTTGCATGTGTAAATCTGGCTTACACCCGTTGTATGTGAACGTTAGAATCTATCACACCCGATCATCACGTGGTGCTTCGAGACAACGAACTTTCGCAACGGCGCACAGTTAGGGGGAACACTTTCTTTAAATTATTATGAGGGATCATCTTATTTACTACCGTCGTACTAAGCAAATAAGAAGCAAAACATTATAAACATCACATGCAATCAAATAGTGACATGATATGGCCAATATCATTTTGCTCCTTTTGATCTCCATCTTCGCGGCGCCATGATCATCATTGTCACCGGCATGACACCATGATCTCCATCATCATGTCTTCATGAAGTTGTCATGCCAACGATTACTTCTACTTCTATAGCTAACATGTTTAGCAATAAAGTAAAGTAATTACATGGCGTTATTCAATGACACGTAGGTCATACAGAAAATAAAGACAACTCCTATGGCTCCTGCCAGTTGCCATACTCATCGACATGCAAGTCGTGATTCCTATTACAAGAACATTATCAATCTCATACATCACATATATTTCATTCATCACATCCTTTTGGCCATATCACATCACAAGGCATATGCTGCAAAAACAAGTTAGACGTCCTCTAATAGTTTTTGCATGTTTTTACGTGGCTGCTATAGGTTACTAGCAAGAATGTTTCTTACCTACGCCAAAACCACAACGTGATATGCCAATTTCTATTTACCCTTCATAAGGACCCTTTTCATCGAATCCGATCCGACTAAAGTGGGAGAGACAGACACCCGCTAGCCACCTTATGCAACTAGTGCATGTCAGTCGGTGGAACCTGTCTCACGTAAGCGTACGTGTAAGGTCCGTCCGGGCCGCTTCATCCCACGATGCCGCCGAAACAAGATAAGACTAGTAGTGGCAAGAAAATTGACAAAACGAACGCCCACAACAATCTTGTGTTCTACTCGTGCATAGAAACTACGCATAAACCTGGCTCTGATACCACTATTGGGGAACGTAGCAGAAAATAAAAAAATTCTATGCACCCCCAAGATCACTCTATGGAGTCATCTACAAACGCGAGAGAGGAGTGCATCTACATACCCTTGTGGATCGCGAGCGGAAGCGATCAAGAGAACGGGGTTGATGGAGTCGTACTTGTCGTGATCCAAATCACAGATGATCCTAGCGCCGAACGGACGGCACCTCCGCGTTCAACACACGTACGGTTGGGGAAGACGTCTCCTCCTTCTTGATCTAGCAAGGGGAAGGAGAGGTTGATGGAGATCCAGCAGCACGACGGCGTGGTGGTGGAAGTAGCGGCGATCTTGGCAGGGCTTCGCCAACCTCAGCAGGAGGGAGAGGGAGGCGCCAGGGGCAAGGGTGCACAGCCCTCCCTGCCCCCTCTTTATATAGGGGCCCTGGGGGGCGCCGGCCCCCTAGGGATCCAATCTCAAGGGGGGGGCCAAGGGGGGGGACTTGCCCCCCAAGTCAAGTGGGGCGCCCCCCCACCCTAGGGTTTCCAACCCTAGGCGCAGGGGAGGCCCAAGGGGGGCGCACCAGCCCACCAGGGGTTGGTTCCCTTCCCACTTCAGCCCATGTGGCCCTCCGGGATAGGTGGCCCCACCCGATGGACCGCCGGGACCTTTCCGATGGTCCCCGTACAATACCGGTGACCCCCGAAACTTTCCCGATGGCCGAAACTGGACTTTCTATATATAAATCTTAACCTCTATACCATTCCGGAACTCCTCGTGACGTCCGGGATGTCATTCGGGACTCCGAACAACTTTTGGGTTACCGCATACTAAGATCTCTACAACCCTAGCGTCACCGAACCTTAAGTGTGTAGACCCTACGGGTTCGGGAGACACGCAGACATGACCGAGACGACTCTCCGGTCAATAACCAACAAAGGGATGTGGATACCCATGTTGGCTCCCACATGTTCCACGATGATCTCATCGAATGAACCACGATGTCGAGGATTCAAGTAATCCTGTATGCAATTCCCTTTGCCAGTCGGTACGTTACTTGCCCGAGATTCGATCGTCGGTATCCCAATACCTAGTTCAATCTCGTTACCGGCAAGTCACTTTACTCGTACCGTAATGCATGATCCCATGATCAACTACTTGGTCACATTGAGCTCATTATGATGATGCATTACCGAGTGGGCCCAGAGATACCTCTCCGTCATACGGAGTGACAAATCCCAGTCTTGATTCGTGTCAACCCAACAGACACTTTCGGAGATACCTGTAGTATACCTTTATAGCCACCCAGTTACGTTGTGACGTTTGGTACACCCAAAGCACTCTTACGGTATCCGGGAGTTAGACGATCTCATGGTCTAAGGAAATGATACTTGACATTAGAAAAGCTCTAGCAAAGCAAACTACATGATCTTGTGCTATTCTCAGGATTGGGTCTTGTCCATCACATCATTCTCCCAATGATGTGATCCCGTCATCAATGACATCCGATGTCCATGGTTAGGAAACCGTAACCATCAATTGATTAACGAGCTAGTTAACTAGAGGCTCACTAGGGACATGTTGTGGTCTATGTATTCGCACATGTATTACGATTTCCGGGTAACACAATTATAGCATGAACAATAGACAATTATCATGAACAAGGAAATATAATAATAACCATTTTATTATTGCCTCTAGGGCATATTTCCAATACTGCCCACCTCATGTGCCCCCCGGACCGCCTCTTTGCTCTATAAATACGCCAATATTCTAGAAACCTTAGGGTAGTCGACAAAATATTCATCCAGCCGCCGCAGAGTCCAGAACCACCAGATCCAATCTAGACACCATCACAGAGGGGTTCACCACTTCCATTGGTGCCTCTCCGATGATTGCTGGGTAGTTCTTTGTAGACCTTCGGGTCCGTAGTTAGTTGGTAGATGGTTTTCTCTCTCTCGCTGAATTCTCAATACAATGGTCTCTTGGAGATCCATATAATGTAACTCTTTTTGCGGTGTGTTTGTTGGGATCTGATGAACTTCGAGTTTATGATCAGTTATATCTTTCTATATCCATGAAAGTTATTTGAGTTTCCTTGATCTCTTATATGCATGATCCCTTATAGCCTTGTATTTCTTCTCCGATATTTGGGTTTTGTTTAGCCAACTTGATCTGTTTATATTGCAGTGGGAAGAGGTGCCCGGTAGTGGGTTCGATCTTACGGTGCTTGATCCCAGTGACAGAAAGGGAATCGACACGTATGTATCGATGCTACTAAGGATAAAAATATGGGATCTATGTCTATGCAATAGATAAATGGATCTCGTCTACATCATGTCATCGTTCTTATTGCATTAATCCGTTTTTCCATGAACTTAATACACTAGATGCATGCTAGATAGCGGTCGATGTGTGGAGTAATAATAGTAGATGCAGGAAGGAGTCGGTCTACTAATCTTGGACGTGATGCCTATGTAATGATCATTGCCTGGATATCATCATAATTATTTGAAGTTCTATCAATTGCCCAATAGTAATTTGTTTACCCACCGTTTGCCATCTTTCTCGAGAGAAGCCACTAGTGAAACCTACGGCCCCCGGGTCTTCTTTGTCATATATTTGCCTTGCGATCTACTTTTTCTTTCGTTTATTTTCAGATCCATTAAACCAAAAATACAAAAATACCTTGCGGCAATTTATTCTTATTTATTTTATTTGGCGTTCGATCTAACAATCTACTACATATTTACATCATGTCCTTTTCCTATCTTGAGGCGCTGTACCCCGAAAGGGATTGACAACCCCTTTAACACGTCAGGGTGCGAGGTGTTTTTATTTGTGTGCAGGGGCTGTTTACGTTGTGTTGCCTTGTTCTCCTACTGGTTCGATAACCTTGGTTTCATATCTGAGGGAAATACCTGCTGTTGTTGTGCTGCATCATCCCTTCCTCTTTGGGGAAATAATGATGTAGCTTCAAGTGACATAAAGGTGTTGTGATCAGCACTACTGGTTGGAATAGCTTGTACCCACTTAGTAACATACTCAACAGCAACCAAAATATGTGTATACCCATTAGAGGAAGGAAAAGGTCCCATGAAATCAAATCCCCAAACATCAAATGGTTCAACAGCAAGTGAATAATTCATAGGCATTTCTTGACGCTAACCAATATTACCTATTCTTTGGCATTCATCACAAGATGAGACAAAATTATGGGCATATTTGAATAGAGTAGGCCAATAAAAACCAGATTGCAATACCTTATGAGCGGTTTTGTCTTCCGCGTGATGTCCTCCATAAGCTTCATAGTAACATTTCCGTAGGATTTTTTCCTGTTCATGCCCAGGTACACAACGTCTAATAGTACCACCTACTCCTTCTTTGTAAAGATGTGGGTCATCCCAAAAGTAGTGTCTTAAATCATAGAAGAATTTTTTCTTTTGTTGGTATGTGAAGCTAGGCGGTATGTATTTAGCAACAATATAATTAGCATAGTCAGCATACCAAGGTGTACTATTAGAAGCATTTATTACAGCTAGTTGTTCATCAGGAAAGCTATCATTAATAGGTTGTGGGTCGTCAAGAATATTTTTAAACCTAGACAAGTTATCAGCTATGGGGTTCTCTGCTCCTTTCCTATCAGTGATATGCAAATCAAATTCTTGTAGCAGAAGAACCCACCCAATGAGTCTAGGTTTAGCATCCTTCTTTTCCATAATATATTTTTTAGCAGCATGATCGGTGTGGACAATTACTTTAGAATCAACAATGTAAGATCTGAATTTATCATAAGCAAACACCACTGCTAAGAATTCTTTTTCAGTAGTAGCATAGTTTTGTTGAGCATTGTCTAGAGTTTTACTAGCATAATGAATAACATTCAGTTTTTTATCAACTCTTTATCCTAGAACAGCACCAACAGCATAATCACTAGCATCACACATAATCTCAAAAGGCAAGTTCCAATCAGGTGGTTGAACAAGAGGTGTAGTAATTAAGGCTTTCTGTAGTGTTTCAAAGGCTTCCATACAATCATCATCAAACACAAAGGGAATATCCATTTGCAAAATATTCGTAAGAGGCCTAGAAATTTTAGAAAAGTCTTTGATAAACCTCCTATAGAAACCAACATGACCAAGGAAACTATGAATACCTTTGATATCTTTAGGACATGGAATTTTCTCAATTGCATCAACCTTGGGTTTTTCCACCTCAATGCCTCTTTCAGAAATTTTATGGCCCAAGACAATACCTTCGTTAACCATAAAGTGGCACTTCTCACAGTTCAAGACAAGATTTGTTTGTTCACATCTCTGCAAAACTTGAGGGGGATTGCTTAAACAATCATCAAAAGACTTCCCATAAACAGAAAAGTCATCCATGAAAACCTCAACAATATTTTCACAAAAATTATAGAATGTAGCAGTCATACATCTTTGAAAAGTAGCAGGTGCATTACATAAACCAAAAGGTGCATACGTCTATAAGCAAAAGTTCCAAAAGGACAAGTAAAAGTGGTCTTTTCTTGATCAGATTGTAAATTAGGTATTTGTGAAAAACTAGAATATCCATCAAGGAAGCAAAAATGTGTGTGCTTGGATAATCTTTCTAACATTTGATCAATAAAAGGCAGAGGATAATGATCTTTTCTAGTAGCTTTATTTAATTTTCTATAATCAATTACCATCCTATAGCCTGTGACAATTCTTTGTGGAATCAGCTCATTCTTATCATTAGGAACAATAGTAATACCTCCCTTCTTAGGGACACAATGAATATGACTTACCCATCTACTATCAGCTATAGGATAATTATACCTGCTTCCAGAAGTTTCAATATTTCCATTCTTGCCACTTCTTTCATCTTCGGATTTAACCGACATTGGTGATCAACAATGGGTATAGCATCAGGTTCCATATTAATCTTGTGCTGACATAGAGTGGGACTAATGCCCTTAAGATAATCAAGAGTATATCCAAGAGCAGCCCTGTGCTTCCTTAGAACTTTCAATAATCTTTCTTCTTCTTGTTCTGAAAGGTTACCACTAATAATAACAGGATATATCTTTTTCTCATCAAGATAAGCATATTTCAAAGTGTCTAAGCAATTGTTTTAATTCAAACATAGGATCACCTTTAGGTGGAGGAGGACCTCCTAGAGTTTCAATAGGCAAATTGTGTTTAAGCAGAGGTTGTTGTTCAAAAAAGATTCTACCTATTTCATTTCTCTCACTCATATGCAAATCATTTTCATGGTCTAGCAAATATTGTTCCAAAGTATCAATAGGAGGCACAACAATAGAAGAAAGACCCATAATTTCATCTTTACTAGGCAAATCTTTCTTATGAGGTTGTTTACTAAACTTGGAAAAATTAAATTCATGAGATTCATCAGCAAAGCTAGCACCGACAGTTTGTTTCTCACAATCTATTTTGGCATTGACAGTGTTCAAGAAAGGTCTACCAAAAATAATGGGACAAAAGTCATCTTGTGGGGAGCTAAGAACAAGAAAATCAGTAGGGTATTTTATTTTCCCACACAAGACTTCAACATCTCTAAGAATCCCAATTGATGATATAGTATCTCTATTAGCAAGTTTAATAGTGACATCTATGCCTTCTATTTCAGCAGGTGCTATTTCATCTTTAATTTCTTGATATAATGAGAAAGGAATAGCACTCATACTAGCACCTAGGTCACATAACCCATGATAACAGTGATCTCCTATCTTAACTGAGACAACAGGCATGTCAACAACTGGTCTATATATGTTTATCTTTTCCTTCAGGTTTGGCAATTCTAGAAGCTTCACCACAGAAGTAAATAACATGCCCATCAATATTATCAACTAAGAGATCTTTAACCATAGCAACACTAGGTTCAACTCTAATTTATTCAGATGGTTCGGGTGTTCTAACATAACTTTTGTTAACCACAATTGAAGATTTAGCATGTTCCTTCATCCTAACAGGGAAAAGTGGGTTTTCAATATAAGAAGTGGGAACAACTGGATAAACATTGTAAATGATAGTTTCTTCTTTAGTTTTTACCGGTTCTGTAATTGGTGGGCGATATTTGAACCACTCCTCCTTAGGGAGATCAACATGAGTAGCAAAATATTCACAGAAGGAAGCTACTATCTCAGAGTCAAGTCCGTATTTAGTGCTAAACTGTTGAAAAGCATCGGTATTCATAAAAGATTTAACACAATCAAACTTAGGTTCAATACCTGACTCTTTACCTTCGTCGAGTTCCCAATCTTCAGAGTTGCGTTTAATTCTTTCTAAAAGATCCCACCAGAATTCAATAGTCTTCTTCATGAAGGAACAAGTACAAGAAGTATCGAGCATGGATTGATCATTACAAGAAAGCCGAGCATAAAAATTCTGAATAATAATTTGTCTTGAGAGCTCATGATTGGGGCACGAATATAACATTGACTTAAGCCTCCCCCAAGCTAGAGTGATACTTTCTCCTTCACGAGCCCAAAAATTATATATATAATTCCGATCACGATGTACTAGATGCATAGGATAATTTTTTTGATGAAATTCCAATTTCAAATGATTCCAGTTCCAAGACCCAATATCATCGCATAGCCTATACCATGTCAATGCTTTTCCCTTCAAAGATAAAGGGAAAAACTTCTTCTTAGCTTCATCTCTAGGCAAACCTGCAAGCTTAAACAATCCACAAATTTCATCTACATATATCAAGTGCATATCAGGATGTTTGGTTCCATCTCCTGCATAAGGATTAGCTAGCGGTTGTTCTAACATACCCGAAGGAATTTCATATTCAATATTTTCAGTAGGTGCAGTAGGTTGAGGGGCAACTAATTGTGGTTCTGATCGAGGTGAAGATACCCCGAACAAACCCCTTAAAGGATTGTTTTCCATAGTAGCAAGTAACAATAAATTTCAGCACGTAGTAATAATGTTTCCTTACCAATTTCCACTTACCAAGAGCGCTTCACTCCCCGGCAACGGTGCCAGAAAATAACCTTGATGACCCACAAGTATATGGGGTCAATTTTATCCTTTTCGATAAGTAAGGGTGTCAAACCCAATGAGGAGCAGAAGGAAATTACAAGTGGTTTTCAGCAAGGTATTGTCTGCAAGTGCTAAAATTGTAAGTAGCGGACTAGTTTGATAGCAAGATAATTTGTAACGAGCAAGTAGCGATAGTAGTAACAAAAGTGCACCAAGGTAGCCCAATCATTTTGAGGCAAAGGACAGGCCAAAATGGTCTCTTATGATAAGCAAAGTGTTCTTAAGGGTACATGGGAATTTCATCTAGTCACTTTCATCATGTTGGCTTAATTCGTGTTCAGTACTTTGATAATTTGATATGTGGGTGGACCAGTGCTTAGGTGCTGTTCATACTTAAACATACCTCCTACTTATGATTAACCCTCTCGCAAGCATTCGCAACTACGAGAAAAGTATTAAGAATACATTCTAGCCATAGCATTAAACTTTTGGATCCAATCGATCCCTTACGGAATAGCGCATAAATTAGGGTTTAAGCTTCTGTCACTCTCGCAACCCATCATCTAATAACTACTCCACAATGCATTCCCTTAGGCCCAAATATGGTGAAGTGTCATGTAGTCGACGCTCACATGACACCACTAAGAGAATGACAACATACATATCATCAAAATATCGAACACATATCAAGTTCACATGATTACTTGCAACATGATTTCTCCCATGACCTCAAGAATGAAAGTAACTACTCACAAATGATAAACATGCTCAAGACTAGAGGGGTATTAAATAGCATAATGGACCTGAACATATAATCTTCCACCAAATAAACCATATAGTAATCAACTACAAGATGTAATCAACACTACTAGTCACCCACAAGCACCAATCTATAGTTTTGATACAAAGATTGAACACAAGAGATGAACTAGGGTTTGAGAGGAGTTGGTGATGTGAATATGTTGATGAGGATAGCCCTCACCAAGATGGGAGAGTTGTTGGTGATGATGATGACGATGATTTCCCCCTCCGGGAGGGAAGTTCCCCCGGCGGAATCGTTCCGCCGTAGGGCAAAAGTGCTCCTGCCCAAGTTCCGCCTCGAGGCGGCGGCACTTCGTCCTGAATGTCCTCCTCTCATTTTTTTCTAGGTCAAAAAGACTTGTACACCATAAGAAGGACATTAGAGGTGGGCCGAGGCGGGCAACACACACCAGGGCGCGCCTGGGCCTCCTGGCGCGCCCAGGTGGGTTGTGCCCACCTGGTGGCTCCCCTATGGTACTTATTTGCTCCAATATTTTTTAAATATTCCATAAAAAATCCTCGGGAAGTTTCAGCTTATTTAGAGTTGTGCAGAATAGGTAGCTTGACATAGCTTTTTCAGGTCCAGATTTCCAGTTGTCGGAATTCTCCCCCTTGGTGCATACCTTGCATATTATGAGAGAAAAGGCATTAGAATTACTCCAAAAGCATTATTATACAATAAAACAACATAAATAACAGTAGGAAAACATGATGCAAAATGGACGTATCATACCCCCCGAGGCGGAATCCAAAAGATTACGAGAAACAAAATTCAATCCCGCATATTTTTTTGTATGATCATCAAAAGATTTAACCCATGAGTTGGGCAATTCCTTAGCATGAATTTCATCCTTTCCCAAGATTGTGCAACATTCTCATGTTCAAGTTTCTTGGAATTCATGATCTGGGTTCTAAGGGAAATGATTTTTGTGGGCGGAAAATACATAGTAATAAAAGCATCCTTGCACTTGTTCCAAGAATCGATAATATTGCAAGGCAAAGAAGAAAACCAATTTTTTGTGCGGTCTCGCAAAGAAAATGAAAACAATTTCAACTTCACAACATCATTGTCCACATCTATTTTCTTTTGCATATCACATAATTCCATGAATATGTTAAGATGGGACGATGCATCCTCATTAGGATTACCGGCAAATTGATCTTTCATAACAAGATTCAGCAAAGCAGTATTAATATCACAAGACTCAGCACTAGTGGTGGGACGAGAAATGGGAGTGCTAATAAAATCATTTTTGTTGGTATTTGAGAAATCACACAACTTTGTGTTCTCGTGAGTCGTGGTGACTTCACAACAAGATTGCAGTCAAAAACAGATCCGACGAGAAAACGGCGAACGAAATAGAGGGCGACTAAAATGGCAAATTTTTGTGAAGTGGGGGAGAGGAAAACGAGAGAAAAATGACAAATAATGTAAATTGCGAGGAGATGAGATTTGTGATTAGGAAACTAGTTGAGGTTGAAGATCCTCCCCAGCAACAACACCAGAAATTCCTTTTGATGCCTGCTTGATCTACGTAGGTATTTCCCTAAAGAGGAAGGGATGATGTAGCATAGCGACGGTAGGTATTTCCCTCAGTGATGAGACCAGGGTTACCGAACCAGTAGGAGAAGCAAGCAACACAATGTATACAACCCCTGCACACAAATAGCAAATACTCGCAACCCGACGTGTTGCAGGGGTTGTCAATCCCTTTCGGGTAATGATGACTCAAATTGGTGAGAAGACGTGATAAAGTTTTGATAGATAGGATAAATAGATCACGAAATAAATAAAGTGCAGCCAGGTATTTTTATATTTTTGGTTTAAGAGGTCTGAAAATAAAAGCAAAGGAAAATAGATCGTAAAGGCAAATATGATGAGAAGAGACCCGGGGGCCGTAGGTTTCACTAGTGGCTTCTCTCGAGAAAAATAGCAAATGGTGGGAAAACAATTATTGTTGGGAAATTGATAGAACTTCAAATAATCATTACGATATCCAGTCAATGATCTTTATATAGGCATCACGTCCAAGATTAGTAGACCGGCTCCTGCCTACATCTACTACTATTACTCCACACATCAACCGCTATCCAGCATGCATCTAGTGTATTAAGTTCATGGAAAAACGGCGTAATGCAATAAGAACGATGACAAGATGTTGACAAGATATATTTATGTAGAAATAGACCCCATCTTGTTACCCTTAATAGAAAAAATACGTAAGCATTGTTTCCCCTTCTGTCACTAGGATCAAGCACCATAAGATCGAACCCATCACAAAGCACCTCTTCCCGTTGCAAGATAAATAGATCAAGTTAGCCAAACAAAACCCAAATATCGGAGAAGAAATACGAGGCTATAATCAATCATGCATATAAGAGATCAAAGAAGACTCAAATAACTTTCATGGATAAAAACATAGATCTAATCATAAACTCAAAGTTCATAGGATCCCAACAGACGCACTGCAAAAAGATTTACATCATATGGATCTCCAAGAGACCATTGTATTGAGAATCAAGAGAGAGATAAATAGATAGAGAGAGAGAGAGAGCCATCTAGCTACTAACTACGGGCCCATAGGTCTATGAAGAACTACTCAAGCATCATCGGAGAGGCACCAATGGACATGATTAACCCCTCCGATATTGTGTCTAGATTGCATCTGGTGTTTCTGGAACCTGCGGTGACTGGAATTGATTTTCGTCGACTCTCCTAGGGTTTCTGGAATATTGGGGTATTTATAGAGCAAAGAGGCGGTGCGGGAGGCCACTGAGGTGGGCACAACCCACCTGGGTGTGCATGGGCCTCCGGGCACGCCCTGGTGGGTTATGCTCCCCTCGGAGCTCCCCTCAGGTACTTTCTTGGCCCACTGGATGTCTTATGGTCCAAAAAAATCCACAAAAGGTTCCACTGCGTTTGGACTCCGTTCGGTATTGATTCCTTGTGATGTAAAAAACAAGCAGAAAATAACAACTGACATTGGGCACTATGTCAATAGGTTAGTACCAAAAAATGATATAAAATGACTATAAAATGATTGTAAAACATCCAAGAATGATAATATAACAGCATGGAACAATCAAAAATTATAGATACATTGGAGACGTATCAGTGCATCACTACCCAATCGTGCACCATACCGTACCAATCCAGAGGAGACGAAGGAGATTATGCGTCAAGTACAAGAGCTGCTCAACAAAGGTTGTATACGTGAATCTCTTAGTTCTTGTGTTGTTCATATTATACTAGTGCCAAAAAAGGATGGTACGTCGTGTATGTGTGTTTATTGTAGAGGAATTAATAATATACTATTCGTTATCGTCATCCTATTCCTAGGCTAGATGGTATGCTTCATGAATTGAGTGGCTCTACAATATTCTCCAAAGTTGATTTGGGTAGTGGATACCATCAAATTCGTATGAAATTGGGAGATGAATGGAAAACAACATTTAAAACTAAGTTTGGATTATATGAGTGGTTAGTCATGCCTTTTGGGTTAACTAATGCACGTAGTAATTTCATGAGATTAATGAACGTAGTTTTACGTGCTTTCATTGGACGATTTGTGGTAGTCTATATTGATGATATACTGATCTATAGCATATCTTTGGAGGAACATTTGGAACATTTACATGCTGTTTTTATTGCTCTACGTGATGCACGTTTGTTTGGTAACCTTGGAAAGTGCACCTTTTGCATCGACCAAGTATCTTTTGTTGGCTATGATGTTACTCCATAGGGAATTGAAGTTGATAAAGCCAAGATTGAAGCTATTGAGAGTTGGCCGCAGCCCAAAACGGTCACACAAGTGAGGAGTTTTCTTAGCCCCGCTGGATTCTATAGGCATTTTGTGAGAGATTTCAGCATCATTGTTGCACCTCTCAATGAGCTTACAAAGAAGGACCTGCCTTTTGTTTGGGGTACCACACAAGAATAAGCCTTCATGGTACTGAAAGATAAGTTAACACATGCTCCCTTGCTCCAACTTGCTGATTTTAATAAGACTTTTGAACTTGAATGTGATGCTAGTGGAATTGTATTAGGAGGTGCGTTATTACAAGATGGAAAACCTATTGCATACCTTTGTAAAAAATTGAGTGGGCCTCGTATTAATTATTCTACTTATGATAAATAATTATATGCTCTTGTTCGGACTTTAGAAACATGGCAACATTATTTATGTCCCAAAGAATTTTTTATACTTTCTGATCATGAATCTTTGAAACATATTAAAAGTCAAGCTAAACTGAATCGTAGACATGCTAAATGGGTTGAATTCTTTGAGACTTTCCATTATTTCATTAAACACAAGAAGGGTAGAGAAAATGTTATTGTTGATGCATTGTATCGTCGATATACTATGCTTTCACAACTTGACTTAAAAATATTTGGTTTGGAGACCATTAAAGATCAATATGTGCATGATGCTGATTTTGAAGTTGTATTGCAGAATTGTAAAGAAGGAAGAACATGGAACAAGTTCATCGTTAATGACGGATTTGTGTTCTGTGCTAACAAGCTATGCATTTCCAGCTAGCTCCGTTCGTCTTTTGTTGTTGCAGGAGGCGCATGGAGGAGGACTAATGGGACATTTTGGTGTGAAGAAGACGAAGGACGTACTTGCTACACATTTCTATTGGCCAAAGATGAGACGGGATGTTGAGCGTTTTGTTGCTCGCTACACTACATGTCAAAAAGCTAAGTCACGACTCAATCCTCATGGTTTATATATGCCTTTGCCTGTACCTAGTGTTCCTTGGGAGGATATATCTATGGACTTTGTTTTAGGTTTACTTCGAACAAAGAAGGGGAGGGGTAGCATATTTATTGTCGTTGATAAATTCTTGAAAACGGCACACTTTATACCATGTCATAAAAGCGATGATGTTGTTAATGTTGCTGATTTATTCTTTCGTGAAATTATTCGCTTGCATGGTGTGCCAATAACTGTTGTTTCAGATCGTGATACTAAATTTCTTAGCCACTTTTGGAGATGTTTATGGGCCAAGTTGGGGACTAAACTACTTTTAGTACTACTTGTCACCCCCAAACTGATGGACAAACCGAAGTAGTAAATAGAACATTGTCTACTATGCTTAGGGATGTTTTGAAGAATAATAAGAAAATGTGGCAAGAATTCTTGCCTCATATTGAATTTGCTTCTAATCGTTCATTGCATTCTACTACTAAGATGTGCCCTTTTGAAATTGTGTATGGTTTCCTACCTCATGGGCCTATTGATTTGGTGCCTCTTCCATCCTCGGAGAAGGTTATTTTTGATGCTAAACAACATGCTGAATTGATCTTTAAAATGCATGAGTTAACTAAGGAAAACATTGAGCGTATGAATGCTAAATATAAACCTGCTGGAGATAAGGGTAGAAAACATGTTGAGTTTGCACCTGGATATCTTGTTTGGTTACATTTGCGTAAGGATAGATTTCCTGATTTGCGCAAATCAAATCTAATGCCACGTGTTGATGGTCCTTTTCAGACGTTAGAGAAATTAAATGATAATGCATATAAACTTGAGCTGCCTGAAGATTTTGGGGTTAGTCCCACTTTTAACATTGCAGATTTGAAGCCTTATTTGGGTGAGGAAGATGAGCTTCCATCGAGGACGACTTCATTTCAAGAAGGGGAGGATGATGAGGACATCAATACCATTGTTACACCCACAACCCCTGCCGCAATACATACTGGACCAATTACTAGAGCTCGCGCATGCTAATTAAATTACCAGGTACTTTTGTTTCTTGGTAATGATCCTAATGTTCATGAGAATATGATGCTGCCTAAATTGGATATATTTGTTTTGCTTACAAATGAAGGGCCTAGCTTGGAGAAGGATGAACACTAGAGCAAGAACTAGCATGGAGATGATGGCATGCACATGGGGAATAAGAACGGAGTTTCAAGTGATGATTTCAGGACTATGAAGCCTCCATAATGAGTGCAAGAAGGCTGGGACAAAATATACAAGATGTCACTTCACAAATTTCATCTAGAGGCTATTATAGGTGCTACGTCACCTTATTATTCGGCTAGGCCCATGTAATTTTGAAATACATAAGAATAGGCTGTTTTTAGAGTCCATATATGTGGGGAAACAAGAGATAGGGTTGGTTTCAGACCCCTCTTCTAAGGGTCACGAAATTCCCCCTACTATTCCATATATACAGCCCTTAGGGCGTCGTTTAGACTGTGTGTTTTGTTAAGATTAAAATTTCGCCATAGCTGCAACTTCGCGTACTTCATTTGTGTTCAACGACCAGACAAAGGCGTCACATAACCCCACCTTCATTAATGAAGCTTTCCTCTTATATTCGCAATATCTAGATTGCAATCTCAGTTTCTTGCTTGTTCTTCATTTGCTTGTGGGAAAACATACACTCGTGGTCAGGTTGATTGTGCTCCCGCGTGGTCAATAACCCCTCGGAAGTTGGTTTAGCGATTGCTAAGGTGTGACGTCTCGCATGTTCGTAGTCGAATCGTCAAAGTTGACTCCGACAGGAAATGAGAGCCGCCATCTCATCAAAACATCGGGACACCTTCGCCTTTGTCCCCACCGAGTTGATCTCATCGGTCCACCGACATTTCTAACATTCGCATTTTGAACTAAATCGGTCTCACCGAGTTCTTCTATTCGGTCTGACCGAGTTCGGTAAAAAGTGTTTAACAGTTGAATTTTTTGTGGAGGCTATATATACCCCTCCACCCCCTTCTCCATTTGAGAGAGAGCCATCAGAATGTCCCTACACTTCAACTACTCATTTTCTGAGAGAGAACCACCTACTCATGTGTTGAGACCAAGACATTCCAATCCAACCACAAGAATCTTGATCACTAGCCTTCCCCAAGTTTCTTTCCACTCAAATCATCTTTCCACCATAGCCAAATCTGTGAGAGAGAGTTGAGTGTTGGGGAGACTATCATTTGAAGCACAAGAGTAAGGAGTTCATCATCAACACACCATCTATTACCTTTTGGAGAGTGGTGTCTCCTAGATTAGTTAGGTGTCACTTGAGCGCCTCTGTCAAGATTGTGGAGTTGAACCAAGGAATTTGTAAGTGCAAGGAGATCGCCTACTTTGTGAAGATCTACCCAAGTGAGGCAAGTCCTTCATGGGCGATGGCCATGGTGGGATAGACAAGGATGCTTCTTCATGGACCCTCCATGGGTGGAGCCCTCCGTGGACTCGCGCAACCGTTACCCTTCATGGGTTGAAGTCTCCATCAACGTGGATGTATGATAGCACCACCTATCAGAACCACGCCAAAAATCTCCATGTATATATTGTGTTTGCCTTCTCCAAACCATTATGTTTACCTTCATATGCAATGTTATACTTTGCGCTGCTACACTCTTAGAATTGCATGTGTAGGTTGATTACTTGATTTGTGCTAATTTGCTAAAATCTGTCAAGACTTAAAATTGTGAAAGGCTAGATTTTTATTTGGTCAAGTAGTCTAATCACACCCTCTAGACCTACTTTTGATCCTACAAGTGGTATCAAAGCTTTGATCTCCATTTGCCCTTATTTCCATAGCTTTTGGTGATCATAGCCTTGGTTTCACAACCTAGGAGAGTATGGCATCTAGTGAGGGAAATTACCACTGTAGAGGTCCTTACTTTAATGGTACTCATTTTTCTAGTTGGAAGGATAAGATGAAAATGCATATTCTTAGTCATAACCCCGCCGTTTGGGCTATTCTGTGTATTGGTTTGCAAGGTGAATTCTTCAAGGATGGAAGAGAATCAAATCTTGAAGCAACTGCATAAGAATTGAAGATGTTGCCATACAATGCACAAGCTTGCAATATCCTGTTCAATGGATTGTGCCCCGAAGAATTCAACAAAACCAGTCGTCTTGAGAATGCAAAGGAAATTTGGGATACTTTGGTTGATATGCACGAAGGTACCAAGTCCGTCAAGGAATCAAATTGGATGTACTTTAAAGTCAACTTGACAAATTCAAAATGAAGGATGGTGAAGGAGTCGCTGAAATGTACTCTAGGCTTGCTCTCATTACAAATGAGATTGCTGGCTTATGAAGCAAAGAGATGACCAACGGATTCATCACCAAGAAGATCCTAAGAGCCATGGATGGAAAATATGATACCGTGTGCACCTTGATCCAAATTATGCCCAATTACAAAGATCTCAAGCCAACAAAAGTCATTTGGAGAATTGTTGCTCATGAGATGTCACTCAAGGATAAGGAAGAGCTGCACAGCAAGTCTAGTGGTGCTTATAAAGCTTCATGTGATGCCCCTACTACATCAAGTGAGAATCAAGTCTTCAATGAAGAATTGGGCTTAATGGTGAAGAACTTCAACAAGTTCTACAAGAATAGAAGCAAAAATAGAAGCTCTAGGTCAAGGTACTACAAAGACAAAATATCTTCTAGTCATGATCGAAATTGCTACAATTGCGGAAGACCCGGACACTACTCCAATGAGTGTACGGCTCACCACAAAGAAGAGAATACTCACCAAAAAGGAGGAGTAAAATAGATGAATCACCTCCAAGAGAGAGAAGGAGTAGAGATGATCGTTATGAACGAAGATCCTCTCATAGAAGCAAGGATTCGAAAAGGAAGGGCAAGTCATCAAGGAGCTACACAAGACGAAGACATCAAGCTCATGTTGGTGAATGGGTTTCCGATTCCGACTCCGACAACTACTCTGAGAGAAGTTATCACTCCGACTCCGAATATACTCAAGATGAAGGTGTTGCCAGTCTTGCACATGTGTCAACCAACTCCTACGACATATTTGACTCACCAAATGAAGGATTTGGAAGATGCTTCATGGCTAAAGGCCCTAAGGTATCACACCCTGAGTATATTGATTTCAATAGTGATGAAGATGATTTGCTTGTTGACAATACTAGTGATGAAAACTATGATGAAATTGCTATTAATCATGCTAATCAAGATGAAACGAATGACAATGATTAGAAGGAGATTGAGCGACTAACTAAAGAACTAAACACTCTTAAGTTAGCTCATGAAACAACTTTGGAGGATCATCCAGAGCTTTTAAAAACTCACGAGAAGCTATGCTTTCAAAAGCTCAATTTAGAGCAATAGCATGGGTTCTTAAAATCAACAATGATGATCTTCAGAAGAAAAGTTCTTCTTACATTGCCAAGCGTTAACTCTTGTCTACTTACATGCCACAAGTAAAATCTAGCAACAAGAGTAAAAAGATTCTTCTTCTAGTAGTAATAATAATCATGCTAAACCCAATATTGTTACACCTAGTAGTTCTCTTGATTCCACTAATGATTCTCTTAGCCAAGTTACACTTGAGATAGAAAATAGCTTATTGAAGGGAATTATAGAGAAAGGTGTTTACAAGAGCCTTGCCGGAAGTAAGCAATTGAGGAAATTGTACACAAGCAAGGAAGGCACCGGAAGAATCAATGTGTTGGTTTTGAATGAAAGTTCAATGCCAATGGAGTTGAGTGGGAAGAAGATCAATACCCCAAGACGAAGTTTGTTCCTCAACAAGAGAAGTATGACCCTACTTCCTTCAAGGCAACACAAGCTCAAATGATCTTTCACCACAAGACCACAAGCTAAAAGGCAAGGACAAGATTCAAGAAGAGACTGATGCATTTGAAGACCTTGGTCAAGTGGGTTCCAAAGACTGCATCAAGTTCTACTTCATCAAGTATGACGACAACTCCAAGGGTTCCCATCAAGTTGATGTGGGTCCCAAAGAAAAAGAACTAGAGATTTCTTGAGGGTGACTCCGCCAACATACTTCACTCATATTCATTTTGGCAAGCACAAGTGCAATCAACTTCCATATCTTGCACTAGTTCAAGGAGTCACAAACCCTCTTATTGGAAAGTCAAGGGACAAGGTAACCAAATGCTTCCATGGACATCATCATACGGGTACATCACTCTATGTCTATGGATATCCTTGTTGTTCCTTGTGGGACTAACCACTACTGCAGGATGCTGCTAACACGACACTACGATCAGAGACCCTTCAACGAATCTGTGTGCGATGCAAAATAATCGCAAACGGTGGTGTAAAAAACCATCAAAAAGGTGCAAAACATTTGCAATGGCGGATGCATCAAACACGGTTTAGATTTTGGTTGTGTATGGGATGCAGGGCATATGGTTCCGTTCAATTAACTATTTGCGATGAGGAGGAACAAAAGAAACGGGCTGCCAGATCAAGGTGTGTGTAATATACATCATACATTTCACTCGGATGAACTGTTTGTGATTAGGCAATACAAAAGAAACGGTCAGCCAGATCAAGGTGTGTGCGATATACGGCATGCGGTTCACTTGGATGAACTATTTGCGTTGAGACAAGAGAACATAAACGGTTCAATATAACAAGATGTGTGTGATACGCGGCAAACATGCCTGTATTAAAAAATGTTAGACCAATAATAACACATATGATTGCTTCTAATAATATGTATGTGATATTCTTGGTCTACACAACATCCATTGGCCATTGTGAGACGGGTGGTCATCCGGATACGCCATAAGGATGCGAAGAGGCATGCTATATCAACAAGGACTAATTGTTCCACCAATAGCTCATGTAAGAGAACTCTCAAGTTAAGTGTGCTTAGGCTGGAGCAGCTATCAGATGGGTGACTAGATGGGAAGTTGTGTTGATGTTAAATTAACTAATGGGATGGGTCATATCTGTCAAATTAAACGACCGATATGACCCACCCCATGAGTTAATTTAACCTCAAGGTCCCCATTTTTTATTTTTTTATTTCTTAACACATGTGCGATACATGGCATACAGTTGATCCATCCGACCTGTTTGTTATGTGGGGAAACGCTTGCTAGTGTACAACCGTTTGTGATTGATGAATTCATCATCGACGAGTGGTCCATGTTCATCTCATCACTGTATACTTCTTGTGCTAGCTCGATGTTCCTTATATGCTAAGTTTCCATTAGTTGATGGCGTTTTATGAACACGCCACCATGTCCCACCATTTCCTCACCTGTTTCCCGCCACCCAGCGATGTTGCACATAAACCTAGGCGGCACGCGACACACGGAGGCAAAAAGCATAGCCTATAGGACATCCACCTTTTCCAAGCATGCCAACCCACCAAAGCGCCGCCTCTGCCATCAACCTCGTCGACGAGGAAAATCAGAAGGTGCCACGGCCCGTCAAGGCCACGGCGCTCCTCGGCAACGTGATGGACGACGCTGTGATGTGTGTCATTGCCAAGGTTGAGCAGACCCTTGGTGCATGGTGCTTCAGCACCGCGGATCATGTTAGGCATGTCAGTGCTGCGAGGCTGCAGCTCGCCGCACAAAATGATCAATGGCACGCCGCAGAGCGACAGGGCTCGCAGCTGGGTACACATGCCGTCAGTACCCCCATTCCTCGCCAGGAGTGAGAACATGCCCTCTGCGCCTTACTTGCACCAGAGGTCAGCCGCGCCGTACTCGCACGGGACACCCGCCACGCCGTTCGCATGGGTCGCATCATTCGCCTTCTCCGTGGCCCGCTTGATGCCAACGCACTGGTCGGTAGGCTCGACCGCCACCTTGGCCCAGGTGTCCCCCTGGGCGCAGTAGAGGAACATTGCCGTCGCATCCTCGAGGTGGTTCTCCGATGAAATAGCCAACTTGTGAGCACGTGATCGCGCTCCAAATGTGCCGCGAGCGTGTCGACCGTTTGGTGATACATCCATTTTGCATCATGCTTTTATATCAATATTTATTTCATTATGGGCTGTTATTACACATTATGTCTCAATACTTATGGCTATTCTCTCTTATTTTACAAGGTTTACCATGAAGAGGGGGAATGTCGGCAGCTGGAATTCTGGCTGGAAAAGGAGCAAATATTGGAAGCCTATTCTGTACAGCTCCAAAAATCCTGAAACTCCACGGAAGTTATTTTTGGAATTAATAAGAATTATTGAGCGAAAAAAACACTAGAGGGGGCCCACACCCTGGCCAGGAGGGTGGGGGGGCGCGCCCACCCCTACTGGGCGCGCCCCTTGTCTCCTGGGCCCCCTGGTGGCCCTGCCCATCTTCTGCTATATGAAGGCTTTTACACTGAAAAAAATCATAAGCAAGCTTACGGGATGAAACTCCGCCGCCACGAGGCGGAACCTTGGTGAAACCAATCTAGGGCTCCGGCGGAGCTGTTCTACCCGGGAAACTTCCCTCCGGGAGGGGGAAATCATCACCATCGTCATCACCAACGATCCTCTCATCGGGAGGGGGTCAATCTCCATCAACATCTTCACCAGCACCATCTCCTCTCAAAACCCTAGTTCATCTCTTGTATCCAATCTTGTATCAAAGCCACAAATTGGTACCTGTGGGTTGCTAGTAGTTTTGATTACTCCTTGTAGTTGATGCTAATTGGTTTACTTGGTGGAAGATCATATGTTCAGATCCTTAATGCATATTAATACTCCTCTGATCATGAACATGAATATGCTTTGTGAGTAGTTACGTTGTTCCTGAGGACATGGGTGAAGTCTTGCTATTAGTAGTCATGTGAATTTGGTATTGGTTCGATATTTTGATGAGATGTATGTTGTCTCTCCTCTAGTGGTGTTATGTGAACGTCGACTACATGACACTTCACCATTATTTGGGCCTAGAGGAAGGCATTGGAAAGTAATAAGTAGATGATGGCTTGCTAGAGTGACAGAAGCTTAAACCCTAGTTTATGCGTTGCTTCGTAAGGGGCTGATTTGGATCCATATGTCTAATGCTATGGTTAGGTTTACCTTAATACCTCTTTTGTAGTTGCAGATGCTTGCAATAGGGGTTAGTCATAAGTGGGATGCTTGTCCAAGTAAGGGCAGTACCCAAGCACTGGTCCACTCACATATCAAATTATCAAAGTAATGAACACGAATCATATGAGCGTGATGAAAACTAGCTTGATGATAATTCCCATGTGTCCTCGGGAGCGCTTTTTTCATTATAAGAAATTGTCCAGGCTTGTCCTTTTCTACAAAAAGGGTTGGGCCACCTTGCTGCACTTTATTTACTTTCATTGCTTGTTACCCGTTACAAATTATCTTATCGCAAAATTATCTGTTACCTACAATTTCAATGCTTGCAAAGAATACATTACTGAAAACCGCTTGTCATTTCCTTCTGCTCCTCGTTGGGTTCGGCACTCTTACTTATCGAAAGGACTATGATAGGTCCCCTATACTTGTGGGTCAACAACACTCTTTTCTGGCGCCGTTGCCGGGGAGTGTAGCGCCTTTGGTGAGTGGAACTTGGTAAGGAAACATTTATATATTGTGCTGAAATTTTCTGTCACTTGTAACTATGGAAACTAATCCTTTGAGGGGATTGTTCGGGGTGTGTTCACCCCGACCAGTAGAGCAAAGAGTTGCTCCTCAACCTTCGGGTATGATACAGAAGCTGCTAGCTAATCCATTTGCAGGAGATGGAACATTGCATCCCGATTTACACCTTATCTTTGTGGATGAAGTTTGTGGATTATTTAAGCTTGCAGGTATTCCCGATGATGTTGTCAAAAGGAAGGTCTTCCCTTTATCTTTGAAGGGAGATGCATTGACATGGTATAGGATATGTGATGATACGGGGTCTTGGAATTATAAATGAATGAAGTTGGAATTTCACCAGAAGTTCTATCCTATGCATCTTGTTCATCGTGATCGTAATTACATATATAATTTCTAGCCTCGCGAAGGAGAAAGCATCGCTCAAGCTTGGGGGAGGCTTAATTCAGTGTTATATTCATGCCCCAATCATGAGCTCTCAAGAGAAATGATTATTCAAAAAATTTATGCTCGGCTTTCTCTCAATGATCGCACCATGCTCGATACTTCCCGCGTTGGTTCTTATATGCTGAAGACTACTGAATTCAAGTGGGATTTATTGGAAAGAATTAAACGTAACTCTAAAATTGGGGTTCCGACGATGGTAAGGAGTCAGGTATAACACCTAAGTTTGATTGTGTTAAATCTTTTATGGATACCGATGCTTTTCGTGGATTTAGCGCTAAGTATGGACTTGACTCTGAGATAGTAGCTGCTTTTTGTGAATCTTTTGCTACTCACGTTGATCTCCCTAAGGAGAAGTGGTTTAAATAAAATCCCCCTATTGAAGTAAAAGTAGTTGCACCTATTATAGTTGAAGAAAAGACTGTCACTTATAATGATCCTATTGTCCCTACTAGTTATGTTGAGAAACCACCTTTTCCTGTTAGGATGAAGGATCATGCTAAAACTTCAACTGGCGTTCGTAAGAGTAATACTAGAACTTATACACCTCCCGAGAAAATCAAAGTTGAACCTAGTATTGCGATGGTTAAAGATCTCTTGGATGATAATTTAGATGGGCATGTTATTTACTTCTGTGAACAGGCTGCTAATATTGCTAGAAGATATGCTAAGATACATAGACATGTTGTATGCATGCATGTTATTTCTGTTAAAATAGGAGATCATTGTTATCATGGCTTATGTGATATGGGTGCTAGTGCTAGTGCTATACCCTTTGACTTATATACAGAAAATATGCATGATATTGCACCTGCTGAAATAGAAGATATTGATGTTAGTATTAAGCTTGCCAATAGGGACACCATTAAGCCAGTCGGGATTGTTAGAGATGTTGAAGTCTTGTGTGGGAAGGTTAAATACCCTACTGATTTCCTTGTTCTTGGTTCCCCACAAGATGACTTTTGCCCCATTATTTTTGGTAGACCCTTCTTGAATACTGTTAATGCTAGGATTGATTGCAAAAACGATGTTGTTACAATTGGCTTAGGGGATATATCTCATGAGTTTAATTTTGCTAAGTTTCATAGACAACCACGTGATAAAGAACCACCTAGTAAGGATGATATTATTGGTCTTGCTTCTATTGCCGTGCCTCCTACTGATCCGTTAGAACAATATTTGCTAGACCATGAAAATGATATGTTTATGAATGATACAAGAGAAATAGATGAAGTGTTCCTTCAACAGGGTCCTATTCTGAAACACAACTTGCCTGTTGAAATCCTAGGGGATCCCCCTCCACCCAAGGGTGATCCCGTGTTTGAGCTCAAACCATTACCTGATAATCCTAAGTATGCTTATCTTGATGAAAATAAAATATATCATGTTATTATTAGTGCTAACCTTTCAGAGCAAGAAGAAGAAAGATTATTGAAAACTCTGAAGAAGCACCGTGCTGCTATTGGATATACTCTGGATGGTCTTAAGGGCTTTAGTCCCACTCTATGCCAACACAAAATTAAAGTGGATAAAGATGCCAAACCAGTTAGAGATCCTCAACGACGGTTAAATCCTAAGATGAAAGAAGTGGTAAGAAAGGAGATATTAAAGCTCCTTGAGGCAGGTATAATTTATCACGTTGCTGATAGTGAATGGGTAAGTCCTGTCCGTTGTGTTCCTAAAAAGGGAGGTATTACTGTCATTCCTAAAGATAAAGATGAATTGATCCCGCAAAGAATTATTACAGGTTATAGGATGGTAATTGATTTCCGTAAATTAAATAAAGCTACCAAGAAAGATCATTACCCTTTACCTTTTATTGATCAAATGCTAGAAAGACTATCCAAACATACACATTTTTGCTTTCTAGATGGTTATTCTGGTTTCTCTCAAAGACCTGTGTTAGCGGAGGATCAATCAAAAACTACTTTTACTTGCCCTTTTGGTACTTTTGCTTATAGACATATGCCTTTTGGTTTATGTAATGCACCTGCTACCTTTCAAAGATGCATGATGGCTATATTCTCTGACTTTTGTGAAAAGATTTGTGAGGTATTCATGGATGATTTCTTCGTTTATGGATCCTCTTTTGATGATTGCTTGAGCAACCTTGATCGAGTTTTGCAGAGATGTGAAGACACTAGTCTCGTCTTGAATTGGGAAAAGTGCCACTTTATGGTCAATGAAGGCATTGTTTCGGGGCATAAGATATCCGAGAGAGGTATTGAAGTTGATAAAGCTAAAGTTGATGCTATTGAAAAGATGCCATGTCCCAAGGACATAAATGGTATAAGAAGTTTCCTTGGTCATGCCGGTTTATATACGAGATTCATTAAGGACTTTTCTAAAATCTCTAGGCCTCTGGCTAATTTATTGCAAAAAGATATTCCTTTTGTCTTTGATGATGATTGTGTAGAAGCATTTGAAATACATAGGAAAGCTTTGATCACTGCACCTATTGTTCAGCCACCTGATTGGAATTTACCCTTTGAAATTATGTGTGATGCTAGTGATTATGCTGTAGGTGCTGTTCTAGGGCAAAGAGTTGATAAGAAATTGAATGTTATCCAGTATGCTAGTAAAACTCTTGATACTGCCCAGAGAAATTATGCTACTACTGAAAAAGAGTTCTTAGCAGTCGTATTTTCTTGTGATAAGTTTAGACCTTACATTGTTGATTCCAAAGTTACTATTCACACTGATCATGCTGCTATTAAATATCTTATGGAAAAGAAAGATGCTAAGCCTAGACTCATTAGATGGGTTCTCTTGCTCCAAGAATTTGATTTGCATATTATTGATAGAAAGGGAGATGAGAACCCCATTGCAGACAACTTGTATAGGTTAGAGAATGTTCTTGATGACCCACTACCTATTGATGATAGCTTTCCTGATGAACAATTAGCGGTCATTAATGCTTCTCATAATGCTCCATCGTATGCTGATTATGCTAATTACATTGTTGCTAAATTTATACCACCTAGTTTCACATACGAGCAAAAGAAAAAGTTCTTTTATGATTTAAGACATTACTTCTGGGATGACCCACACCTTTATAAAGAAGGAGTAGATGGTGTTATTAGACGTTGTGTACCCGAGCATGAACAGGAACAGATCCTACACGAGTGTCACTCCGAACCATATGGAGGACACCACGCTGGAGATAGAACTGCACAAAAGGTATTGCAATCTGGATTTTATTGGCCTACTCTCTTCAAAGATGCTCGTAAGTTTGTCTTGTCTTGTGATGAATGTCAAAGAATAGGTAATATTAGTAGATGTCAAGAAATGCCTATGAATTATTCTCTTGTTATTAAACCATTTGATGTTTGGGGCTTTGATTATATGGGACCTTTTCCTGCCTCTAATGGATATACACATATTTTAGTTGTTGTTGATTACGTTACTAAGTGGGTAGAAGCTATCCCAACTAGTAGTGCTGATCATAACACCTCTATTAAGATGCTTAAAGAAATTATTTTTCCGAGGTTTGGAGTCCCTAGATATCTTATGACTGATGGTGGTTCACATTTTATTCATGGTGCTTTCCGTAAGATGCTTGCTAAGTATGATGTTAATCAAGAATCGCATCTCCTTATCACCCGCAGTCTAGTGGTCAAGTACAGTTGAGCAATAGAGAGCTCAAATTAATTTTGCAAAAGACAGTGAATAGATCTAGAAAGAATTGGTCCAAGAAACTTGATGATGCATTATGGGCCTATAGAACTGCATATAAAAATCCTATGGGTATGTCTCCGTATAAGATGGTTTATGGAAAAGCATGTCACTTACCTCTAGAACTTTGAACATATAGCATATTGGGCTATTAAAGAGCTTAATTATGACTTCAAACTTGCCGTTGAGAAGAGGTTATTTGATATTAGCTCACTTGATGAATGGAGAACCCAGGCCTACGAGAATGCCAAGCTGTTCAAAGAAAAAGTTAAAAGATGGCATGACAAAAGAATACAAAAGCGAGAATTTAACGTAGGTGATTATGTGTTTCTATTCAACTCTCGTTTAAGATTTTTTGCAGGAAAACTTCTCTCTAAATGGGAAGGTCCGTACGTTATCGAGGATGTCACATCCCTAGCTTCTGGTAATGCACTAGGCTAGACCTCTTGCTGCATCATGTTTAAATTCAAATGAAATTTGAATTGAGGAATTTTCAAAGCCTCAGAAACCTCTAAAAATAACCAACAATTAAATCTTCTCAAATGTGTCCAAGAAAATGTTCCTGATATCCTCTGGAAATATTGGCAAGAGGTAAAATCCAAACCAATATTTTTGGTGTCTCAGAAACATTTAATTTGGGCATTTGAATTAAATCAATAATTATTTGAATTGGATTTATATCTACTATTAAATAAATATAGGTCCAATAATTCTGAAATATTTTGTGGAGCATTGTTTTAATTCTTTTAGCTCCTAAAAATATTGTCAGAAGCAAAATAAATTGAATTGGTTTCAAAACCAAATTCAAAACAAACCTGCAAAATAGAAAACTGAAATAAAATAAAAAGAACAGAGCTTACCTGGGCCACTTACCGCAGCCTACCTGGCCCAGCCCCCCCTCCAGCCGGCCCAGCCCACCTCCCTCCTTGTCCTCTTCTTCCTCTGCCAGTAGGCAGAGGCGAGGCGTGGCGCGCGTCGACGCCGGCCACCTCCTGCTTCGCGCTGGAGGCCTCCCCCTTCGAGCCTATCCATGCGTGGAGACGCCACGCAGCCGCCCGGAGCCGTCCAGCCCTCCCTCTCTTCCCCTGGACCCCGTTCCCTCCTCTGCTTCCCTCCCGCGCACACCACCGAGTGGAGCTCGCCGTCTTCGTCGCCGTAACCATGGCCACCAGCCCTCCCTCGCCCATCCAGCGTGCTTGAGAGCTCCGTCACGACATCTTCGACCTCCCCACCAAGCCATGGAACTACGGACGCGCCACAACGTCGCCGGCATCGCCGTTTCCATCGCCGGTCGCCGAGGATCTTCATCGTCAATTCACCACCATCGTCGCGTCCCCGAGCCGGCTAACCACCCCTACGGCACCGCTGTGAGCTCCCACGCCTCCCCTCCCTCTTTTCCCCTTCAATTGCGCCCTGTAGCCTCGATTCCACCGGAGCCGCGAGCTCGGCTCCGCCGGCGATGTCGCCGCCGTCGTTGCAGGTCACCGAACTCGCGTCCGAGCACGACCTCGAGCTCGTGGATCTCCCAGGAGCCCGCCCAGCCTCTCAGCTCGCTCGCTCGCTAAGCGTAGCCCCGTGCCCGTGCTGGCCCGAACTCCGGTCGCCGCCGCGGACCCCGTTCCGGTGAGCTCGAGCCACCTCAGCCCCTGCCGTTTGCACAAATGGATGCGGGCGACTCCCAGCTACGCGTAGCTGCCCTCCGCCGGCCATTTGGTCGCCGAAGGAGGAATTCCGACCCCCTCCGCCGTCTCGGGCTTCACCGGCGATGAGCCGCCGGCGTGTTAGCCTCGGCTGACCAGGGGTTTGACCTCCCCTAGGTCCATGACAGGTGGGCCCGGCCCCTGCTAACTTTGGTTAAGTTAATAACTACTTTTAGTTAAGCCACTGACCCACTGACAGTAGGCCCCACCCCTGGTCAAACCCCAGTCAGCGCTGGGTTTGACCGGGATTAACTCCTGTGACACTGACATATGGGTCCCACAGGTCAGGTTTGACCTGGAGGCGCCCAGTTGACCCTGCTGACGTCACTGTGACGTGGGGCTGACGCAATAAGTATTTTCTGGATTTAATTTAATTCTGAAATTCCAGAAAATTGTAAAAACTTCTAAAAATCATAGAAATTCAACCGTAACTCCAAATTAAATAATTTATATATGAAAAATTATCAGAAAAATTCAAGGAATCCATCTGTACCATTTTCATGCATGCTAGAACAACTTATAGCTGCTGTTTAGCACAAATCAAATAAAGGGCATTTAAATAACCATATATGGAGTGTGAATTTGAATCTTGTATTCAAACCAACTTCATTTAATCTGTTGCTAGTTGCATTAGCCCAAAACACATTCATATTGCCATGTCATGAGCATGCATCATATTGTGCATTGCATTGATTGTATTTCTTCTTTGTTGCCGGTATCTGTTCCCTCCCAGTAGAGGATGTTCCGACGTTGTGATCGTTGACACTGATGAAGACTCAATGTTATCTTCAGAAGTGCCAGGCAAGCAAAACCCCCTTGTTCATTCCGATACAATCCTACTATCTCGCTCCTGCTCTCTTTTACTGCATTAGGACAACAACGACATATTTGTTACTTGCTGCGGTAGCTGAACCCCTTTGTCCTTTGCATGACCTGTCATTGCCACAGTAAATAGATGAAACCCACTAGCATGAGTAGGAGTTGTTTGAGCCCTGATGTGCCTACTCATTCTTGTTTGTTTGTCATGCCTGCTACTGCTTAGAGTTGAGTCAGGTCTGATTCATCGGGGATGAATCAGAGGCGTGTGAACATGTCCTACTGTGTGAGAGCTAAGTGTGTGAACACGATTTGGTAAAGGTAGCGGTGAGAGGCCATGTAGGAGTACATGGTGGGTTGTCTCATTGTAGCCGTCCTCAGGAACTGAGTTCTGTGTTTGTGATCCATGATTCAGCTACTACCACGCATTGGGCCCGAAACCAATGGACCCTCTCGGCTTCTTGATCACCCTTGTCCTCTGTCCAGGAGTTGCAAGTAGTTTCTGGTGTTTGTAGTATGCTGGAGGCCGTGCGCAGCGCTGACCGTAGGGGTGGGCTGTGATGCGGTAGGCACGTGGCACGGTGTACCGGGCGCCCGTTTGGTGTCTCGGGAACCCTGTTCACATCGTTTGGGGCTGTGAGCGAAACTCCGGCCGGATCTCCTCATGGATGGAACCCGAATAGGCGATAAACCTGGACTAGAGACTTGAGTGATTAGGTAGGTCGTGGCCGACACCCACGTTGGGCTTCCGCTTGAAGGTTGCCGAGTACATGTCGTGTAAACGGCGGTAAGTGGTGAGAGCGTGTGTGAAGAAGTACACCCCTGCAGGGTTAACCTAATCTATTCGAATAGCCGTGTCCACGGAAAAGGACCTCTGGGTTGCTTATATCAGTTCATAGACAAGTGAAAGTGGATACCTAAAATACGCAAGATAAGCGTGAGTGCTATGGATGGCGTTCTCGTAGGGAGACGGGAGCGGATCCATAGTGGTGTATTGATATGGTGAATATGTGGACTCGTGTGCGCCACCTCAAAAGAGTCGCTTGCAGTCGTAGTTCAGGATAGCCACCGAGTCAAAGCTGGCTTGCTGCAGTTAAACCCCACCATCCCTTTGTTGATAATGATGCATATGTAGATAGTTCTGATGTAAGTCTTGCTGGGTACATTTGTACTCACGTTTGCCTATTTTATGTTTTTGCAGAGAGACTTCGGTCTCGCTAGTAGTTTCACGTGGACTTCGACGTTTAGCTTGTTACCTCAGCTACGATCTTGTGCCCCGGCAGGATCTGATAGATAGTAAGGCTTCTCAGCCTTTTTCATTTGTAGATGTCTGTACTCAGACATGATAGCTTCCGCTTGTACTTTGACTTGTATGCTCTGATTGTTGGGTCATGAGACCCATGTTTGTAATGTCTCGCTCCTCGGAGCCTATTGAATAGATTACTTGAGTCATAGAGTCATGTTGTGATGCCATGTTGTATTTGCACATATCGAGCATATTGTGTGTATGTTATTGAAATGCTTGGTATGTGTGGGATCTGACCGTCTAGTTGTTTATCTTTAGTAGCCTTTCTTACGGGGAAATGTCTCCTAGTGTTTCCACCAAGCCATGGTAGCTTGCTACTGCTCCGGAACACTTAGGCTGGCCGGCATGTGTCCTTCTTCGTTCCTGTGTCTGTCCCTTCGGGGAAATGTCACGCGGTGAATACCGGAGTCCTGTTAGCCCGCTACAGCCCGGTTCCCCGGAGTCCTGCTAGCCCAGTGCTACAGCCTGGATTCACTCGCTGATGACCGACACGTTCGATGCTGGGTCATGGATGCCTGTCCCTGTAAGTCTGTGCCGCTTTGGGTTTACGACTAGCCATGTCAGCCCGGGCTCCTTATCATATGGATGCTAGCGACACTGTCATATACGTGTGCCAAAAGGCGCAAACGGTCCCGGGCAAAGGTAAGGCGACACCCGTGGGAATACCGTGCGTGAGGCCGCAAAGTGATATGAGGTGTTACATGCTAGATCGATGTGGCATTGAGTCGGGGTCCTGACAGCGTTGGTATCAGAGCTTGACTGCCTGTAGGATTACCAAGCCAAACTGGTCGATGTTGAGTCTAGAAATTCTTTAGTTATATGTAGGGGAATTGTTTGTGGGTTGGAACGTATGGCTCTTTTTACTCCTTATACCTCATGCCCTTCTGATCTGAGTCATCTTATCTTTCCTGCGGGGATTAAGAACTAGGCTATCTCTTCTTTCTATTAGGATCACGTGTTACTAATCAGTAGACTTATAAGATTGTTGGATTTAAGTCTCAGTTCAGTTCCTACTATTTCCGTATGTTAATTGTTGATCTCGGAACCTTGATATTTTGCTTCTGAGTGGTTATGCCACCATTTTTGTGAATGTCTCAAATCTTTTCTGAGCATTTACAGCCGTTATGCTGTCCGAGTCATCCCAGGTTTCTAAGTAGTCTGATGCATTTGCAAATCCTTTCTTCCCGTTTCAATGTTCCCATGGGCCAGATTAACCACACTAATCAGTAAGTTGAGGTACTCCGTTACCTTGACATATATGTTGGAGATATTATTATGACCCTAGGTGTCTTAGGGGATCATCTAGTAATTTAGCCATGATTTGTGTTCCCAGTGTGATGATTCTGGCCATCATTCTCGAAAGCATCCTGTGATGCTACTTAGTAGTAGGTATTCTACTCCTTGAGCTTTGAACCCGAGATTCACTCTACTTACTTCATGTTGATAGTGTTTGCTAGTTCCTTCAGGATATTAGTAACTTTGCGATAGTCCTCGAGGTCCGTGGTATTTCCTTCTTCCAAATACTATGAACCGCTTATGGCAGATGTTTATTGGATCAAAAGATCACAATTAGAGTACTCTTGAGGAGTTCTCCATTCATAAATCGTGACTCTGCCAGTTCTACCTTTCTGCATGGGTTATCCGGAAGAAACATGTTGAACTTGGTTCGACATACTAATCTATGCGTCCACAACTCAGAAAATTATATGATCCTTTGAGTTGATCTCTTTAGTTGCATTCTGACCCTCGTCTATCAATTGATAGTCAAGAGTATGCGTGTGTTCGTTTATCGATGCCTAATACTCTTGTGGTCCGTCAAGCCATTCTATCGCAGAATGACTAGGAGAAACAAACTCCAGTACCTCTTCCATATCTAGGATTGGGTCAAAGAAGTTGTGCCCCGCAGATCAAATTGCTAATCCAGCCTTTGATCCTGTTCTACCCTGAAGTATTACCATCTTTATATCGGGATTGTTATAGGAATTGCACACCATCCTATGAACTCTTGGTACAGTGATACTTCTTGCCATCATTGTTCATTCCTCGGTTCCGTGTTGTTGCAGCCGGAGTGCCGACAAGTGAATCATGATGTGTGAACTCAATACTCCTAGCAACCCCATTGCTTGGTAGTTAATGGACAATAATCTTATTCTTAGTATGTTGGTTATTGAATCACCATTCTAAGATTGATCGTGCTACCTAGTCTTTATTTCCTGGTGCACTCTTTGATTGATGAGTTAGGATTTTGTCAAGTCCTTGCTCATTTGATCATATCATCTTGCTCTGAAAAGCAAGATTGTTCTCGAGCTTAGTAACATATCGGTGGTTCGTGATTTTCCGAATATCTTCTCGAAAGTATCACCAGGTTGTCGCCTGACTGTTATGTTAAGCTCGTGATCAAGTTGGTTTATCCTGTAAACCACCCTTTCTCCAAGAATCCGTGTTGGATACCCCTGACCTAGTTGGTTAAGCTATGCATCAACTTGGAGAGTTGGAAGATAGAAGCTTGCCCGATTTAGTTCATCCAAAGGGATATTCTTGTGTAGTGTGTGTTGAAGAAAGATGATATCTTCATCGATTGGTCCTTGTGATCAGTTGCTGGACCTATTGTCTTATCAATCCTTTGATTTGAGTGTGGGCTATCGTCAAATCAAATCAGTACCAACGATGCTCGTAATGTTGTCTTATTTCGTGGTTGATCCCTCGAGCATACACCATTATATCTTTTAGGTCTGACCAATGCTATCACTTGTTCCCTTAACTATGGAATTCCTTTTAAAAGGAAACCCAGATGAATTGTTGTTGTGCCCATTGACAACATCCTTGTCTTCTCCATAATTTTGCTGAACATTAAGCTAGTGTTGGAAACTTTTGAAAGCATTTGTTCATGCTAGCTCATGAAGCATATGTTTGGATGAAGGTAGTGACTTCCTTTAATTCATGTGCATCTGATGCAAGTTGCCGCCGTGGATTCGAGAAAGTCAATGTTGCTTTCTTTGGAATCATTCCAAATCAGTCATGCACACGTGCGAAGAATGCTGTGGTTTGAAGACTTGCAACCTTCAATCTATATGTATCCCTAGCACACCAAGCCACTGATTGATTTGTTCAAGGAGAAGGAGTTCCTCCATAAGAGCTAATCCGGACTTATGAAAGAACTTCGATATCCTCGCTGATGGTTCCCAACCTGAACTCGGTAGTGTTTTATTATAAGACTACTTTGTGGTCATGCTTGTCTTGGACAACGTGTTCACATGTTTGTAGCAGAACCAGCTCATGTTTTGGAGCTTGCTATCGTAGTTCATCTTCCGAGAATCTCGCAACGTCATCTCGTCGATTTGTGTTGTAAACTTTCGTTTTTCTTCCTAGACTCGATGAGTCTGGAATATCCTGACACCAACCAGATCTGAATCTCAGGCAGATATGATGGGTTGGAACATTTCCCAAGAACTATAATATTGGTCTCGCGATAACCGATAAAGTGGATGTCATGGCCAACACACCCAGCCGGAAGACCTGTTATTATAATATCTTGATTGATGAAGTTGGCCACCTTCCCATAAGGACTTCGTAGGATTTACTCTCTAGTTGTGCCTTATGATTTGTTGTGTTCCCGAAGTCCGACCTTTACTTGATGTTCTAGTTATCAAACCGTATCTATGAATGGGATACACTAGCACATCAAGGAGAACATTAGAAGCGGAGTGCTAAATGTCTCTCGGTCGATCATCCAGATTTTGTTCCTTGGCTTCGCTAAGGTGTAATCTGAGAAGGTGTTATCTTCCTTTGCATCTGCATCCTCCATCACCATTCATCATGGTAGTAAGTTGTGTTACCGGACCCTTGACACGGATGTTGGTAAAACCTTGATGAATATGGAAATGCTCAAGTTCTTGAGAGCACGCACAAGCGCTACGTCTTATCATCGGCACTAGCTGGGATTGCCCCAGATTTCCTCGGTTATGCTATAACCACTCCAACAGTGAATTCACTCTCTATTGTTGGGTTCTTCCCCAGTTACCAGAATCATTCCCAGCATTTGCATTTTGTTCCCAGCTTGCACCGCCAATGTGCCATTCTACCATGGGTCTCTTCCATTTCCGGTGATAAGCAAAATTCATCCATTACGTTGTCTTCAACAAGGTAATCCACATCATCCAAGTTTGAGTATGCCATTCTACCGAACCCCTCTAAATGATCGATTATGATTTGCCTTAAGCTGGTATAAAGAGTTCAATGATCTCTGAATCAAAGGTAATTCTTTTGCCACTTAAGGGGAGATATCTACGAGTCACGGTTCCGAAGGTGTCTCGTTGTGGTATCATGGCAACTCAACTCCTCGCTACATTGACAACCAATTACCACCTTCTTAAGTGTGGAATTGTTGTCCACCTAGTGAACCTTCGTCATCCGTTTCTTTCCACCCCTCTTGATGTGTATCTCGTGTCTCAACCCGAGAGATGGTCCTATGTCTCATTCCGTGAGTTGTTCGATCTTCAAGAAGATCGACCCTTCTAGAGTCTCCTTCTTCCCTCCATGTCATGTTGGCAGGATTTCTCAAGACAATGATGGTGAATGAATCAACGTTCAACTGAAGTGCACCCTGGATCGTGAAGATTGTACTAGTTTGCGTTTCCCCTTCATCCTACCCTACGCTTGAATCTCGAGACGAGATTCTTGTTTAGTGGGGGTGAGTTGTCACATCCCTAGCTTCTGGTAATGCACTAGGCTAGACCTCTTGCTGCATCATGTTTAAATTCAAATGAAATTTGAATTGAGGAATTTTCAAAGCCTCAGAAACCTCTAAAAATAACCAACAATTAAATCTTCTCAAATGTGTCCAAGAAAATGTTCCTGATATCCTCTGGAAATATTGGCAAGAGGTAAAATCCAAACCAATATTTTTGGTGTCTCAGAAACATTTAATTTGGGCATTTGAATTAAATCAATAATTATTTGAATTGGATTTATATCTACTATTAAATAAATATAGGTCCAATAATTCTGAAATATTTTGTGGAGCATTGTTTTAATTCTTTTAGCTCCTAAAAATATTGTCAGAAGCAAAATAAATTGAATTGGTTTCAAAACCAAATTCAAAACAAACCTGCAAAATAGAAAACTGAAATAAAATAAAAAGAACAGAGCTTACCTGGGCCACTTACCGTAGCCTACCTGGCCCAGCCCCCCCTCCAGCCGGCCCAGCCCACCTCCCTCCTTGTCCTCTTCTTCCTCTGCCAGTAGGCAGAGGCGAGGCGTGGCGCGCGTCGACGCTGGCCACCTCCTGCTTCGCGCTGGAGGCCTCCCCCTTCGAGCCTATCCATGCGTGGAGACGCCACGCAGCCGCCCGGAGCCGTCCAGCCCTGCCTCTCTTCCCCTGGACCCCGTTCCCTCCTCTGCTTCCCTCCCGCGCACACCACCGAGCGGAGCTCGCCGTCTTCGTCGCCGTAACCATGGCCACCAGCCCTCCCTCGCCCATCCAGCGTTCTTGAGAGCTCCATCACGACATCTTCGACCTCCCCACCAAGCCATGGAACTACGGACGCGCCACAACGTCGCCGGCATCGCCGTTTCCATCGCCGGCCACCGAGGATCTTCATCGTCAATTCACCACCATCGTCGCGTCCCCGAGCCGGCTAACCACCCCTACGGCACCGCTGTGAGCTCCCACGCCTCCCCTCCCTCTTTTCCCCTTCAATTGCGCCCTGTAGCCTCGATTCCACCGGAGCCGCGAGCTCGGCTCCACCGGCGATGTCGCCGCCGTTGTTGCAGGTCACCGAACTCGCGTCCGAGCACGACCTCGAGCTCGTGGATCTCCCAGGAGCCCGCCCAGCCTCTCAGCTCGCTCGCTCGCTAAGCGTAGCCCCGTGCCCGTGCTGGCCCGAACTCCGGTCGCCGCCGCGGACCCCGTTCCGGTGAGCTCGAGCCACCTCAGCCCCTGCCGTTTGCACAAATGGATGCGGGCGACTCCCAGCTACGCGTAGCTGCCCTCCGCCGGCCATTTGGTCGCCGAAGGAGGTATTCCGACCCCCTCCGCCGTCTCGGGCTTCACCGGCGACGAGCCGCCGGCGTGTTAGCCTCGGCTGACCAGGGGTTTGACCTCCCCTAGGTCCATGACAGGTGGGCCCGGCCCCTGCTAACTTTGGTTAAGTTAATAACTACTTTTAGTTAAGCCACTGACCCACTGACAGTAGGCCCCACCCCTGGTCAAACCCCAGTCAGCGCTGGGTTTGACCGGGATTAACTCCTGTGACACTGACATATGGGTCCCACAGGTCAGGTTTGACCTGGAGGTGCCCAGTTGACCCTGCTGACGTCACTGTGACGTGGGGCTGACGCAATAAGTATTTTCTGGATTTAATTTAATTCTGAAATTCCAGAAAATTGTAAAAACTTCTAAAAATCATAGAAATTCAACCGTAACTCCAAATTAAATAATTTATATATGAAAAATTATCAGAAAAATTCAAGGAATCCATCTGTACCATTTTCATGCATGCTAGAACAACTTATAGCTTCTGTTTAGCACAAATCAAATAAAGGGCATTTAAATAACCATATATGGAGTTTGAATTTGAATCTTGTATTCAAACCAACTTCATTTAATCTGTTGCTAGTTGCATTAGCCCAAAACACATTCATATTGCCATGTCATGAGCATGCATCATATTGTGCATTGCATTGATTGTATTTCTTCTTTGTTGCCGGTATCTGTTCCCTCCCAGTAGAGGATGTTCCGACGTTGTGATCGTTGACACTGATGAAGACTCAATGTTATCTTCAGAAGTGCCAGGCAAGCAAAACCCCCTTGTTCATTCCGATACAATCCTACTCTCTCGCTCCTGCTCTCTTTTACTGCATTAGGACAACAACGACATATTTGTTACTTGCTGCGGTAGCTGAACCCCTTTGTCCTTTGCATGACCTGTCATTGCCACAGTAAATAGATGAAACCCACTAGCATGAGTAGGAGTTGTTTGAGCCCTGATGTGCCTACTCATTCTTGTTTGTTTGTCATGCCTGCTACTGCTTAGAGTTGAGTCAGGTCTGATTCATCGGGGATGAATCAGAGGCGTGTGAACATGTCCTACTGTGTGAGAGCTAAGTGTGTGAACACGATTTGGTAAAGGTAGCGGTGAGAGGCCATGTAGGAGTACATGGTGGGTTGTCCCATTGTAGCCGTCCTCAGGAACTGAGTTCTGTGTTTGTGATCCATGATTCAGCTACTACCACGCATTGGGCCCGAAACCAATGGACCCTCTCAGCTTCTTGATCACCCTTGTCCTTTGTCCAGGAGTTGCAAGTAGTTTCTGGTGTTTGTAGTATGCTGGAGGCCGTGCGCAGCGCTGACCGTAGGGGTGGGCTGTGATGCGGTAGGCACGTGGCACGGTGTACCGGGCGCCCGTTTGGTGTCTCGGGAACCCTGTTCACATCGTTTGGGGCTGTGAGCGAAACTCCGGCCGGATCTCCTCATGGATGGAACCCGAATAGGCGATAAACCTGGACTAGAGACTTGAGTGATTAGGTAGGTCGTGGCCGACACCCACGTTGGGCTTCCGCTTGAAGGTTGCCGAGTACATGTCGTGTAAACGGCGGTAAGTGGTGAGAGCGTGTGTGAAGAAGTACACCCCTGCAGGGTTAACCTAATCTATTCGAATAGCCGTGTCCACGGAAAAGGACCTCTGGGTTGCTTATATCAGTTCATAGACAAGTGAAAGTGGATACCCTAAAATACGTAAGATAAGCGTGAGTGCTATGGATGGCGTTCTCGTAGGGAGATGGGAGCGGATCCATAGTGGTGTATTGATATGGTGAATATGTGGACTCGTGTGCGCCACCTCAAAAGAGTCGCTTGCAGTCGTAGTTCAGGATAGCCACCGAGTCAAAGCTGGCTTGCTGCAGTTAAACCCCACCATCCCTTTGTTGATAATGATGCATATGTAGATAGTTCTGATGTAAGTCTTGCTGGGTACATTTGTACTCACGTTTGCCTATTTTATGTTTTTGCAGAGAGACTTCGGTCTTGCTAGTAGTTTCACGTGGACTTCGACGTTTAGCTTGTTACCTCAGCTACGATCTTGTGCCCCGGCAGGATCTGATAGATAGTAAGGCTTCTCAGCCTTTTTCATTTGTAGATGTCTGTACTCAGACATGATAGCTTCCGCTTGTACTTTGACTAGTATGCTCTGATTGTTGGGTCATGAGACCCATGTTTGTAATGTCTCGCTCCTCGGAGCCTATTGAATAGATTACTTGAGTCATAGAGTCATGTTGTGATGCCATGTTGTATTTGCACATATCGAGCATATTGTGTGTATGTTATTGAAATGCTTGGTATGTGTGGGATCTGACCATCTAGTTGTTTATCTTTAGTAGCCTTTCTTACGGGGAAATGTCTCCTAGTGTTTCCACCGAGCCATGGTAGCTTGCTACTGCTCCGGAACACTTAGGCTGGCCGGCATGTGTCCTTCTTCATTCCTGTGTCTGTCCCTTCGGGGAAATGTCACGCGGTGAATACCGGAGTCCTGTTAGCCCGCTACAGCCCGGTTCCCCGGAGTCCTGCTAGCCCAGTGCTACAGCCTGGATTCACTCGCTGATGACCGACACGTTTGATGCTGGGTCATGGATGCCTGTCCCTGTAAGTCTGTGCCGCTTTGGGTTTACGACTAGCCATGTCAGCCCGGGCTCCTTATCATATGGATGCTAGTGACACTGTCATATACGTGTGCCAAAAGGCGCAAACGGTCCCGGGTAAAGGTAAGGCGACACCCGTGGGAATACCGTGCGTGAGGCCGCAAAGTGATATGAGGTGTTACATGCTAGATCGATGTGGCATTGAGTCGGGGTCCTGACAGAGGAGGTCTATCGTTCCGGTGCCATAAAAATCAACAACTTCGAAGGCACAAGTCCGAGGGTGGTGAACGGTCAAAGAATCAAACACTATATCTCAGGTAATCCTATCAATGTTGAAAGTAATATTATTGAAACCGTAACCCCGAAGGAATACATAAGGGACACTTTCCAGAATGTTTCAGACTCCGAAAAGGAATAGGTATGTGGGACGGTAAGTAAACCGACTCCAAAACAATTCTAATGGCAATTTTTCTCTGTTTTGGAATATTTAAGAATTTTGGGAAGCAAGAAGTAATCCGGGAAGGACACGAGGCCTTCACGAGGGTGGAGGGTGCGCCCACCTTTACTGGGCACGCCCCTGTCTCATGGCCACCTCGTGTGCCTCCCGGACTCCATTTTCTTGCATGTTATGTATTTTGGTCGGTAAAAAATCATTATATAATCTCTCGAAGGTTTTAACCACCGTATCACGCAAATATCCTCTGTTTTTGTTTCGAGCTATTTTTCTGACAGATCTAGAGCACCATGACGTTGCCCTCCTTCAACAATGAAGACAAGGATGCTTGGCTATTGAAGATAGAGATGAAAAGAGAAGAATCGGAGGAGATTAACAAGGATGAAGGGATCAAGAAGGCCATGGAGGATCAAGCTCCAGCGGTGGAAGAAGAAGACATCCCTCAACCTCCACCTAACCTCTTTACTCCAACTGAGATTGAAGCTTTCAAGATGATTGAGTTAGCTCGCATACAAAACAAGTATCTCATGCAAGAAAATATTTTGTTGAAGGATCATATTATCAGACTCAAGGGCATCATCCGCAAGTTGGAGGAGCTTTTACGCTTGATGTGCGATTATCCACCATCATCATCACCACCTCCATCACCTTCGAGGACATAATCACATGGGTATGGGCACTCCCCTTGGCAACTGCCAAGCTCGGGGGAGGTGCCCCGGTATCGTATCACCATCACACTCCTATCTTTACCGTTTTAGTTAGTTCGATCCTTTTAGTAATATCTTGATCTAGTAGATTGAAGTTTTGGTATGAAGTAGTTTTGAGTTTTGCTTTGTGATCTATTTATGTAATCGAGTCCGTGAGCTTTCTATAATAAAGATTAGTGATGAGTCAAGGGCTTTGCTATCTTGCTATGATCTTGAGAAAATAGAAAGAATAAAAAGAATAAAAGAGTTCATATTGATTTTATGGATAGTAATGACTTCACATATAAAAAGTATAAGGCATGAAAGTTGTTGAGAGTTGACAAACATAGTTTTGGTCATCTTGCAATTAATAGGAAGTAATAAGGAAAGAGTGGTTTTCACATACAAATATACTATCTTGGACATCTTTTATGATTGTGAGCACTCATTAAGTATGACATGCTAAAGAGTTGATGTTGGACAAGGAAGACAACGTAATGGTTTATGTTTTCTCACATCTTAGTTAAAGTATATTGTCATTGATCTTCCCAACATGTTGAGCTTGCCTTTCCCCCTCATGCTAGCCAAAAATTCCTTGCACCAACTAGAGATACTACTTGTGCTTCCAAATGTCCTTAAACCCAGTTTTGCCATGAGAGTCCACCATACCTACCTATGGATTGAGTAAGATCCTTCAAGTAAGTTGTCATGTTGCAAGCAATAAAAATTGCTCTCTAAATATGTATGACTTATTAGTGCGGAGAAAATAAGCTTTATACGATCATGTGATGTGGAAGTAATAAAAGCGACAGACTGCATAATAAAGGTTCATATCACAAGTGGCAATATAAAGTGACGTTCTTTTGCATTAAGATTTTGTGCATCCAACCCTAAAAGCACATGACAACCTCTGCTTCCCTCTGCGAAGGGCCTATCTTTTACTTTATGTCTTTTTACTTTTTGCAAGAGTCAAGGTGATCTTCACCTTTCCCTTTTTCATTTTATCCTTTGGCAAGCACCTCGTGTTGGAAAGATTTGGATATATATATCCAATTGGATGTAAGTTAGCATGAACTATTATTGTTACCATCACCCAAAGGTGAATACATTGGGAGGCAGCATTATAAGCCTCTATCTTTCTCAGTGTCCGATTAAAACTCCATAACCACAAGTATTGCATGAGTGTTAGTAATTGTAGAAATCTATATGATAGTTGAGTATGTGGACTTGCTTAAAAGCTCTATTCTTGACTCTTTTTGATGTTATGATAAATTGCAATTGCTTCAATGACTGAGATTATAGTTTGTTAGTTCCCAATGAAGTTTTTGAACCATACTTGACATTGTGAATTGATTGTTACTTGAGCATAAGAAATCATATTACAAAATCTATATATGTTGGTGTTATAAGAATGATCATGATGCCCTCATGTCCGTACTTTATTTTTATCGACACCTCTATCTCTAAACATGTGGACATATTTTTCGATTTCGGCTTCCGCTTGAGGACAAGTCAGGTCTAAGCTTGGGGGAGTTGATACGTCCATTTTTCATCATGCTTTTATATCAATATTTATTACATTATGGGCTGTTATTACACATTATGTGTCAATACTTATGGCTATCCTCTCTTATTTTACAAGGTTTACCATGAAGAGGGGGAATGCCGGCAGTTGGAATTCTGGCTGGAAAAGGAGCAAATATTGGAAACCTATTCTGTACAGCTCCAAAAATCCTAAAACTCCATAAAAGTTATTTTTGGAATTAATAAGAATTATTGAGCGAAGAAAACACCAGAGGGGGACCACACCCTCGCCAGGAGGGTGGGGGGCGCGCCCACCCCTACTGGGCGCGCCCCCTATCTCCTGGGCCCCCTGGTGGCCCTCCGGTGCCCATCTTTTGCTATATGAAGGCTTTTACCCTGAAAAAATCATAGGCAAGCTTACAGGACGAAACTCCGCCGCCACGAGGCGGAACCTTGGTGGAACCAATCTAGGGCTCCGGCGGAGCTGTTCTGCCGAGGAAACTTCCCTCCGGGAGGGGGAAATCATCACCATCGTCATCACCAACGATCCTCTCATTGGGAGGGGGTCAATATCCATCAACATCTTCACCAGCACCATCTCCTCTCAAAATGCTAGTTCATCTCTTGTATCCAATCTTGTATGAAAACCACAAATTGGTACATGTGGGTTGCTAGTAGTGTTGATTACTCCTTGTAGTTGATGCTAATTGGTTTACTTGGTGGAAAATCATATGTTCAGATCCTTAATGAATATTAATACTCCTCTGATCATGAACATGAATATGCTTTGTGAGTAGTTAGCTTGTTCATGTGGACATGGGTGAAGTATTGCTATTAGTAGTCATGTGAATTTGGTATTCGTTCGATGTTTTGATGAGATGTATGTTATCTCTCCTCTAGTGGTGTTATGTGAACGTCGACTACATGACACTTCACCATTATTTGGGCCTAGAGGAAGGCATTGGGAAGTAATAAGTACATGATGGGTTGCTCGAGTGACAGAAGCTTAAACCCTAGTTTATGCGTTGATTCGTAAGGGGCTAATTTGGATCCATATGTCTAATGTTGTGGTTAGGATTACCTTAATATTTCTTTTGTTGTTGCATATGCTTGCAATAGGGGTTAATCATAAGTGGGATGCTTGTCCAAGTAAGGGCAGTACCCAAGCACCGGTCCACCCACATATCAAATTATCAAAGTAACGAACGCGAATCATATGAGCGTGATGAAAACTAGCTGACGATAATTCCCATGTGTCCTCGGGAGCGCTTTTCGAATTACAAGAAATTGTCCAGGCTTGTCCTTTGCTACAAAAAGGATTGGGCCACCTTGCTGCACTTTATTTACTTTCATTGCTTGTTACCCGTTACAAATTATCTTATCGCAAATTTATCTGTTACCTACAATTTCAGTGCTTATAGAGAATACCTTACTGAAAGCCGCTTGTCATTTCCTTCTGCTCCTCGTTGGGTTTTACACTCTTACTTATCGAAAGGACTACAATAGATCCCCTATACTTGTGGGTCATCACTTGGACGAACGCCTGCACGAGTTCAGGCAGAGCCAAGAGCTACTGTAGGCAAGGGCTGCTGGTCATGGTCTCATGGACGCGTTTTATTTTGTTTAGTCGTTTCAACTTGTATAGCTATGTATTCACAACAATCATAGTATTTCTCCGTTTCAATGTGTGTACTCTATTTTCCATTCTTATATGTTCTGTTTCAATGTGTGTTTATACGCTTTCCATTCTGTACATGTGGATGATAACAACTAGATTCAAATTAGTATACGAAAACAGATAGAAAATGGAATTCATAATATTGAAACGGAATATATCTAATATCATCACATATACGTGATGATACTTAACTACTAGGTACAATGCATAAAATTGAAAACGAACAATACTAAAACTAATATTCCCTCTTGGGGTAGTATTCCGGCAGCCCCTCGCCAGCAACTCCCTAGTGCGCGGCGTCTTCCCAGCACGGAGGCAGTACTCCGCCTCCTCTGCCTCACAGCGCTTGACGTACCGATCTGCCTCTTGCAGGCGTACAAACGCGAACAATCTTGCCATTTCGTTGGGCGCCCACCGGAGCTCCTCGTCGGTGGCGCGCTGGAGCTTATTGGCCCACGTCCATGCAGCGATGAGGCGCCTAGCACCTTTGACCTTCCTCGTGAAGTACTTGTCTTCGTACACCTCCTCCACACGATGAGCGCCCACCCCCAAAGCTCCAATGCCTCCTTTTTCCAGGCGGCATCATGGGCTTCACAGGCTGCCTGGTACCTAGCATCCTCCTCCGCCATCTCCTTCTTGAAAGCCACTTGCCTGGCTTTCTCAGCCAGCAACAATGACTTCCAAATACAAAGATTGTACTGGCCGCAAAACCAATCCAAAGTTGTGGGGTCCGGCGCAACCTCGTCCACCGGCGCATAGAGGTCCTCGTCGCTGCTCTTCAAGTGAGCATCCTCGGGGGCGGTGACTCCTCCTAGGCACGTGGGTAGACCGGTAGCGCCATGGCAGAGATTTGAGAGAGAGAGGGAGAGAGAGAGAGAGAGCAAGGGGAGGATGTAGATGAGAATGCAGGCGGGACGACGTGAGCAAGGTAGTATTTATTGGCGGCCGGAATCTAGATCGACAGGAATAGTACACACATCGGTCAGAGGAATTTATGAGTACTGTAGTTTGAATTACACACAATTCCCGTAGAAGAATTCATGTGTGAACATATAGCTGACGGTTTCCAATATAGAACCATGTCTGATTAATAACCCCCGCCAATCAACTTCCAAATCTTGAGGCGCAAAATAGAGTGCCAATCGTGCGGGGGTTGGTTGTCTTGCCAAATTTTACATTTCCTTTTCTCAACACCAGATATTTACATCATGTGAGGATTTTTTAACTCGCACACAAGTATACAAGTATGATTTTTCAAACTGTTATGGTTAGCCATCGCATGTAGATATAGTTAAAATTTAAATTACGGTCATTAAATGGCTGGAAAATCACTTAAATGTCTTTAAAAGGTCAAATGACCACTGAAATTTTCCAAATTTTCACATGACAGTTGTATTAGTGCACATTAAATGTAGAAAATTTTTGAAAGCCATAAGAGGAATCTATCTCTCATTCGTCATCAAACATGCATTGTTCCCTCTTGGAACCACAAGCCTTCTAGTGAGTTGCTCTGGTTTGTGAGGGGTGTGTGTCCAAACTTTCGTCAAATGTGCCAAATTTTTTTACCACATCATCTTGGTGGCATGACATTACATCAAGCAAGGTTTCATGTTTTTCTGATCATTTTTAATTTTTTGGAATTAAAATGCCATGGCATTCCATGCATATGTCCATGTCGTGAGACCAATATGTTTGAAATTTCCTTCTAATTTACTGCACATGGAATTAACTCGCACACAAGAACAGAAATATGATTTTTCAAACCGTTATGGTTAGCTGTTGCATGCAGATGTACTTCAAATTTGAATTACGGTCATTAAATGGCTAGAAAATCACTTAAATGTCTTCAAAAGGTCAAATGACCCCTGAAAGTTTCCAAATTTTCACATGACAGTTATATTAGTGGACGTTACACGTAGAAATATTTTGAAGGCCGTAAGAGGAAGCTATCTCCCGTTCGTCATCAAACATGCATTGTTCCCTCTCGGAACCACGAGCCTTCTAGTGAGTTGCTCCGGTTTGTGAGGCGTGTGTGTCCAAACTTTCGTCCAACAAGCCATTTTTTTACCACATCATCTTGGTGGCATGACATTACATCAAGCAAGGTTTCATGTTTTTCTAATCATTTTTTAATTTTTGGGATTTAAAATGCCATGTCACTCCATGCATGTGTACATGTCGTGAGACCAATATGTCTGAAAATTCCTTCTAATTTACTGCACATGGGATTAACTCGCACACAAGTACACAAATATGATTTTTCAAACCGTTATGGTTAGCCATTGCATGTCGATGTAGTTCAAATTTGAATTACGGTCATTAAACGGCTAGAAAATCACTTGAATGTCTTCAAAAGGTCAAATGACCCCTGAAATATCCCAAATTTTCACATGATAGTTGTATTAGTGCACGTTACACGTAGAAAAATTTTGAAAGCCGTAAGAGGAAGCTATCTCCCATTCGTTATCAAACATGTATCCTTCGCTATCGGAACCACGAACCTTCTAGTGAGTTGCTCTGGTTTGGGAGGGGTGTGTGTCCAAACTTTTGTCAAACAAGCCAATTTTTGTACCGCATCATCTTGGTGGCATGACATTACATCAAGCAAGATTTCATGTTTTTCTACTCATTTTTTATTTTTTTTGAATTAAAATTCCATGGCACTCCATGCATGTGTCCATGCCATGAGACCAATATGTTTGAAATTTCCTTGTAATTTACTTCACATGGAATTAACTCGCACCCAAATACACAAAGACGATTTTTCAAACCGTTATGGTTAGCCGCTGCATCTACATGTTGTTTAAATGTGAATTACGGTCATTAAATGGCTAGAAAACAACTTAAATGTCTTAAAAAGGTCAAATGACCCTTGAAATTTGCCATTTTTTCACATGATAGTTGTATTCGTGCATGTTACACGTAGAAAAATTTTGAAGGCCGTAAGAGCAAGCTATCTCTCGTTTGTCATCAAACATGCATTGTTCCCTCTCGGAACCGCGAGCCTTCTAGTGAGTTGCTCCGGTTTGTGAGGGGTGTGTGTCCAAACTTTCGTTAAATAGGCCAATTTTTTTACCACATCATCTTGGTGGCATGACATTACATCAACCAAGGTTTCATGTTTTTCTGATCTTTTTTTAATTTTTTGGAATTTAAATGCCATGGCACTCCATGCATGTGTCCATGCAGTAAGACCAATATGTTTGAAAATTCCTTCTAATTTACTACACATGGAACTAACTCGCACACAAGTAAACAAATATGATTTTCAAACCATTATGGTTAGCCGTTGCATGTACATGTAGTTATAATTTGAATTACGGTCATTAAATGGCTAGAAAATGACTTAAATGTCTTTAAAAGGTCAAATGACCCCTGCAATTTTCCAAATTTTCACATGACAATTGTATTAGTGCATATTACACGTAGGAAAATTTTGAAGGCCGTAAGAGGAAGCTATCTCTAGTTTATCATCAAACATGCATTTTTCCCTCTCGAAACCACAAGCTTTCAAGTGAGTGGCTCTGGTTTGTGAGGGGTGTGTGTCCAAACATTCGTCAAACAGGTAAATTTTTTATCACATCATTTTGGTGGCATGACATTACATCAAGCACTACTAGGAAAAGGCTAATTAGTGGCGCACCTGTTTTGGCCATTAATGGCGCACTACAGGTGCGCCACTATCATCACGCCACTAGTAACTAGTACTAATGGCGCACCCCTGGTGCGCCATTAGTATACCAGACAATAATGGCGCACCTGGAAGTGTGCCATTAGTATGTCAAACGGTGCGCCATTACTATGCCTCCCGGGGGACATATTTACCTTGTGCTCTGGGTTACTAATGGCGCACTTCTAGTTAATGCGCCACTAGTGTGTTTTTTGCAGTGCGCCACTAAAGTGCAGTATGATGCGCCACTAGTATGAATATTAGGATTTTTTTTCTTTTCTGATATTTGCGCAGGTTACAAAGTATATTACTCCACAGAATATAGACGACACAACATATAAACAGCTGATTTATCGAATACAATAGAAGATTAGTCTCCAAATACAATCAACATATTAGTCTCTGAATTCAAAATACCAAACAAAGTTAGAACATTACAAGTCTCAAGACCGCGAATAGCGAGTTTGTATTCACATTACAAGTCTATATCGATCATCTAAACTACCATCACATAGAAGAGAGTTGCGGTCATCACGATGAGCATCATCGCGATGAAACTGGTCTTCATCCAGTTCCTCCAACGCTCCCTCTTCTCTCCCGCCAGATAGCACGCGTATCAAGCTTCTGCCTCCGCCCTAGTGGTGTACCCTTTGTAACTGTTACCGCTAAAACGGTGAACCTGTCTCCGACACTCCTCCCAGTCGTCATAGACTCCGGGAACCTTACCCTTGTACACGACATACGACGGCATCTCTATGCACTAGACAAACAAAACGTTAGTAGCAATTCACAGACAATACATAAGCAATATATAAGTATGCAACAAAAGGATCGGAATAGAAAAGCAACACATTAATAGCACGATTCATGGTCCTACTAATAAATAGCATCGATTACATATAAGTTCAACAACTGTCCAAACTAAAGAGACATACAAGTTCATTAAAGTTGAATTACAACGTGAGCTAATCGATATTTCAGGACTACATAGCATCACTACTTTCGACTCGACTCAGGGACCGGAGCATGGATGAAGCCGCCGTCTATCGTGATGGTCATGAAATCGCGGTTGTTGTTAGCCTCCATTTGTAGCGTTGTTTCTATCTCACTGTTGGATGGTTGATATCTGAGGTAGAACTGCCCCAAGGTATGAAGGACATCTTGATGGATGATTTCCACAAATTCCGACTGGATGCAAAAGAATTCTTGTCTGATGTCTGCGTCCTGGATTGCCGACAAGCGTGTGGCCCAATCTTTGAGATTATTTGGTAGCAGAAGGTGATTATGGTCTCGTACGATCGCCTGCATGTGATGGAGGGCGTAGTAGGCATCCTTTTGACCACCAGGAGGCTGCTTGACGCAGGGGAACGTCGTATTGTGGGTGAACGCGTCCTTGCCATACCTACGAATTGGCCTGCTGAAGGTGCCTCCAGATCTGGCGTAGCCGGGGAGAGCTTCATCAAGAACTTTCTTGATATTTGTGTAGTCTTTCTTCGACTGACAGTCTGAGTCGAAATACATGGACATGGAATATTTCGGGCTTAAGAGGATGAGTGTGTAATGTGTGTCACTGCACAAAACACGGAATGTTAGAAAAAAAATGATCGAAATCTAAGAAATCATATGTTACGGGTGGTGAGGGAATGACTTACTCGTGAATGTAAGGCACGAGGAAGTTATCCTTATCTGGGTTTGCCAGAATGACGCCTTCAAGGTATGAACTCGCGACTTGCCGGTCCCCAGTGCTGCCCAAGATCTTGGCACGCATGTAGAAGGGGTCGACTATCACGATGTCCGGGGTCTTGTCTCTAATGATCTGCATATCCATACTCAGTGAAAATAGCCGAATGAAGGTGTAGTGCAGTGGATGAAGGTTAAACATCACGAAGATGTCATCAAACCACAGGACGATCATACCCCCGATGGTGCTATCGACAAAGCCCTTTCCCTCTGGCAACTTGACCATGAAAACCGGGTATGCCACATCATTCTCGGAGAGACGCTGCTTCTCCAAAGAAAGAACACTGTCATGCAGACTCCGCATAGCACCGGTTGCAGCATTGAGCAGATTAGTCGGTAGCATCGGCCTACCCCCACATGTACCCTCCTCGAGATATCCTTAGGTGAAGGGGGCCCGTCCTGAGCACGGATTGTACTCGGTGCCGGATGGCTCGCACCCTTGTTATTCTTTCTTTTCCGTCCCTTCTTCTTCTGCTGTAATGGGATCGAGTTCTGCTCAGAGACCACCTTCTTGAGTGTCTTGGGGCTGATAATATTTCACACCTCGGCTATCTGAGGCACGGTGAAGGCGGCAGCTGGAGGCGTCTCCTGAGAACTAAACGCCAGACGACGCCTGTTGCAATTGGGTTTCTCCGCGGTACCAGCTAGATCGTGGTCGTCTTTTGCAGGTTTGGGTTCTTGAGAAGGAGGCCCCAAGAATTCATCACCGTACCGATGTTCGTTGAAGTACTTAACGACGTTGGTAAATGTACCTCGTCGTCATCGTCGTCCAGATCCTGGGCCATATGCATGTCCAGCATGTCCGGTAGCATTGCGGCGGTCTTGCCATGGCTTGGCGCCGGCACGACTGGCGGTGTTGTCTGTGGGGTGGTGTCGCCCGCCCCCAAATGAATCTGGCTCTTCGGCCAAAGCTGGGGCCAGTTTAAGCAGGCGCTGAGGGTCATCACATCATCTTTGTCGGCCCCAGCGGGTTGAAACGGAGGTAACAAGTCATCGCAGCCCGACAGTACCCGAACCAGTTGAACCCTATACACGGTGGATGGCATCGTATTACCGTGAAACACGGGGTTGCCCGGTTGAAAGATTCTGCCCTTGGCCGCATCGATCAACTCGCTGCCCACGAAGTGCAGGAGAGTGCATGTAAAGTCGGCGGCGCCCTGCGAAAACATGTAGGGCGTCAGGGATGCCCAGTCAAAGGCAAGGAGATGAAGTCATCCGCCGAGAGGCTTAGTTACCGTGATGGCATCGAGCTCGGCTAATGTCGAGGCACCGCCAGCGGCGGGCGTGCAAGTGGCGGAGGGGCCGCTTGCTGCCGAGGTGCCGGCCGGCATATTCTTCCCACACCCGGGTGCATTAAGCTCCAATGCCCGCGCCGGCGCCGGAGACACCAATACCGCCTCCGATGGAGACACCAATGGCGCCACCGGTGCGTTGTGCGAGTTGCTGGCCGTGAAGCAGGGAATCGGGGCGGCCCCTGTTGGCCGCCCGCAATCCACGCCTGTAGCCCAGAAACCAAGGTAGGCATAATGGCGGTGATCGTCGCTCCCAGTTGGTCTCGCACTTGCTCTTGGACCATCTCCGGAATCCGCACCACTTGTGCCTTGAGTTCTTTAACCTCGCGCTCCTGGCTTTTTGAGGTGGTCTTTCTCTCCTTTCGCCCACCAGCGTTATAGTATTCCGACCATTTCGTGGACAAGCCTTTGCCGGCCACACGACCAGCTGATGACGGCTTACTGAACTTATCCTTGTTTTTCATTATGTTTAGCGCCCTATTTAAAGTGTTGTCCCAAGGGGAGCTCTGAGATGACCCCACGCTACTGCTTTCAGTGTCCCGTGGAAGGAACGTGAACCATTTAGAAATTTGGCTTCATTAATTAGAATCCAACCATATGGAGCTAATTACGCGGGGGTGTATTCCTTACCAGAAGAAGCTCAAGCGCCTTGGTCTACGGATCCGTGGTAAGCTCCTTTCTTACCGGGTCCACCTTGTACCGGGCCCTGACATAGTTCCTGGTCTGCTTGTCACGGTATTTATCAAAGAGGGGCGGTAGGCCTTGCTCGGCACGCTCCACGTCCTCCTTGTCCCATATAGGTTCCACCACTCTGTAACCACCGGGACCGAGTTTGTGGACCCCTAAGTTCAAGTCCCGCATATCTTTCCCCCACTGACTTGATTCCGCGATTGCGTTGCTCTCGCACTTGATCTTGAACTCCTTGTAGTCATCTTCGCTAATCGAAGGATTTGTCTCCTTGATCTTCTCATAACTATCACCTCTTAGAATCCTTCTCCTCACCGCAGCTCTCCAAGTAGCCAGGGCCGTGCTCATCTTCGTGAGGGCGGCATTGTTCACTTTATTCCCTGAGAGGCGTGTGTTTGCAACGTCACTAGGGAACTTGTATCGTTCGTGCAGATTCGTGAAGAGGAGGTTGCGAAAATTCCCTCGGTCACGATGCCTTAGGTTCTCGGTGTTGATCGAGATGGTGCTCCGGAGAATGCACCCGAGTTGTCCTGAGTATCCATTGACTAATTCTTTGGGCGCTGTTGGATGCCCACTGGAGGACACTTCAGTAAATTCCTGCTTGACGGTGCCGAGCACGTTCGGGCGCCGGTCCTTCCGTTGCCTCTTCGCTTGGCTGCCATCTGTGCGTGCGCTGCCATCATCAGTGGTGGCATCCTCGGCGGCACCATCAGTGGTGTCATCCCCGACGCCACTAGGGGTTGTGTAGTCGGGATTGGTGTCTTCCACGGCGTCCTCATAGAGGTGAGGTTCTTCATCCATCTCCTGGGACAGCTCCCAGAATTGCTTGCCCGAACCGCCGGCCTCATCGTTGTGGGCCATGTTTCGCTCTAAATAGGAAAAAAGTTTGGTCAAAAAGTTGGTTATTGTCAAGGAACAAGATCTCTAAGTTGACCAAATAACCAAATTCTCGAGGAATGTCACCAAAAAGTTGGTTATTGTCAAGGAACAACTGGGAGATGTTTGTGATATTGCTTAGGTGTTTTGGGATGGAACATGTTAGTGTGTTGTTGCTAAGGTCCAAGTCCCTTCCTAACCCCCTTCTTCTTGTCTCCTCTCACTATCTCTCTCACACACATGGCAAGCAAGGGGTGTCTGGGTGTGTGAAAAAAATACTAAACTAATCCAAGGGCTGAAAATTGATCATCTGTTTCAGATTGCAGTTTTCCTTCTTGGGGCTTCGGTGTGCGGTACAAAACTAAATTTTGGAAATCTACAGAATGAACAAGCTAAGGGCTGCGAATGCCCGCAAGGCTTCAAGGGTGATGACATAATGGCTCAGTGTTATTTAAGGGTTGGTTTGTGAGGAATTATCATGGTCTCATCATTTAGGGTTTGTCGACACCGAGGCATCCTAAAAGCTAAGCTTTTATCATTTAGGGTTTGTCGACGCCGAGGCACCTTAAAAGCCTAAGCTTTCATCATTTAGGTTTTTATCGACACCGAGGCACCCTAAAAGCCAAGGTTTTATCATTTAGGGTTTGTTGACGTTGAGGCACCCTAAATGCTAAGTTAAGTTTTCATCATTTAGGGTTTATTGAGGCCGAGGCACCCTAGGTTGATTGATATATATGGGTATCTTCTAATAATATACCCTATCAAGTATGGTGCAATAGTTAAAAAAATAGCCAACAGTGACATGCAAGTGCTGACAGAAAATGGTAGGAGAATTCTAAGTTTGGCCTAATCACTTGGCTCTATTGCCACCTATGGCAGTTGCATATTAGTTGTGCAAAAAAAATGTAAGAGCAGGCAGTAATGAATAATATTTAATGGGATACCTCAAAAAGCTAATCTAGTATCTCCATTTAACAGTTTTCAACTAGAAAGTGCACAAAGTGCAACAAACAGATTATTTCAACCCCCCAAACAATAATGATAACATTCTTTTCCTGAACTATAAACGACTCATGGTTTCATCTGTCCACACATGAATTCAACATATGTGTTTAATGCAGCAAGAATAAAGGGACACCACATGTCAAAAATCTCGCATCCAAAATTTCACAATTGAGCCTAACGTGAGAGTGCATATATAACCAGGCTTATGGTGCATTCTACTTTCTACCTGTCCAAATTGTATTTGTCAGACTTAACTAAGTTAACTATTATCTACACGCCCTTATCTTTTTATCTGATTAACACAAAATAGACATATCAACACTTGCATTTGCAAATATAACACCATGAGACACTTCAACTAGGCACTTCTCGAAGGACAAACACCAAGAGACAGTAAACATATGAGCCGTTGATAGAAGATTCAGAACTAGTCCTTAGCTTGAGCTTCTGAACTAGTACTGGCAAACCTAGAATAATGGCTCAAATGCTGAACTGTTTGAGCTTCTGAACTAGTACTGGCAAACCTAGAATAATGGCTCAAATGCTGAACCTAGAATAAATCATACCATTAGTAATAACTATGCATTGCTCATGTTGTAAAAAGGCACAGAAAGAGAGCAACTGACATTAGTAATAACTACGAGTTGATATCACACTTCTATATGTACAACACAAGAGGCAGTTGATCCTACTTAATTAAGTACTAAATACCCCGGCCCATGCATTAGTGGCAAGTACCCCATATGTCCTATTTTTAGCAAAGTCATGCTAAAATTCACGGAAAATTTCAGCATGACCTTTGCTGAAAATAGGACATATGGAGTACCCAAATTTGCCGGAACGGAAGTTAATCGACATTTCGGCTAACTCAAGGGCCTCTCAGGGTACCTACAAAATCATTATCCCACCCCGCCCCGCTGTAACCCCACAACACCCCACAATATCATCATGACACGATGGTATTAGACAAAAAACCCCAATATCATCACGACACTATGGTCGGAGACAAAACCCAGCAATATATCTTCTAGCCATGAAACCCTACCTTGATTCTCCTTTCTTCGTCTTTTTTCACTTAAACCTGCAAACATGTAGGGAAAGCAATTAATACAAGGCACAAAAAGGGCATGCTATGTAGCCTTAATGCTATAGAAGATATGAAATACATGCCAGCAATATATATGATATAAACTCCAATAATTTTTGAATCCACTTGTTGTCTGGCTAAGAGGTTGAAGTTGGCACTGATTAGTGCTGAAGTTGGCACTCTTTAAATTTAGAAAAGAAAAGGCACCACATAATATTGATTGACAGGGGAAAGCTTTGCAATTGTACCCACAAGTGTCAAGCACCAACTTAATAGATCCACAGATCATGGAGGAGGGAGGTAACCAAGTTGAAGAAGTAGCTGCTCTAGTTGTATCATGCACGAAACTAAGAGTGGAGGAACGACCAAGCATGAGGCCAGTCGAGATGACACTAGAATCCCTTCAAGAACCCAAGAAGCATGTTTGGGTTAGGGATGATATGCTGGCAGAAACAAGTAAGCAAGTCATTTGGCAATGAGATATACATATAAACATGTAAGAAGGGAAAGCTTGGAGAACGTAAGCAAACAATACAGTCAAGAAGAAGAGTTTGCGCTGTCTGCGAGCTACCCTCAATAGTCTTGTGTACTCGTACATGTGAAAGATTCCTCTACATGGTTGATTGTTTTATAGCATGCATATGTCTTCAGTAAGTTCAGAAATTGTGGGTGCTTTTGTTGTTTCCTTAATAGTTATGTTCACATATCATTTTTTGTTTGTTCCATGTATGATTGTTTTAGCATTGAATAACTCGTACAACAGGCAGAGTAGTAGTGTGGCGGCAACAGAGAGCAGCATCAGCAGCGGGAAAGAGCAACGCCAAGGCAGCATCGAGCAGTGGCCAAGCAGCGAACATCAACAGCAGCAGTAGTGCAGTCAGCAGAGCAACAACAGCAGCGAGGGCGGCGCGAAAACAGTAAGCATGGGAGGACGAGCACGAGCGAGGGATGGCCAGGGGCACGCAGGCGGATGCGTGCCCAAGGGCAGGAGCAGCGGGGAGGGCATGCGCCGGGGCGCGGCAGAGGAGCCCGGGGGCATGGGCCGGCTGTGGGGTGAGGGCGAGGTCGACGGTGGCGGCTTACAGCGGCCTATGGAGGCGGATCGAAGGGGGGAACGGGTGAGGAACTCACCGCGGAGATCATGGCAGGCTCGGTGAAGGTCGAGGTGGACCGGAGAGACGGTGGCGACCGCGAGATGGCGACGGCTGGAGGAAGAAGAAGGACTGCCCCTCCTAGTGCTCCGGCGGTGACTCTGGCGGCAGAGCGGGCGCGGGGGTCGTCGGGTGCGGGGTGTCATCAGTGGCGGTGGAGAGCAAGAGCGGGCGAGGGGGATCTGGCGAGGGAGGGGGATCAATATGGTGAGGGAGGGTTAGCGAGGGGGGAAGGTTCGCAATGGCGCACCTCCTAGGGGTGCACCATAAGTACTTTGATAGCAATGGCGCACCTTCCCCTGGTGCGCCATTACTAACTTGTTTTTTTTTTTGGATTTTTAGTTGCATCTAATATTTTTTATTTGAAAATATCAACAAATTTGTTATTTGAAAACATTTATGAATGTGAAAAAATATCAACAAATTTGTTATTTGAAAATATTTATGAATATGAAAAAATATCATCAAATTTGTTTTTTGAAAATATCATCAAATTTTTTATTTGAAAATATTTGAAAAAATATCATAAAAATTTGTATACCAATGGCGCACCTCCTATGGGTGCGCCATAAGTACTTTGATAGCAATGGCACACCTTCCCCTGGTGCGCGATTACTAACTTTTTTGGATTTTTAGTTGCATCTAATATGTTTTTAGAAAATAACGATCATATTTGAAAACATTTATGAATGTGAAAAAATATCATCAAATTTGTTATTTGAAATATTTATGAATATGAAAAAATATCATCAAATTTGTTATTTGAAAATATCATCAATTTTTTTGATTTTTAGTTGCATTCATTTGTGAATTGGTAAAACATTTATGAATATGAAAAAATATCATCAGATTTGAAAAAATATTCATGAATTCAAAAAGTGCCCATAAATTTAAAAATATTCATGAGTTCAAAAAATATTAACAAATTCAATACTTTTTGTGAGTTAGAAATTCAATACCAGAATAAACATAAATAAATATTCATGAGGACTAGAACAGAAGAAATATCATTTCAATATGTCGAAATACAATCGAGAAATGAAGACTACAATTTAAATACAATCGATCTTAGCTAGCTATCTTTTCACAATCTTCTTGCCCTTCTTTTTCGCAAATGGAGTTCTTCTGTTGAACGAACGTCATTTAGGTAGGGTGGTCCCGCTTCTTCTTGTGGTGTATGGCACTTCATCGTCGTCGTCATGTTCTATCTTTGGGTCGCCGTACTTGTCGAAGTCTTGCTCATTGGCGACTCCATCCATTCCGATGATCTTCCTTTTAACACTCCTCACGATAACACGACTGGGCTTTGACGGGTCGGTAATGAAGAAGCGTTGGTCCACTTGGGAAGCCAGTACCCATGGCTCATTTTTCGCGGTGACGTTTGCGCCCGCGGTCTTGGATTTGGCTTCGGGTATAACCATGGTGGTGAAATACCGGTCTTCTTTTAGGACGCTCTTGGCCCATCTGACACGGAACACCGGGACCTTCTCTCCAGCGTAGCTCAGCTTCCAAATCTCCTTGATCCTTCCATAGTATCTGTCCTTGTCGTTACCGGTGTAGGATTCCATCGTTACCCCGGAGTTCTAATAACCATCGCTCTTCATGTCCTTTCCCTTGGTGTAGAATGTGAAGCTGTTGATATCGTACGCCTCATACATCATCAGGTTGTGCTCGGCGCCCTGTGACAAGGCGAATATGAGTTGTTCTTCCGCGGAAGAATCCTCATGTAAAGGGTACGACAGAAGCTTCTCCTTGAACCAACGCGTGAAACATGAGTTGTGCTCTTTGATTATATCTCCGTCCGTCCTCTATTGGCCTCGGTCATTGTACGTCTTCTCAATAAAGGTTTTGTGCTCTACTACCCAAGGATCAACCACATCTATGTGTTGTACCACGACTAGGTTTGCTCTTTGAAAGTCGGCGAGTCGACCCTCGAAGTCGACATGCATTTCGCGGCGACCCTCTCGTTGACCCCATCCAGCGAGCCTGCCGAGGTGCCTGTTGACGGGCAGACCAACAGGGTTCTCGATGCCTAGATAATTCGTGCAGTAGGAGATGCACTCTTTGGTCAGAAAGCCCCTAGCTATACTTCCCTCTGGACGTGACATGTTGCGAACATATCCTTTGATGACACCATTCATCCTTTCGAACGGCATCATGTTGTGCAGGAACGTCAGCCCGAGTTGGATGATACCCTCCAAGATATGGACCAGCAGATGCACCATAACATCGAAGAATGCGGGCGGGCAGTACATCTTAAGCTCGCATAGTATCACCACGATCTCTTCCTGTAGCCTTCTGAGTTGCCTCACGCCAACTGACTTCTGAGAGATGACGTTGAAAAAGTTGCATAGGCCAAAAAGCATTTCAAGGACGTGCGCGTCCATGATCCCACGGATTGCAACTAGAAGTATCTGCGTCATCCGCACGTGACAGTCGTGAGACTTCATCCCGCTGAACTTCTGCTTCGCTGAGTCTAGGTATCTGCTTATCTTCCCCGTGTAACCGTAAGGAAGTTTTACTCCTACGAGACAGGTGAAAAACTGGATGATCTCCTCCTGACTTAGAGTGAAGCACGCGGGAGAGAAGTCATTTCCGATCTTCTTGGCCTTTTTGCCTTTGCAACAACTTTCCGTGTCCTTCGCCTCATCATCATCATCATCATCATCATCATCATCATCATCATCATCATCATCATCATCATCATCATCATTATTATTAGCGTGAAGCTCCTCCCTGATGCCCATTGATTTCAAGTCTGCCCTTGCTTTCGGCCCATCCTTTGTCCTCTCTGGCATGTTGAGCAGGGTACCAAGCAGACTCTCGCACACGTTCTTCGTGATATGCATGACATCAAGGATGTGAGGCACACGGAGGATCTTCCAGTACGGCAAGTCCCAAAAAATAGACCTCGTTTTCCATATCTTCAGTAGCGGCTCTGGTGCCTTTCGCTTCTTTCCCGGCTCCAGGCACTCTTTCCAATTTTTCAACAGCTCGTCTATTTCCTCGCTACTCCTCGTACGCAGGCGCCTTCGGGGTTCAGTTTGCACCTTTGATGTCCCATGAACACGGTTTTCGAAGACCCAGGATCTCTATCTAGCTGGCGATATGTTGTGTTATCCATGCACCTGACGCATCCAGAAAATCTGTGGACCACCTGCCTTGTGACATATCCGTAACCGAGATAGTCGTGCACCGTCGTGAGCAGTGCGGCTCTCATAGGGAAATATTCTTTCTCTGCGACATCCCACGTATTGGCTGGCGTTTTCCACAGCGTGTCTAGCTCCTCTTTCAGCAGCCCCTGATACAGATTGATGTTGTTCCCTGGTTGTTTCGGCCCTTCAATTAGCATACTCATGTGAATGTACTTCCTCTTCATGCACAACCAGGGGGGAAGGTTGTACATCCACACAAACACAGGCTACGTGCTATGTGTGCTTCTCTGGCTGCCAAACGGATTGACTCCATCGGTGCTTGCACCCAGCATGATGTTCCTTGGATCGTCGCCAAATTCTAGATGTTCGAAGTTCAACGCTTGCCACTGGCTCGCATCCTTAGGGTGACTCAGCATCTTGTCTTTTTTATTAATCTCCGGATCATTTCCTTCATCTTCTTGCTTCTTCTCCTCCCTATCCACGTGCCAACGCAGGAGCTTTGCTACCTTAGGGTCCACGAAATACCGCAGCAGACGAGGAGTGATCGGAAAGTACCACACCACTTTTCGAGGAGCTTTCTTCCTCTTCTTGTATCGAGTGACGCCGCACACCAGACATATGGTAGACTCCGTGTGCTCGTCCCAATAAATTATGCAATCGTTCATGCACACATGGTATTTCACGTGCGGTAAATCCAGAGGACACACGATTTTCTTCGCCTCCTCGAAACTGGTCAGGCACTTGTTCCCCTTGGGAAGACGTTCGTGCCAGAATGACATGTTCTCGTCGAAGCATGCGTCAGTCATTTTGTGTTTTACCTTCATCTCAAGAGCCATGAGCGTTACTTTCAGGCGGGTATCCTCAGGCCTGCATCCTTCATACAATGGAGTAACCACGTCTATCGCCAGTTGATCTAGCTTGGCTTTCTCTCGGACGGCAGCTCTTGTGTTATCCGTCTGCTTGAGAAGCAGCTCTTGAATATGAGGGTCCTACACCCATCCCATCGATGGTCCATTGTCGTCTGCTCCGGCATCTTCATCTTCATGTTCATGCCCTTCGTCTGCTCCGGCATCTTCCTCATCATCATGTCCGGCATCTTCTACATGATGACTATGTACTGCATCTACTTCGTGATCATGTCCTGGAGATTTTTCGTCTTCTCGCCCGCCCTCGCCGCGGTTGTCTTACTTCCCTTCCTCATTTCATACCCGGCCGCCATGGACGACTTCATAATCATCTTCATCACCTTGCCACCAATAGCCATCCATGAAACCACGCAAGAGCAGGTGGTCCTGCACCTGTACAGAATCCGGGTCCATAAGGCTCTTCAGCTTGCATACTCGACACGGACATCTTATCTCCGTCTCATTCTTTTGAAGCATCTCGGCCTTCACGGAGCTCAAAAACCTATTCACGATGCCTTCGGTCATCGTGCAGACCATGGTAGCCTGCGGGGTAGAGCAAAATGATATTTTAGAACCAAGAAAAAATTTGGCATGACTTTGCCTAAAAATAGGACCAAAAAGAATGCATAGTGCCAAATTCTCGCCGAAACGGAAATGAATCAACATTCTGGCAAAATATTGGCAACTATCGCATTTCAAATATCGGTACCTGCAAACACAAACATATGCAACAACACAAACATACGTAGATCTAGGCCATAAAAAGTGCATGTGCATGTTGTTGGAGGGAGAAAAAAGTAGATCTACAACATAAAGAAGCTTTCCCCTTACTTACCTATCAAAAAAAGGAAATTTAACCACTTAATTTGGGTGAATCTATGGTGCAAATGAGGTGAGGAGGAGGAGGCAGCCGAGACAAGCTTGGAGGAGGAGGTGGAGAGAATGAAGTGAGGAAAGTGAGTGTGGTAGGTGGCTGTCCAAAATATCTAGCTGCTCTCAGGTTACCAATAGCGCACCACATAATAATGCGCCATTAGTAACCCTGGTTACTAATGGAGCACCTGTTACGTGGTGCGCCATTACTAGTTTTGCAAAAAAAAATAAAAAAATATTGTTAGTAGTGGCGCATCGTGGTTGTGGTGCGCCATTACTAGTTTGAACTAGTAATGGCGCACTATGCCCTGGTGTGCCATTACTAGTTTTGAAAATAAAAGAATTTCTTAGTAGTGGCACACCGTGGGTGTGGTGCGCCATTAGTGTGATGGACACTAATGGCGTACCTACACATGGTGCGCCACTGCTATATAGCAGTGGTGCACCACATATGTGGTGCGCCATTAATGTCCATATTAGCTATAACCCTTTTCCTAGTAGTGAAGCAAGGTTTCATGTTTTTCTGATCATTTTTTATTTGTTTTGCAATTAAAATGCCATGGAACTCCATGCATGTGTCCATGCCGTGAGACCAATATGTTTGAAAATTCCTTCTAATTTACTACACATGGAATTAACTCGCACACAAGTACATAAATATGATTTTTCAAACCATTATGGTTAGCCGTTGCATGTAGATGTAGTTCAAATTTGAATTAAGGTCATTATATGGCTAGAATATCACTTAAATGTCTTCAAAAGGTCAAATGCCCCTGAAATTTTCCAAATTTTCACATGACAGTTGTATTAGTGCATGATACACGTAGAAACTTTTTGAAGGCCGTAAGAGGAAACTATCTCCCGTTCATCATCAAACATGCATCGTTCCCTCTCGGAACCATGAGCCTTCTCGTGAGTTGCTCCGGTTTGTGTCCAAACTTTCGTCAAACAGGCCAATTTTTTTTACTACATCATCTTCGTTGCATGACATTACTTCAAGCAAGGTTTCATGATTTTTTGATCATTTTTTATTTTTTGGAATTAAAATGTCATGGCACTCCATGCATGAGTCCATGCCGTGAGACCAATATGTTTGAAAATTCCTTCTAAGTTACTGAACATGGAATTAACTCGCACACAAGTATTGTTCCCTCTCGGAACCACGAGCCTTCTAGTGAGTTGCTCCGGTTTGTGAGGGGTGCGTGTCCAAACTTTCGTCAAATAGGGCAATTTTTTTACCACATCATCTTGGCGGCATGACATTACATCAAGCAAGGTTTCATGTTTTTCTGATCATTTTTTAATTTTTTGGAATTAAAATGCCACGGCCCTCCATGCATGTACGTGTCCATGCCATGATACCAATATGTTTTAAAATTAATTCTAATTTACTGCACATGGAATTAAATTGCACACAAGTACACAAAATGTGACTTTTCAAACCGTTATGGTTAGATGTTGCATGTACATGTAGTTCAAATTTCAATTACATTCATTAAATGGCTAGAAAATCACTTAAATGTCTTAAAAGGTCAAATGACCCATGGAATTTTCCAAAATTTGACATGACAGTTGTATTAGTACTACAAATTATCTTGTCCATTTAAAACACCAACCGTTGCCAGTTTACTCCAAATTTTTCTTTCACAGCTAACAAAAAATATCTACAACATCACACACAATTGTTTTGTAGGAACCGTTTGCGATGACAATTTCTGGGTCTGTTTTAGTCTTCCTCCTTGAGCTTCGCCTGCTCGTCTGCTCCAGTGCCGGTAACCCCACGAATCCTAGTCCCCATTCCCGCACCCCCTTCTTGCAAAGCTGGCGTCGTGGAAATGCTTCGTGAAGGCCCGTACGATGGCCACGTCCCCCCAAGCGCCGCCACCTGCGCCGAGAGCGCGTCCGCCTACGCCGAGTGTGCCGCCGCATCCGCACTGAGCGTGGCCGGTTCCGTCGAGAGGGCGTCGACGGCAGCAGACAGGGCAGCTGCAGCAGTCGAGACGGCTGGAGCTGTTGCTATGATGGCGGCTGTCAGTGTCAGAACCAGCGGATCTCGAGTAGGGGGTCCCAAACTGTGCGTATAAGGCTAATGGTAACGAGAGGCGGGGGACACAATGTTTACCCAGGTTTCGGCCCTCTCTATGGAGGTAATACCCTACTTCCTGATTGATTGATCTTGACGAATATGAGTATTACAAGAGTTGATCTACCACAAGATCGTAATGGCTAAACTCTAGAAGTCTAGCCTATGAGGTTATGATTGATGTCCTATGGACTAAACCCTCCGGTTTATATAGACACTATAGGGGGCTAGTGTCGTGGAATTAACACGTCAGATGTCCTAGTGAGAGGACTTAGTCGTGGAGCCATCGCAACGAGATTAGCTTAAAGGGGTTAAACCGGACAAAGGACACGGGGAGTTTATACTGGTTTGGCCCCTTGCGGTGAAGGTAAAAGCCAACGATCCAGTTGTGGTGGAATTGATGGGGTCTCGATGATTAGGGAGTGAATCCGCTTTTCCTGTCTCTCGAGTTGTTGTTTCTTGTCGCTGAACCACCGTCGGGTCGTCCCTTTATATACACAGGTTGACGCCGGCGGTTTACAGAATCCCGAGGCCGGCTCATACATGTGTCCGGCTCGGTTTCTACCTTTCCCTATCTTACAACACAAGTTACATATCTCATGGCAGTTTATGTCTATGGGCCCTAATCCGCCCTTGGGCTCTAGGCCTCTAAGTCTCTATAGTAAAGCTCCTTATTCCTTGTCTTCATGGGCTTCAATACGGATGATTCCTTGTGAGCATAACCCGGCCCCTCCTGGGAGGTTTATACAGTAGTTATATCCCCAACATTAGGCCCCGGATTGATTTGAACATGTTCATGTCAATCTTCAACACTTAGAAAAACTCCTTGAGCACCTTCGTATGAACCTTGTAAACCACCATGACATCATCTCCATATGAACTTGGTAAACCGCCATGACGTCATCTTTCAAGATTGTAGTAAATCGCCATGACGTCACCTGCTTATTAAAAACATGTAAATACCTCCCTTTTATTAATGAACCTCCGAAAACCAAGGCGACAGCTGTGTCACATATCCATTTTTTGGGTTCCTCGATTCCCGCGCCTGTCACTTATCCATTCGCCTTATAAATATACCATAGTGCTCGAGCGTGATAACCCACAAGTGTAGGGGATCGCAACAGCTTTCGAGGGTAAAGTATTCAACCCAAATTTATTGATTCAACACAAGAGGAGCCAAAGAATATTATTGTGTATTAGCAGTTGAGTTGTCAATTCAACCACACCTGGATAACTTAGTATCTGCAGCAAAGTATTTAGTAGCAAAGTAGTATGATAATAAAGGTAATGGTAGCAAAAGTAATATTTTTGGGTTTTGTAGTGATTGTAACAATAGCAACGGAAAAGTAAATAAGCGAAGCACAAGATGTGAAAAGCTCGTAGGTTTTGGATCAGTGATGCATAATTATGTCGGATGTGATTCCTCATCTAATAGCTATAACATAGGGTGACACAGAACTAGCTCCAATTCATCAATGTAATGTAGGCATGTATTCCGAATATAGTCATACGTGCTTATGGAAAAGAACTTGCATGACATCTTTTGTCCTACCCTCCCGTGGCAGCGGGGTCCTAACGGAAACTAAGGGATATTAAGGCCTCATTTTAATAGAGAGCCGGAACAAAGCATTAGCACATAGTGAATACATGAACTCCTCGAACTACGGTTATCACCAAGAAGTATCCCGATTATTGTCACTTCGGGGTTGTAGGATCATAACACATAATAGGTGACTATAGACTTGCAAGATAGGATCAAGAACACACATATATTCATGAAAACATAATAGGTTTAGATCTGAAATCATGGCACTCAGGCCCTAGTGACAAGCACTAAGCATAGCAAAGTCATAGCAAGATCAATCTCGGAACATAGTGGATACTAGGGATCAAACCCTAACAAAACTAACTTGATTACATGGTGAATCTCATCCAACACATCACCGTCCAGCAAGCCTAGGCTCTCGCACATCCAAAGCAACAGGCGGCAGCAGCTGGGGTGGTCGGAATCTTCGTCGGCATCGGATGTGGTGGCTGCCGGAGCTCGCGCAACGACGGCTATGGTGCTGTGGTGCACGGCAAGGCGAGCTAGCGGCTGAGTTCGAATTCTGGGAGCAACCCGAGCACGATGACAAGCTCAGGTGCGAGCTATGGTGTCCGTAGCCACGACGGCGACAGAGCATGGCGCCGACGAGCTTCTGAGCTCATGGGGATGGCATCTACGGCGAGAAGCAGACCACGGGGCCAGGGGGAAACGGTGGAGGAGCTCACTGTGAACTCGAGGAGGGGCTCGGCTTGCTCGTGGACGACCTGGGGCAGACGAATCGGCCGACGGCATCTCAGATGCCTGAGGTTGAAGAAGACGGCGGTGACGGCGGAGCAGGCCTCTCGGTGACATGTAGCTCGATGGAGAGGGCAAGGGCGTCGAGGCGGAGCTCAGGGATGCGTTGGAGAGGCTCGGGGATGGTCGTGGTCGTGGTGGTGCTCGTCGACGGCGTCGGCTGCGCTCGGGCGCGTGCGGGGAAAGAGTAGAGGAGGGGAATGAGCGAAGAAGAGTGAGGGAGAGAGGCAGGGAGGTGCGTGGCACCACCAGAGAAAGCCAGGGTGTCGAGGGGAGCGGCAAGCAGGAGGTGGCCGGGGCACGTGTGCGCGCACGGCGGCCACACGCCCTCCTGCCCACTGGAAGGACGTGGAAGACGACAGGGAGGAGCCCCTGGTGGGTTGGGCTGGTTTTGCCTGGCTGGGCTGCTACAGTGCCAGGCCAGGTGCGCTTTGCTAGGTAAGTGCCAGGTAAGTCCTCTCTCTTTCTCTTTATTTCTGTTTTCTATTTTGTTATTTTGTTCTGGGCTTTATTAAAAATACTAAAACGTTTCCAAAAATCATGAAACTACTCAATGCCACTGTTTGGGATATAACCAATAGCAAACATTTTATTTTATGATTATTTGAGCATTTAAAGTATTTATGGCATTTAAATTCCCAAATGCAAATACTATATAATTTAATTCAGTGACCCTGTGTTGTCCTAGAAATGTGTGCACCTTTTTTGTCACAGGTTATAGACCAAGGCAAAGATGATGAACATTTTAGAAGGGCATTTTGGGTTCATTGAAAATGATTTTTATTTGAACCTAGTTGGATTCATTTGTGCTAGGGTTTGGATCAATCCCCATTTCAGGTTTAAGAGAAATTTAAACATGATGCAACACAACACTATCTAACCCAGAGCAGACTAGAACTAGGGATGTGACAGTAATGTAGGCATGTATTCCGAATATAGTCATACGTGCTTATGGAAAAGAACTTGCATGACATCTTTTGTCCTACCCTCCCGTGGCAGCGGGGTCCTAACGGAAACTAAGGGATATTAAGGCCTCATTTTAATAGAGAGCCGGAACAAAGCATTAGCACATAGTGAATACATGAACTCCTCGAACTACGGTTATCACCAAGAAGTATCCCGATTATTGTCACTTCGGGGTTGTAGGATCATAACACATAATAGGTGACTATAGACTTGCAAGATAGGATCAAGAACACACATATATTCATGAAAACATAATAGGTTTAGATCTGAAATCATGGCACTCAGGCCCTAGTGACAAGCACTAAGCATAGCAAAGTCATAGCAAGATCAATCTCGGAACATAGTGGATACTAGGGATCAAACCCTAACAAAACTAACTTGATTACATGGTGAATCTCATCCAACACATCATCGTCCAGCAAGCCTAGGCTCTCGCACATCCAAAGCAACAGGCGGCAGCAGCTGGGGTGGTCGGAATCTTCGTCGGCATCGGATGTGGTGGCTGCCGGAGCTCGCGCAACGACGGCTATGGTGCTGTGGTGCACGGCAAGGCGAGCTAGCGGCTGAGTTCGAATTCTGGGAGCAACCCGAGCACGATGACAAGCTCAGGTGCGAGCTATGGTGTCCGTAGCCACGACGGCGACAGAGCATGGCGCCGACGAGCTTCTGAGCTCATGGGGATGGCATCTACGGCGAGAAGCAGACCACGGGGCCAGGAGGAAACGGTGGAGGAGCTCACTGTGAACTCGAGGAGGGGCTCGGCTTGCTCGTGGACGACCTGGGGCAGACGAATCGGCCGACGGCATCTCAGATGCCTGAGGTTGAAGAAGACGGCGGTGACGGCGGAGCAGGCCTCTCGGTGACATGTAGCTCGATGGAGAGGGCAAGGGCGTCGAGGCGGAGCTCAGGGATGCGTTGGAGAGGCTCGGGGATGGTCGTGGTCGTGGTGGTGCTCGTCGACGGCGTCGGCTGCGCTCGGGCGCGTGCGGGGAGAGAGTAGAGGAGGGGAATGAGCGAAGAAGAGTGAGGGAGAGAGGCAGGGAGGTGCGTGGCACCACCAGAGAAAGCCAGGGTGTCGAGGGGAGCGGCAAGCAGGAGGTGGCCGGGGCACGTGTGCGCGCACGGCGGCCACACGCCCTCCTGCCCACTGGAAGGACGTGGAAGACGACAGGGAGGAGCCCCTGGTGGGTTGGGCTGGTTTTGCCTGGCTGGGCTGCTACAGTGCCAGGCCAGGTGGGCTTTGCTAGGTAAGTGCCAGGTAAGTCCTCTCTCTTTCTCTTTATTTCTGTTTTCTATTTTGTTATTTTGTTCTGGGCTTTATTAAAAATACTAAAACGTTTCCAAAAATCATGAAACTACTCAATGCCACTGTTTGGGATATAACCAATAGCAAACATTTTATTTTATGATTATTTGAGCATTTAAAGTATTTTATGGCATTTAAATTCCCAAATGCAAATACTATATAATTTAATTCAGTGACCCTGTGTTGTCCTAGAAATGTGTGCACCTTTTTTGTCACAGGTTATAGACCAAGGCAAAGATGATGAACATTTTAGAAGGGCATTTTGGGTTCATTGAAAATGATTTTTATTTGAACCTAGTTGGATTCATTTGTGCTAGGGTTTGGATCAATCCCCATTTCAGGTTTAAGAGAAATTTAAACATGATGCAACACAACACTATCTAACCCAGAGCAGACTAGAACTAGGGATGTGACAGTAATGTAGGCATGTATTCCGAATATAGTCATACGTGCTTATGGAAAAGAACTTGCATGACATCTTTTGTCCTACCCTCCCATGGCAGCGGGGTCCTAACGGAAACTAAGGGATATTAAGGCCTCCTTTTAATAGAGAGCCGGAACAAAGCATTAGCACATAGTGAATACATGAACTCCTCAAACTACGGTTATCACCAAGAAGTATCCCGATTATTGTCACTTCGGGGTTGTCGGATCATAACACATAATAGGTGACTATAGACTTGCAAGATAGGATCAAGAACACACATATATTCATGAAAACATAATAGGTTTAGATCTGAAATCATGGCACTCGGGCCCTAGTGACAAGCACTAAGCATAGCAAAGTCATAGCAAGATCAATCTCGGAACATAGTGGATACTAGGGATCAAACCCTAAAAAAACTAACTTGATTACATGGTAAATCTCATCCAACCCATCACCGTCCAGCAAGCCTAGGCTCTCGCGCATCCAAAGCAACAGGCGGCAGCAGCTGGGGTGGTCGGAATCTTCGTCGGCGTCGGATGTGGTGGCTGCCGGAGCTCGCGCAACGACGACTACGGTGCTGCGGTGCACGACAAGGTGAGCTAGCGGCTGAGTTCGAATTCTGGGAGCAACCCGAGCACGATGACAAGCTCAGGTGCGAGCTATGGTGTCCGTAGCCACGACGACGATAGAGCATGGCGCCGACGAGCTTCTGAGCTCATGGGGATGGCATCTACGGCGAGAAGCGGACCACGGGGCCAGGGGGAAACGGTGGAGGAGCTCACTGTGAACTCGTGGAGGGGCTCGGCTTGCTCGTGGACGACCTGGGGCAGACGAATCGGCCGACGGCATCTCAGATGCCTGAGGTTGAAGAAGACGGCGGTGACGGCGGAGCAGGCCTCTCGGCGACATGTAGCTCGATGGAGAGGGCGAGGGCGTCGAGGCGGAGCTCAGGGATGCGTTGGAGAGGCTCGGGGATGGTCGTGGTCGTGGTGGTGCTCGTCGACGGCGTCGGCTGCGCTCGGGCGCGTGCGGGGAGAGAGTAGAGGAGGGGAATGAGCGAAGAAGAGTGAGGGAGAGAGGCAGGGAGGTGCGTGGCACCACCAGAGAAAGCCAGGGTGTCGAGGGGGAGCGGCAAGCAGGAGGTGGCCGGGGCACGTGTGCGCGCACGGCGGCCACACGCCCTCCTGCCCACTGGAAGGACGTGGAAGACGACAGGGAGGAGCCCCTGGTGGGTTGGGCTGGTTTTGCCTGGCTGGGCTGCTACAGTGCCAGGCCAGGTGGGCTTTGCTAGGTAAGTGCCAGGTAAGTCCTCTCTCTTTCTCTTTATTTCTGTTTTCTATTTTGTTATTTTGTTCTGGGCTTTATTAAAAATACTAAAACGTTTCCAAAAATCATGAAACTACTCAATGCCACTGTTTGGGATATAACCAATAGCAAACATTTTATTTTATGATTATTTGAGCATTTAAAGTATTTTATGGCATTTAAATTCCCAAATGCAAATACTATATAATTTAATTCAGTGACCCTGTGTTGTCCTAGAAATGTGTGCACCTTTTTTGTCACAGGTTATAGACCAAGGCAAAGATGATGAACATTTTAGAAGGGCATTTTGGGTTCATTGAAAATGATTTTTATTTGAACCTAGTTGGATTCATTTGTGCTAGGGTTTGGATCAATCCCCATTTCAGGTTTAAGAGAAATTTAAACATGATGCAACACAACACTATCTAACCCAGAGCAGACTAGAACTAGGGATGTGACAGTAATGTAGGCATGTATTCCGAATATAGTCATACGTGCTTATGGAAAAGAACTTGCATGACATCTTTTGTCCTACCCTCCCATGGCAGCGGGGTCCTAACGGAAACTAAGGGATATTAAGGCCTCCTTTTAATAGAGAGCCGGAACAAAGCATTAGCACATAGTGAATACATGAACTCCTCAAACTACGGTTATCACCAAGAAGTATCCCGATTATTGTCACTTCGGGGTTGTCGGATCATAACACATAATAGGTGACTATAGACTTGCAAGATAGGATCAAGAACACACATATATTCATGAAAACATAATAGGTTTAGATCTGAAATCATGGCACTCGGGCCCTAGTGACAAGCACTAAGCATAGCAAAGTCATAGCAAGATCAATCTCGGAACATAGTGGATACTAGGGATCAAACCCTAAAAAAACTAACTTGATTACATGGTAAATCTCATCCAACCCATCACCGTCCAGCAAGCCTAGGCTCTCGCGCATCCAAAGCAACAGGCGGCAGCAGCTGGGGTGGTCGGAATCTTCGTCGGCGTCGGATGTGGTGGCTGCCGGAGCTCGCGCAACGACGACTACGGTGCTGCGGTGCACGACAAGGTGAGCTAGCGGCTGAGTTCGAATTCTGGGAGCAACCCGAGCACGATGACAAGCTCAGGTGCGAGCTATGGTGTCCGTAGCCACGACGACGATAGAGCATGGCGCCGACGAGCTTCTGAGCTCATGGGGATGGCATCTACGGCGAGAAGCGGACCACGGGGCCAGGGGGAAACGGTGGAGGAGCTCACTGTGAACTCGTGGAGGGGCTCGGCTTGCTCGTGGACGACCTGGGGCAGACGAATCGGCCGACGGCATCTCAGATGCCTGAGGTTGAAGAAGACGGCGGTGACGGCGGAGCAGGCCTCTCGGCGACATGTAGCTCGATGGAGAGGGCGAGGGCGTCGAGGCGGAGCTCAGGGATGCGTTGGAGAGGCTCGGGGATGGTCGTGGTCGTGGTGGTGCTCGTCGACGGCGTCGGCTGCGCTCGGGCGCGTGCGGGGAGAGAGTAGAGGAGGGGAATGAGCGAAGAAGAGTGAGGGAGAGACGCAGGGAGGTGCGTGGCACCACCATAGAAAACCAGGGTGTCGAGGGGGAGCGGCAAGCAGGAGGTGGCCGGGGCACGTGTGCGCGCACGGCGGCCACACGCCCTCCTGCCCACTGGAAGGACGTGGAAGATGACAGGGAGGACCCCCTGGTGGGTTGGGCTGGTTTTGCCCGGCTGGGCTGCTACAGTGCCAGGCCAGGTGGGCTTTGCTAGGTAAGTGCCAGGTAAGTTCTCTCTCTTTCTCTTTATTTCTGTTTTCTATTTTGTTATTTTGTTCTGGGCTTTATTAAAAATACTAAAACGTTTCCAAAAATCATGAAACTACTCAATGCCACTGTTTGGGATATAACCAATAGCAAACATTTTATTTTATGATTATTTGAGCATTTAAAGTATTTTATGGCATTTAAATTCCCAAATGCAAATACTATATAATTTAATTCAGTGACCCTGTGTTGTCCTAGAAATGTGTGCACCTTTTTTGTCAGAGGTTATAGACCAAGGCAAAGATGATGAACATTTTAGAAGGGCATTTTGGGTTCATTGAAAATTATTTTTATTTGAACCTAGTTGGATTCATTTGTGCTAGGGTTTGGATCAATCCCCATTTCAGGTTTAAGAGAAATTTAAACATGATGCAACACAACACTATCTAACCCAGAGCAGACTAGAACTAGGGATGTGACAGTAATGTAGGCATGTATTCCGAATATAGTCATACGTGCTTATGGAAAAGAACTTGCATGACATCTTTTGTCCTACCCTCCCGTGGCAGCGGGGTCCTAACGGAAACTAAGGGATATTAAGGCCTCCTTTTAATAGAGAGCCGGAACAAAGCATTAGCACATAGTGAATACATGAACTCCTCAAACTATGGTTATCACCGAGAAGTATCCCAATTATTGTCACTTCGGGGTTGTCGGATCATAACACATAATAGGTGACTATAGACTTGCAAGATAGGATCAAGAACATACATATATTCATGAAAACATAATAGGTTCAGATCTGAAATCATGGCACTCGGGCCCATAGCAACATCAATCTGAGAACATAGTGGATACTAGGGTTCAAACCCTAACAAAACTAACTTGATTACATGGTAAATCTCATCCAACCCATCACCGTCCAGCAAGCCTACGATGGAATTACTCACGCACGGCGGTGAGCATCATGAAATTGGTGATGGAGGATGGTTGATGGTGACGATGGCAACGAATCCCCCTCTCCGGAGCCCTGAATGCACTCCAGATCAGCCCTCCCGAGAGAGATTAGGGCTTGGCGGCGGCTCCATATCGTAAAGCGCGATGAAACTTTCTCTCTGATTTTTTCTCCATGAAACGGAATATATGGAGTTGGAGTTGAGGTCGGTGGAGTCTCAGGGGGCCCATGAGACAGGGGGGCGCGTCCATGGGGGGTGGGCATGCCCCCACACTCGTGGACAGGGTGTGGGGCCCCTGGTCTTGATTCTTTCGCCACTATTTTTTATATTTTCCAAAAAGGGCCTCCGTGGATTTTCAGGTCATTCCGAGAACTTTTGTTTTCTACACATAAAACAACATCATGTCTGTCCGGGTTAGTTTCATTCAAATCATGCAAGTTAGAGTCCAAAACAAGGGAAAAAGTGTTTGGAAAAGTAGATACGTTGGAGACGTATCAACTCCCCCAAGCTTAAGCCTTTGCTTGTCCTCAAGCAATTCAGTTGATAAACTGAAAGTGATAAAGAAAAACTTTTACAAACTCTGTTTGCTCTTGTTGTTGTAAACATGCAAAGCCAGCATTCAGGTTTCAGCAAATATTATGAACTAACCATACTCACAATAACACCTCGGTCTCACAATTACTCATATCAATAGCATAATCAGCTAGCAAGCCATAATAATAAAACTCAGACGACAACACTTTCTCAAAACAATCATAACATGATATAACAAAATGGTATCTCTCTAGCCCTTTCTGAGACCACAAAACATAAATGCAGAGCACCTTTAAAGATCAAGGACTGACTAAACATTGTAATTCATGGTAAAAGAGATCCAGTCAAGTCATACCCAATATAAACCAATAGTAAGAATGCAAATGACAGTGTGCTCTCCAGTGGGTGCTTTTTAATAAGAAGGTGATGACTCAACATAAAAGTAAATAGATAGACCCTTCACAGAGGGAAGCATGGATTTGTAGAGGTGCCAGAGCTCGATTTTAAAATAGAGATTGAACAACATTTTGAGCGGCATACTTTCACTATCAATGCAACAACTATGAGATGACTGTATCTTCCATACTACATGCATTATAGGCAGTTCCCAAACAGAATGGTAAAATTTTATACCCCCCCCACCACCAACAAGCATCAATCCATGGCTTGCTCGAAAGAACGAGTGCCTCCAACTAACAACAGCCATGGGGGAGTTCTGTTTAATTATTTTGATTTGCTTTGATCTTTTTGGATCATGGGACTGGGCATCCCAGTTACCGACCCTTTCTCGTGAATGAGGAGTGGAGTCCACTCCTCTTGAGAATAACCCACCTACCATGGAAGATATAGGCAGCCCTAGTTGTAACATGAGCTGCTCAAGCATACAAAACAGAATTTCATTTGAAGGTTTTGAGTTTGGAACATACAAATTTACTTGGAACGGCAGGTAAATACCGCATATAGGAAGGTATGGTGGACTCATTGGAATAACTTTGGGGTTTAAGGAGTTTGGATGCACAAGCAGTATTCCCGTTTAGTACAGGTGAAGGCTAGCAAAAGACTGGGAAGCAACCAACTGAGAGAGCGACAACAGTCATAAACATGCATTAAAATTAATTCACACAGAGTACAAGCATGAGTAGGATATAATCTACCATGAACATAAATATCATGAAGGCTATGTTGATTTGTTTCAACTACATGCGTGAACATGTGCCAAGTCGAGTCACTCAATTCATTCAAAGGAGGATACCATCCCATCATACCACATCATAATCATTCTAATAGCATGTTGGCACGCAAGGTAAACCATTATAACTCATAGCTAATCTTGCATGGAACAAGCAACTATAATCTCTAGATGTCATTGCAAATATTTCTACTTCATAATAAACTGAATCAGGAATGATGAAGTCATCATATTTACAAAAACAAGAGAGGTCGAGTTCATACCAACTTTCCTCATCTCAATAAGTTCATCATATATCGTCATTATTGCCTTTCAGTTGCACGACCGAACGATGTGTATAATAATAATCGTGCACATGCATTGGACTAAGCTGGAATCTACAGGCATTCAACTCAAGAGAGAAGACAAGTAATATGGGCTCTAAGTTAAATAAACAATCATGTATATGAGAGCCACTAAACATATTCAATATGGTCTTCTACTCTCGACCCCCAAAGAAAATAAAAGAAAATAAAACTATTTACACGGGAAAGCTCCCAACAAGCAAAATAAGAATGAGAAATCTTTTTGGGTTTTTCATTTTAATTCTACTACAAGCATGGAAATTAAACTAACTATTTTTTTTGGTTTTTCTCAAAGTTTATCAAACACACAAGAAGAAAGCGAGAAAAAAGAAAACTAAACTAGCATGGATAATACAATGAAAGAGTATGAGCACCGACGACTAGAATAGTGTGTGAACATGAATGTAAAGTCGGTGAGAAATACGTACTCCCCCCAAGCTTAGGCTTTTGGCCTAAGTTGGTTTAATGCCAAGGATAGCCTGGCTGATATCCGTAGTTGTAACTAGGGTCGTACTGAGATGCAGCAGCAAATGCCTCCTGAGCTGCAGCATGTTGGTGAGCCGCCTCCGCTCTCCCCTTGTGTTCAACTACTTCCTCCCTGGTAACAACATATCTTCCTTTTGGCTGGTAAACAAAAGGAGAGGAGCAGGAAGAGTAACATGGTCATTGTTGCGTCTGTCATAGATTAGTCGATACTGGAGGAATTGTTCATTCCTCTTAAGAAAATGATGTTGGACCATAGCGTCATAATCTAAATAAGAAGGAGGTAACATCATATCCCCCTCTCGTGGGGCTATACACAGATAATTTGCCACACGGGTAGCATAAATTCCTCCAAATAAATCTCCAGCTCTACCATTATTATGCAACCTACGTGCAACTATTGCCCCCATGTTATAATCTTTATAACCTAACATGGCACTCTTGAGGACACAAAGATCAGGGACACACATGTGTCATGCTTCGTCTTTACAATTAATGCATCTACCATTGAAAAGAGAAAAATAATGTATAGAAGGAAAATGAATGCTCCCTATGGTAGCTTGTGCAATATCCCTAGATTATCCCACAGTAATACTAGCAAGGAAATCTCTAAATTCAGATTTGTGGGGATCATTAATATTGCCCCACTGTGGAAGTTTGCAAGCAGTTGTAAAATCTCTAAGTCCATGGTATAAGATGTATCATAGATATCAAATAGGACACTCGGAGAATTACGTGTACATTTATATTTAAACCTTCGCACAAATGAATCAGTCAATTGATAGTACTGAGGACACTTATCTTGTAAGAAGTCCTCCAGATCAGCATTACGCACATACGCATCAAATTCCTCCTTGAAGCCCGCTTCGATCATAAAATCGTCGGATGGCCACTCACAAGCTCGTACTTCTGTGTCCCTCGGTAGTTCCTCGTCTTGTTCACGTATAGCAATCCTGGGTCCTTTCTTTACTGAGGAACCACCTTGGTACATTCTCCTAGACATAATTCTTTTTCTGTAAAATTTCTGAAATTTTAGTAATTTCAAAATAAAAGTGAATGAAACTAAACAAGATTGGTAGCAACTACTCCTACAAGTGCCTAGAGCCTATATCATGCATTAGAATTGCTTGGGACCTCTTAAATTTAACATGCAAGCTCAAGAACATGGTCGCCTATGCAGCAAAAATTTGCAATGAATAAAGCACTAGAACAAAAACTAATTGGACCAATGGAGGAGTCACATACCAAGCAACAATCTCCCAAAGCAGTTTTGTGAATGGAGCTTTGAGCAAGGAGATCGAAAATCGCAGCAAAGTGAGCTAGAACTCGTGCTTGAGCTGGATGGGGATTTTTGGGAAGAAGATGGAGAGTGTGGGTGCTGGCATAAGTGGAGGGGGCCCACCAGGGGTGTTGGAAATATGCCCTAGAGGCAATAATAAAAGGATTATTATTATATTTCCTTGTTCATGATAATTGTCTTTTATTCATGCTATAATTGTATTATCCGGAAATCGTTATACACGTGTGAATACATAGACCATGATACGTCCCAAGTAAGCCTCTAGTTGACTAGCTCGTTGGTCAACAGATAGTCATGGTTTCCTGACTATGGACATCGGATGTCGTTGACAACGGGATCACATCATTAGGAGAATGATGTGATGGACAAGACCCATTCCTAAGCATAGCACAAGATCGTGTAGTTTGTTTTGCTAGAGCTTTTCCAATGTCAAGTATCTCTTCCTTAGACCATGAGATCGTGTAACTCCCGGATACCGTATGTCACATCCCTGGTCCTGTTATGCACTAGGCTAGACCTCATGTGAGCATCATGTTTAAATTCAAATGAAATTGAATTGAGGAATTTTCAAAGCCTCAGAAGACCTCTAAAAATAACCAACAATTAAATCTTCTCAAATGTGTCCAAGAAAATGTTCCTGTTATTCCATGGAAATATTGGTAAGAGGTAAAATTTAAACCAATATTTTGGGAGTCACAGAGATAATTATTTTGGCCATTTGAATTAATCCAATAACTATTTGCTTTGGATTTATATTTAATATATATTAAATATGACTCCAATAATTCTGGAAGTTTGTGAGTGGCTTTGTATATATTTTAGCAAGCCACATAAAAATCTACAGAATTTATTTAAATGATTTAGTTGCTAAACTAAATCAAAACAAACTACAGGAAATAGAAAACAGAGGTAAAATAGGAAAAACAGAGAGAGGGAGAGAAACATTACCTAGCACTCACCTGGTAGCCACTTGGCCCAGCAGCACGGCCCAGCCCGCCACCGTTACCCCCCCTGTCGCCTTCCTCCCCTCGCACCGAAGCAGCTGCGTGCCTGACGCTCGCCGCGCCACCTCCAGACTGCCTGCCTGTGCCCCGACTCCTCTGAAGACGCCACGCAGCCGCCCGGAGCCGTCCAGCCCTTCCTCTCTTCCCTGGAGCTCTCTCCCCTTCCCTGGCTCTCTCTCCCTCGCTGTTCCCCACCTCACCGGACGGAGCCGCCGCCACCGACGAGCTCCCTCGTGGACACCGGCCACCCCACGCGAACCCGACGCGCCCAGAAGCTCCGCCACGTTGTCTTCTTCATCTTCGATGAGCCACGCAAACCGGGAGGGCCCGGAACATCGCCATCGCCGTCGTCTTCCACCTCGGGCTCCGACCACTGCCGCCGTTGATTCGCCGTCTCCACCGCCTCCCCGAGCACGCCGACCTTCTCTTCGAACTCACCGTGAGCCCCTGTCCATTTCCCCTCTCTCTCCGTGCCCGTCCGCGCCCTCTAACCACCCTGGCTGTCGGAGCCGACCGTTCCTCGCCGCCAGCGATGACGCAGAGGGTGCTAGAGCCACCGTAGCTAACTCCCGAGCACGGCAACATGCTCAGCACCCTTCCAGGAGCCGAGCGCGCCCACCCGTGTGACCTGTCGTGCCCCCTAGCACCAACCCCGACCTCGCGGTGCTCCGGCAGCCGCCTTTGAGCTCGCCGCCGTCGATATAGGTCGCCCCCGGCCTAACTGACCGCAACACTCGACGCACGGGATCTTCAGCGTCACGTAGCTGCCCTCCGCCGGCCATTTGGTCGCCGGAGGAGGAATTCCGACCCCCTCCGCCGTCTCGGGCTTCACCGGCGACGAGCCGTGGACCAAGTCCGGCGAGTTTTGACCCCAGTTGGACGCCCTGACTCAATGACAGGTGGGCCCAGCCCTGTTAGCTAATTAGGATTAGCACTAATCGAGTTAGTTAAACTAATTACCCCCCTGCTGACACTGACATGTGGGCCAGGCTCTAAATAAACTTAGGTTAGTTAACTGTGTCACTGACGTGTGGTCCCCACACGTCAGGTTTGACCGGACCAGCCCCTGTTGACCTGTGACGTCATGCCAACGTCATGCTGACGCAATAATTCCTTTCTGGAATTTAAATAAATCAGAAATGATTTATTAATTTCAGAAAATGCCCTAAACTTCAATAAATCATAGAAAATTAACCGTAACTCCAAATTAAATGTTTTATATATGAAAAATTATCAGAAAAATTCAAGGAATCCATCTGTACCATTTTCATGCATGTTAGAACAACTTATCACTACTGTTTAGAACAAATGAAGTGAATGGCATTTGAATAATCACATATGGAGTTTAAATTTGAATCTTGTATTCAAACCAACTTCATTTAATCTGTTGCTAGTTGCATTAGCTCAAAACACATTCATTTTGCCATGTCATGATCATGCATCATATTGTGCATTGCATTGATTGTGTTCCCTTCTATGTTGCCGGTATTTGTCCCCTCTCGATAGACGTGATACTGATGATGTGATCGTTGACACTGATGAAGACTCAATGTTATCTTCAGAAGTGCCAGGCAAGCAAAACCCCCTTGTTCATTCCGATAAAATCCCACTCTCTCGCTCCTGCTCTCTTTTACTGCATTAGGACAACAACGACATATTTGTTACTTGCTGCGGTAGCTGAACCCCTTTATCCTTTGCATGACCTATCATTGCCACAGTAAATAGATGAAACCCACTAGCATGAGTAGGAGTTGTTTGAGCCCTGATGTGCCTACTCATTCATGCTTGTTTGTCATGCCTGCTACTGCTTAGAGTTGAGTCAGTTCTGATTCATCGGGGATGAATCAGAGGCGTGTGAACATGTCCTACTGTGTGTGAGCTAAGTGTGTGAACACGATTTGGTAAAGGTAGCGGTGAGAGGCCATGTAGGAGTACATGGTGGGTTGTCTCATTGCAGCCGTCCTCAGGAACTGAGTTCTGTGCCTGTGATCCATGAACAGCTACTACCACACATTGGGATCCTTAATTGACTCTCTCGACTTATTAATCAACATGATCTCTGTCCAGGAGTTGCAACTAGTTTATGGTGTTTGTAGGTAGTGTTAGTAGTCTACCAAGTGGCACCCGGTACAGGTGGGCTTGGGACAGACTAGGCACAGTGGCCCGGTGTACCAAGTGGCACCCGGTTGGTGGGCTTGGGAACCCTGCACACATCGTTTGGGGCCGTAAGCGACACCCCGGCCGGATCTCCTTGCGGATGGAACCCGAATAGGCGATAAACCTGGACTAGAGACTTGTTCGGTTAGTCAGGTCGTGGCCGACTCCCTCGCCCGGCTTCCGTTTGAAGGTTGCCGAGGTACATGACGTGTACAGGGCGGTAAGTGGCGAAAGCGTGTGTGAAGAAGTACACCCCTGCAGGGTTAACATCATCTATTCGAATAGCCGGATTCCTCGGATATGGAAACTTGGACCCCTTGCACAGTTCATAGACAAGTGAAAGTGGATACTCTAAGATACGCAAGATAAGCGTGAGTGCTATGGATGGCGCTCTCGTAGGGAGATGGGAGCGGATCCATAGTGGTGTATTGATATGGTGAATATGTGGACTCGTGTGCGCCACCTCAAAAGAGTTACTTGCAGTCGTAGTTCAGGATAGCCACCGAGTCAAAGCTGGCTTGCTGCAGTCAAACTCCACCATCCCCTTTGTTGATAATGATGCATGTGTAGATAGATCTGATGTAAGTCTTGCTGGGTACATTTGTACTCACGTTTGCCTATTTTATGTTTTGCAGAGAGACTTCAGTCTCACTAGTAGTTCCGCTTGGACTTCGACGTTTAGCTTGATACCTCAGCTACGATCTTGTGCCCTCGGCAGGATCTGGTAGATAGTAAGGCTTTCAGCCTTTTTCATTTGTAGACGTCTGTACTCAGACATGATAGCTTCCGCTTGTGTTTTGACTTGTATGCTCTGATTGTTGGGTCATGAGACCCATGATTGTAATATCTCACTCCTCGGAGCCTATTGAATAATTACTTGAGTCGTAGAGTCATGTTGTGATGCCATGTTGTATTTGCACATATCGAGCATATTGTGTGTATTTTATTGAAATGCTTGGTATGTGTGGGATCTGACCTTCTAGTTGTTTATCTTTAGTAGCCTCTCTTACCGGGAAATGTCTCCTAGTGTTTCGACCAAGCCATGGTAGCTTGCTACTGCTCCGGAACACTTAGGCTGGCCGGCATGTGTCCTTCTTCGTTCCTGTGTCTGTCCCTTCGGGGAAATGTCACGCGATGAATACCGGAGTCCTGTTAGCCCGCTACAGCCCGGTTCACCGGAGTCCTGCTAGCCCAGTGCTACAGCCTGGATTCACTCGCTGATGACCGACACGTTCGATGCTGGGTCATGGATGCCTGTCCCTGTAAGTTTGTGCCACTTTGGGTTTACGACTAGCCATGTCAGCCCGGGCTCCTTATCATATGGATGCTAGCGACACTATCATATACGTGTGCCAAAAGGCGCAAACGGTCCCGGGCAAAGGTAAGACGACACCCGTGGGAATACCGTGCGTGAGGCCGCAAAGTGATATGAGGTGTTACATGCTAGATCGATGTGGCATTGAGTCGGGGTCCTGACAGCGTTGGTATCAGAGCTTGACTGCATGTAGGATTACCAAGCCAAACTGGTCAAAGTTGAGTCTAGAAATTCTTTAGTTATATAAGGGAATTGATTGTGGGATGGAACGTAAGGCTCTTTTTACTCCTTATACTTTATGCCGTTCTGATCTGAGTCATCTTCTCTTCTACGGGGATTAAGAACTAGGCTATCTCTTCTTTCTATCAGGATCACGTGTTACTATTCCGTGGACTTATAGATTGTTGGACTTAAGCCCCGTTTCAGTTCCTAGTACTTCTGTATGTTAATTATTGATCTCGAGACCTTGATATTGTGCTTCTGAGTGGTTATGCCACCATTTTTGTGAATGTCTCAAATCTTTTCTGAGCTTTTACAGCCGTTATGCTGTCCGAGTCATCCCAGGTTTCTAAATAGTCGGATGCATTTGCAAATCCCTTCCTCCTGTTTCCGATGTGCCTTTGGTCAGATTAATCACACAAATCAGTGAGTTGAGGTACTTTATTGCCTTGACATATATGTTGGAGCTAGTATTATGACCCTAGGTGTCTTAGGGGATCATCTAGTAATTTAGCCATGATTTGTGTTCCCAGTGTGATGGTTCTGGCCATCATTCTCGAAAGCATCCCGTGATGCTACTTAGTAGTAGGTATTCTATTCCTGGGTTTTGAACCCGAGATTCACTCTACTTACTTCATGTTGATAGTAATTGCTAGCGCCTTTAGGATATTAGTAACCTTTGCGATAGTCCTTGAAGTCCGTGGTATCTTCTTCTTCCAGATACCATGAACTACTTATGGCAGAAGTTCATCGTTGAACTGAAATATCACAACAGGATTATTCTTGAGGAGTTCTCCATTCATAAATCGTGACTCTGCCAGTTCTACCTTTCTGCATGGGTTATCCGGAAGAAATATGTTGAACTCGTTCGACATGCTAATCCATGCATCCACAACTCAGAAAATCGTATGTTCCTTTGAGTTGTCCCTCTTTAGTTGTCTTCTGACCCTCGTCTATCAATTGATAGTCAAGAGTATGCGTGCATTCGTTCGTCGATGCCTATTACCCTTGTGGTCCGCCAGGCCATTCTATTTCAGAATGAATAGGAGAAACAAACTCCAGTACCTCATCCATATTTAGGATTGGGTCAAAGTAGTTGTGTTCCGCAGATCAAGTTACAATCCAGCTTCTGGTCTGCTCTACCCTGAAGTATTACCTTCTTTATGACAGGAATTTCATGAGAATTGCACCACCTTTTGTGAATTCTTGACATAGTGATACTTCTCGCCATCCTTTTTCATTCCTCGGTTCCGTGTTGTTGCAGCCGGAGTGCCGACAAGTGAATCATGATGTGTGAACTCAATACTCCTAGCAACCCCATTGCTTGGTAGTTAATGGACAATAATCTTATTCTTAGTATGTTGGTTATTGAATCACCATTCTAAGATAGATCGTGCTACCTAGTCCTTATTTTGGTGCACCCTTCGATTGATGAGTTAGGTTCTTTTCAAGTCCTCACTCATTTGATCATATCGTCTTGCCCTCAAAAGCAAGATTGTTCTCGGGCTTAGTAACATATCGGTGGTTCGTGATTTTCCGAAGATCTTCTCGGAAGTATTACCAGGTTGTCACCTGACCGCTGTGTTGAGCTCATGATCAAGTTGGTTTCTTGTGAACCACCTTCTCTCCAAGAATCGGTGTTAGATATCCCTGAGCTAGTTGGTTAAGCTAGACAACAACTTGGAGAATTGGAAGATAAAAGCTTGCCTGACTTAGTTCGTTCCAAAGGGATATTCTTGTGTAGTGTGTATTGAAGAAAGATGATATCTTCATCGATTGGTCCCTGTGATCAGTTGCTGGACCTATTGTCTTATCAATCCTTTGATTTGAGTGTGGGCTATCGTCAAATCAAGTCAGAACCAACGATGTTCGTAATGTTGTCTTACTCGTGGTTGATCCCTCGAGCATACACCATTATATCCTTTGGTTCTGACCAATGCTATCACCGTGTTCACATGATGGTGGAAGTCCAGTGATATGGAAATTCCGATGAGTTGTTGTTGAGCCCATCAGTAGCATTTTGTCTCCCCCCATGAATCATGTTGAACATCAACCTAGTGTTGAAAATTTTGTAAGCAAAGCCTTCGTGCTCCGTTCATGAAGTCTATGCTGGATGAAGGAAGTGACTTCCTTTGATTCACGTGCATTTGATGTAAGTTGCCGCCGTGGGTTTGAGAAAGGTTTGTTTTGTTTCCTCTGGAATCGTCCCAAGTCAGTCATGCATGTGCAAAGTATACTATGGTTTGGTAGATTAATTACCTCCACTCCATATGTATTCCGTAGCACCCCAAGCCACTAATTGATTTGTTCTAGGAGAAGGAGTTCTTTTTAAGAGCTAACCCGGGCTTAATCAAAAATTTTGATATCCTCGATGATGGTTCCCAACCAGAACTCGGTAGTGTTTTATTATAAGACTACCATGTGGTCATGCTTGTCTGGGATAACATGTTCACATGTTTGTAGCAGAACCAGCTCATGTTTTGGAGCTTGCTATCGCAGTTCGTCCCTCGAGAGTCTCGCAACGTCATCTCGTCGATTTGTGTTGCAAACTTTCATTTTTCTTCCTAGACTCGATGAGTCTGGAATATCCTGACACAAACCAGATCTGAATCTCAGGCAGATATGATGGTAGGAACATTTCCCAAGAACTATAATATTGGTCCCTCGATAACCGGTAAAGTGGATGTCGTGGCCAGCACCACCCAGCCGAAAGACCTATTATTGTAGTATCTTGATTGAAGAAGTTGGCCACCTCCCCATAAGGATTTCGTAGGATTTACCTCCGTAACTGTTCCTTATGGATTCTATTGCTCCCGAAGTCCGACCTTTACTTGATGATCTAGTTATCAAACCATATCTATGAATGGGTTACACTAGCACGTCAAGGAGAACATTAGAAGCGGAGTGCTAAATGTCTCTCGGTCGATCATCCAGATTTTGTTTCCTTGGCCTCGCTAAGGTGAAATCTGAGAAAGTGTTATCTTCCTTTGCATCTGCATCATCCATCATCATTCATCATGGTAGCAAGTTGTGTTGCCAGGATCCTTGACACGGATGTTGGTAAAACCTTGATGAATATGGAATTGCTCAAGTTCTTGAGAGCACGCACAAGCGCTAGGTGTTATCATCGGCACTAACTGGGTTTGCTCTCACCTTCCTCGGTTATACTATAACTTCTCAAACAGTGGATTCACTCTCTATTGTTGGGTTCTTCCCCAGTTACCAGAATCATTCCCAGCATTTGCATTTTGTTCCCAGCTTGCACCGCCAATGTGCCATTCTACCATGGGTCTCTTCCATTTCCGGTGGTAAGCAAATTCATCCATTACGTTGTCTTCAACAAGGTAATCCACATCATCCAAGTCTGAGTATGCCATTCTACCGACCCCCTCCAAACGATCGCTCGAGAATTTCCTTAGGCTGGTTTAAAGAGTTTCAATGATCTCTGAATCAAAGGTAATTCTTTTTGCCACTTAAGGGGATATATCTACGAGTCACCTTCCCTAAGGTGCATCGTTATGGTATCATGGCAATTCAACTCCTCGCTACGTTGACAACCGATCACCACCTTCTTAAGTGTGGAATTATTGTCCACCTAGTGAACCTTCGTCATCCGTTTCTTTCCACCCCTCTTGATGTGTATCTTGTGTCTCAACCCGAGAGATGGTTCTATGTCTCATTCCGTGAGTTGTTCGACCTTCGAGAAGAACAATTCTTTTAGGGTCTTTCCTTTCCTCTCGTTGTCATGATAACTGGAGTTCTCAGAACAAGATGTCGAGACAAAGATGGTGATCGAAACAACGTTCCTATGAAGTGCAACCTGGATCGTGAAGATTGTGCTAGTTTGCGTTCCCCCTTCACCTTACCCTAAGCTTGAATCTCGGGACGAGATTTTTGTTTAGTGGGGGTGAGTTGTCACATCCCTGGTCCTGTTATGCACTAGGCTAGACCTCATGTGAGCATCATGTTTAAATTCAAATGAAATTGAATTGAGGAATTTTCAAAGCCTCAGAAGACCTCTAAAAATAACCAACAATTAAATCTTCTCAAATGTGTCCAAGAAAATGTTCCTGTTATTCCATGGAAATATTGGTAAGAGGTAAAATTTAAACCAATATTTTGGGAGTCACGGAGATAATTATTTTGGCCATTTGAATTAATCCAATAACTATTTGCTTTGGATTTATATTTAATATATATTAAATATGACTCCAATAATTCTGGAAGTTTGTGAGTGGCTTTGTATATATTTTAGCAAGCCACATAAAAATCTACAGAATTTATTTAAATGATTTAGTTGCTAAACTAAATCAAAACAAACTACACGAAATAGAAAACAGAGGTAAAATAGGAAAAACAGAGAGAGGGAGAGAAACATTACCTGGCACTCACCTGGTAGCCACCTGGCCCAGCAGCACGGCCCAGCCCGCCACCGCTACCCCCCCTGTCGCCTTCCTCCCCTCGCACCGAAGCAGCTGCGTGCCTGACGCTCGCCGCGCCACCTCCAGACTGCCTGCCTGTGCCCCGACTCCTCTGAAGACGCCACGCAGCCGCCCGGAGCCGTCCAGCCCTTCCTCTCTTCCCTGGAGCTCTCTCCCCTTCCCTGGCTCTCTCTCCCTCGCTGTTCCCCACCTCACCGGACGGAGCTGCCGCCACCGACGAGCTCCCTCGCGGACACCGGCCACCCCACGCAAACCCGACGCACCCAGAAGCTCCGCCACGTTGTCTTCTTCATCTTCGATGAGCCACACAAGCCGGGAGGGCCCGGAACATCGCCATCGCCGTCGTCTTCCACCTCGGGCTCCGACCACCGCCGCCGTTGATTCGCCGTCTCCACCGCCTCCCCGAGCACGCCGACCTTATCTTCGAACTCACCGTGAGCCCCTGTCCATTTCCCCTCTCTCTCCGTGCCCGTCCGCGCCCTCTAACCACCCTGGCTGTCGGAGCCGACCGTTCCTTGCTGCCGGCGATGACGCAGACGGTGCTAGAGCCACCGTAGCTAACTCCCGAGCACGGCAACGTGCTCAGCACCCTTCCAGGAGCCGAGCGCGCCCACCCGTGCGACCTGCCGTGCCCCCTAGCGCCAACCCCGACCTCGCCGTGCTCCGGCCGCCGCCTTTGAGCTCGCCGCCGTCGATATAGGTCGCCCCCGGCCTAACTGACCGCACCACTCGACGCGCGGGATCTTCAGCGTCACGTAGCTGCCCTCCGCCGGCCATTTGGTCGCCGGAGGAGGAATTCCGACCCCCTTCGCCGTCTCGGGCTTCACCGGCGACGAGCCGTGGACCAAGTCCGGCGAGTTTTGACCCCAGTTGGACGCCCTGACTCAATGACAGGTGGGCCCAGCCCTGTTAGCTAATTAGGATTAGCACTAATCGAGTTAGTTAAACTAATTACCCCCCTGCTGACACTGACATGTGGGCCAGGCTCTAAATAAACTTAGGTTAGTTAACTGTGTCACTGACGTGTGGTCCCCACACGTCAGGTTTGACCGGACCAGCCCCTGTTGACCTGTGACATCATGCCAACGTCATGCTGACGCAATAATTCCTTTCTGGAATTTAAATAAATCAGAAATGATTTATTAATTTCAGAAAATGCCCTAAACTTCAATAAATCATAGAAAATTAACCGTAACTCCAAATTAAATGTTTTATATATGAAAAATTATCAGAAAAATTCAAGGAATCCATCTGTACCATTTTCATGCATGTTAGAACAACTTATCACTACTGTTTAGAACAAATGAAGTGAATGGCATTTGAATAATCACATATGGAGTTTAAATTTGAATCTTGTATTCAAACCAACTTCATTTAATCTGTTGCTAGTTGCATTAGCTCAAAACACATTCATTTTGCCATGTCATGATCATGCATCATATTGTGCATTGCATTGATTGTGTTCCCTTCTATGTTGCCGGTATTTGTCCCCTCTCGATAGACGTGATACCGATGATGTGATCGTTGACACTGATGAAGACTCAATGTTATCTTCAGAAGTGCCAGGCAAGCAAAACCCCCTTGTTCATTCCGATAAAATCCCACTCTCTCGCTCCTGCTCTCTTTTACTGCATTAGGACAACAACGACATATTTGTTACTTGCTGCGGTAGCTGAACCCCTTTATCCTTTGCATGACCTGTCATTGCCACAGTAAATAGATGAAACCCACTAGCATGAGTAGGAGTTGTTTGAGCCCTGATGTGCCTACTCATTCATGCTTGTTTGTCATGCCTGCTACTGCTTAGAGTTGAGTCAGTTCTGATTCATCGGGGATGAATCAGAGGCGTGTGAACATGTCCTACTGTGTGTGAGCTAAGTGTGTGAACACGATTTGGTAAAGGTAGCGGTGAGAGGCCATGTAGGAGTACATGGTGGGTTGTCTCATTGCAGCCGTCCTCAGGAACTGAGTTCTGTGCCTGTGATCCATGAACAGCTACTACCACACATTGGGATCCTTAATTGACTCTCTCGACTTATTAATCAACATGATCTCTGTCCAGGAGTTGCAACTAGTTTCTGGTGTTTGCAGGTAGTGTTAGTAGGCTACCAAGTGGCACCCGGTACAGGTGGGCTTGGGACAGACTAGGCACAGTGGCCCGGTGTACCAAGTGGCACCCGGTTGGTGGGCTTGGGAACCCTGCACACATCGTTTGGGGCCGTAAGCGACACCCCGGCCGGATCTCCTTGCGGATGGAACCCGAATAGGCGATAAACCTGGACTAGAGACTTGTTCGGTTAGTCAGGTCGTGGCCGACTCCCTCGCCCGGCTTCCGCTTGAAGGTTGCCGAGGTACATGACGTGTACATGGCGGTAAGTGGCGAAAGCGTGTGTGAAGAAGTACACCCCTGCAGGGTTAACATCATCTATTCGAATAGCCGGATTCCTCGGATATGGAAACTTGGACCCCTTGCACAGTTCATAGACAAGTGAAAGTGGATACTCTAAGATACGCAAGATAAGCGTGAGTGCTATGGATGGCGCTCTCGTAGGGAGACGGGAGCGGATCCATAGTGGTGTATTGATATGGTGAATATGTGGACTCGTGTGCGCCACCTCAAAAGAGTTACTTGCAGTCGTAGTTCAGGATAGCCACCGAGTCAAAGCTGGCTTGCTGCAGTCAAACTCCACCATCCCCTTTGTTGATAATGATGCATGTGTAGATAGATCTGATGTAAGTCTTGCTGGGTACATTTGTACTCATGTTTGCCTATTTTATGTTTTGCAGAGAGACTTCAGTCTCACTAGTAGTTCCGCTTGGACTTCGACGTTTAGCTTGATACCTCAGCTACGATCTTGTGCCCTCGGCAGGATCTGGTAGATAGTCAGGCTTTCATCCTTTTTCATTTGTAGACGTCTGTACTCAGACATGATAGCTTCCGCTTGTGTTTTGACTTGTATGCTCTGATTGTTGGGTCATGAGACCCATGATTGTAATATCTCGCTCCTCGGAGCCTATTGAATAATTACTTGAGTCGTAGAGTCATGTTGTGATGCCATGTTGTATTTGCACATATCGAGCATATTGTGTGTATTTTATTGAAATGCTTGGTATGTGTGGGATCTGACCTTCTAGTTGTTTATCTTTAGTAGCCTCTCTTACCGGGAAATGTCTCCTAGTGTTTCCACCGAGCCATGGTAGCTTGCTACTGCTCCGGAACACTTAGGCTGGCCGGCATGTGTCCTTCTTCGTTCCTGTGTCTGTCCCTTCGGGGAAATGTCACGCGATGAATACCGGAGTCCTGTTAGCCCGCTACAGCCCGGTTCACCGGAGTCCTGCTAGCCCAGTGCTACAGCCTAGATTCACTCGCTGATGACCGACACGTTCGATGCTGGGTCATGGATGCCTGTCCCTGTAAGTTTGTGCCACTTTGGGTTTACGACTAGCCATGTCAGCCCGGGCTCCTTATCATATGGATGCTAGCGACACTATCATATACGTGTGCCAAAAGGCGCAAACGGTCCCGGGCAAAGGTAAGACGACACCCGTGGGAATACCGTGCGTGAGGCCGCAAAGTGATATGAGGTGTTACATGCTAGATCGATGTGGCATTGAGTCGGGGTCCTGACACCGTAGGAGTGCTTTGGGTGTACCAAACGTCACAACGTAACTGGGTGACTATAAAGGTGCACTACAGGTATCTCCGAAAGTGTCTGTTGAGTTGATACGGATCGAGACTAGGATTTGTCACTCCGGATAACGAAGAGGTATCACTGGGCCCACTCGGTAGTGCATCATCGTAATGAGATCAAAGTGACCAAGTGTCTGGTCACGGGATCATGCATTACGGTACGAGTAAAGTGACTTGCCGGTAACGAGATTGAACGAGGTATTGGGATACCGACGATTGAATCTCGGGCAAGTAACATACCGTCTGACAAAGGGAATAGTATACGGGGTTGTTTGAATCTTCGACATCGTGGTTCATCTGATGAGATCATCGAGGAGTATGTGGGAGCCAACATGGGTATCCAGATCCCGCTGTTGGTTATTGACCGAAGAGCTGTCTCGGTCATGTCTGCATGTCTCCCGAACCCGTAGGGTCTACACACTTAAGGTTCGGTGACGCTAGGGTTATAAGGAAGACTTGTATGTGATTACCGAATGTTGTTCGGAGTCCCGGATGAGATCCCAGACATCACGAGGAGTTCCGGAAGGGTCCGGAGGTAAAGATTTATATATGGGAAGTTGTCATGCGGACACCGGAAAGTTTCGGGGGCATATCGGTATTGTACTGGGACCACCGGAACGGTTTCGGGGGTCCACCAGGAGGGGCCACCCCTCTCGGAGGGCCTCATGGGCCGCATGGGGCAGGGAACCAGCCCCTGGAGGGCTGGGCGCGCCACCCCCCCCCTTGGGCCCATGCGCCTAGGGTTGGGGGGGGAACCCTAAGGGGGGCGCACCCCCTTGCTTGGGGGGCAAGCCCCCTCCCTGGCCGCCGCCCCCCCTCTAGATCTCATCTAGAGGGGGCCGGCCCCCTTCCCCCTTCCCCTATAAATAGAGGGGCGAGGGGAGGGCTGAACACCTGATCCAAGGCGCAGCCCCTCCACTCCCCAACACCTCTCCTCCTCCGTTGAGCGCTTGGCGAAGCCCTGCCGGAGTACTGCATCTCCACCATCATCACGCCGTCGTGCTGCTGCTGGAGCCTTCTTCTTCAACCTCTCCTTCCCCCTTGCTGGATCAAGAAGGAGGAGACGTCGTCCGTTCTGTACGTGTGTTGAACACGGAGGTGCTGTCCGTTCAGCACTTGGTCATCGGTGATTTGGATCACGACGAGTACGACTCCGTCATCACTGTTCCCTTGAACGCTTCCGCACACAATCTATAAGTGGTATGTAGATGCAATCCCTCTCCCATGACTCGTTGCTTAGATGAACTCATTGATGGATCTTGGTGAAACCGTAGGATTTTTTTTAATTTTCTGCAACGTTCCCCAACAGTGGTATCAGAGCCAGGTTTATGCGTACTTCTCTATTGCACGAGTAGAACACAATTTTATTGTGGGCGTAGATCTTGTCAACTTGCTTGCCGCTACTAGTCTTTTCTTGCTTCAGCGGTATTGTGGGATGAAGCGGCCCGGACCGACCTTACACGTACGCTTACGTGAGACAGGTTCCACCGACTGACATGCACTAGGTGCATAAGGTGGCTAGCGGGTGTCTGTCTCTCCTACTTTAGTTGGAGCGGATTAGATGAAAAGGGTCCTTATGAAGGGTAAATAGAAGTTGACAAAATCATGTTGTGGTTATTCGTAGGTAAGAAAACGTTCTTGCTAGAACCCAATTGCAGCCACGTAAAAGATGCAACAACAATTAGAGGACGTCTAACTTGTTTTTGTAGCAATTGTCATGTGATGTGATATGGCCAGAAGTTGTGATGAATGATGAATGATATATTGTGATGTATGAGATCATGTTCTTGTAATAGGAATCACGACTTGCATGTCGATGAGTATGACAACCGACAGGAGCCATAGGAGTTGTCTTTATTTTGTATGACCTGCGTGTCATTGAAGAACGCCATGTAAATTACTTTACTTTATTGCTAAACGCGTTAGCCATAGAAGTAGAAGTAGTCATTGGTGTGACAACTTCATGAAGACACAATGATGGAGATCATGATGATGGAGATCATGGTGTCATGCCGGTGATGAAGATGATCATGGAGCCCCGAAGATGGAGATCGAAGGAGCTATATGATATTGGCCATATCATGTCACTACTATATAATTGCATGTGATGTTTATTATGTTTTATGCATCTTGTTTACTTAGAACGGCGGTAGTAAATAAGATGATCCCTTATAATAATTTCAAGAAAGTGTTCCCCCTAACTGTGCACCGTTGCTAAAGTTCGTCATTTCGAAGCACCACATGATGATCGGGTGTGATAGATCCTTACGTTCACATACAACGGGTGTAAGACAGATTTACACATGCAGAACACTTAGGGTTAACTTGACGAGCCTAGCATGTACAGACATGGCCTCGGAACACAGAGACCGAAAGGTCGAACATGAGTCGTATGGAAGATACGATAAACATGGAGATGTTCACCGATGATGACTAGTCCGTCTCACGTGATGATCGGACACGGCCTAGTCGACTCGGATCGTGTAACACTCAGATGACTAGAGGGATGTCTAATCTGAGTGGGAGTTCATTAAATAATTTGATTAGATGAACTTAATTATCATGAACTTAGTCTAAAACTTTTGCAAAATATGTCTTGTAGATCAAATGGCCAATGCTCATGTCAACATGAACTTCAACGTGTTCCTAGAGAAAACCAAGATGAAAGATGATGGCAGCAACTATTCGGACTGGGTCCGGAACCTGAGGATCATCCTCATAGCAGCCAAGAAAGATTATGTCCTAGATGCACCGCTAGGTGAAGCACCCATCCCAGAAAACCAAGACGTTATGAACACTTGGCAATCACGTGCTGATGATTACTCCCTCGTTCAGTGCGGCATGCTTTACAGCTTAGAACCGGGGCTCCAAAAGCGTTTTGAGAAGCACAGAGCATATGAGATGTTCGAGGAGCTGAAAATGGTTTTCCAAGCTCATGCCCGGGTCGAGAGATATGAAGTCTCCGACAAGTTCTATAGTTGTAAGATGGAGGAAAACAGTTCTGTCAGTGAGCACATACTCAAAATGTCTGGGTTGCACAACCGCCTGTCCCAGTTGGAGATCAACCTCCCGGAAGAGGCGGTCATTGACAGAATCCTTCAGTCGCTCCCACCGAGCTACAAGAGCTTTGTGTTGAACTACAATATGCAGGGGATGGTGAAGACCATTCCTGAAGTATTCTCAATGCTGAAGTCAGCAGAGGTTGAAATCAAGAAAGAACATCAAGTGTTGATGGTCAATAAGACCACTAAGTTCAAGAAGGGCAAGGGTAAGAAGAACTTCAAGAAGGACGGCAAAGATGTTGCCACGCCCGGTAAGCCAGTTACCGGGAAGAAGTCAAAGAATGGACCCAAGCCTGAGACTGAGTGCTTTTATTGCAAGGGGAAGGGTCACTGGAAGCGGAACTGCCCCAAATACTTAGCGGACAAGAAGGCCGGAAACACTAAAGCAGGAGCTGTGGAATAAACGGAGACTGGTGAAGGACGAGGTGACGATGCGCGTCGGGAATGGTTCCAAGGTCGATGTGATCGCCGTCGGCATGCTACCTCTACATTTACCTACGGGATTAGTTTTAAACCTCAATAATTGTTATTTAGTACCAAGTTTGAGCATGAACATTGTATCTGGATCTCGTTTGATACGAGATGGCTACTCATTTAAATCCGAGAATAATGGTTGCTCTATTTATATGAAAGATATGTTTTATGGTCATGCCCCGTTGGTCAATGGTTTATTCTTAATGAATCTCGAACGTAATGTTACACATATTCATAGTGTGAATACCAAAACATGTAAAGTTGATAACGATAGTCCCACATACTTGTGGCACTGCCGCCTTGGTCACATTGGTGTCAAGCGCATGAAGAAGCTCCATGCTGATGGACTTTTAGAGTCTCTAGATTATGAATCATTTGACACATGCGAACCATGCCTCATGGGAAAAATGACCAAGACCCCGTTCTCTGGAACTATGGAGCGAGCAACCAACTTATTGGAAATCATACATACTGATGTCTGTGGTCCAATGAGCATTGAGGCTCGTGGAGGATATCATTATGTTCTCACTCTCACTGATGACTTGAGTAGATATGGGTATGTCTACTTGATGAAACACAAGTCTGAGACCTTTGAAAAGTTCAAGGAATTTCAGAATGAAGTAGAGAATCAACGTGACCGAAAGATAAAATTCTTACGATCGGATCATGGAGGAGAATATTTAAGTCATGAATTTGGTACACACTTAAGAAAATGTGGAACCGTTTCACAACTCACGCCGCCTGGAACACCTCAGCGTAACGATGTGTCTGAACATCATAATCGCACTCTATTGGATATGGTGCGATCTATGATGTCTCTTACTGATTTACTGCTATCATTTTGGGGATACGCTCTAGAGACAGCTACATTCACTTTAAATAGGGCACCGTCTAAATCCGTTGAGACGACACTGTATGAATTATGGTTTGGGAAGAAACCTAAGCTGTCGTTTCTAAAAGTTTGGGGATGCAATGCTTATGTCAAGAAACTTCAACCTGAAAAGCTCGAACCCAAGTCGGAGAAATGCGTCTTCATGGGATACCCTAAGGAAACCCTTGGGTATACCTTCTACTTAAGATCCGAGGGCAAGATCTTTATTGCCAAGAACAGATCCTTTCTGGAAAAAGAGTTTCTCTCGAAAGGAGTAAGTGGGAGGAAAGTAGAACTCGATGAAGTACTACCTCTTGAACCGGAAAGTAGTGTAGCTCAGGAAAACGTTCCTGTGGTGCCTACACCGACTGGAGAGGAAATTAATGATGATGATCAAGGTACTTCTAATCAAGTTGCTACTGAACTTCGTAGTTCCACAAGGACACGTTCCACACCAGAGTGGTATGGCAACCCGGTCCTGGAAATCATGTTGTTAGACAACGGTGAACCTTCGAACTATGAAGAAGCGATGGCGGGCCCAGATTCCAATAAATGGCTAGAAGCCATGAAATCCGAGATAGAATCCATGTATGAAAACAAAGTATGGACTTTGACTGACTTGCCCGATGATCGGCGAGCGATAGAAAACAAATGGATCTTTAAGAAGAAGACGGACGCGGATGGTAATGTCACCATCTATAAAGCTCGACTTGTCACTAAGGGTTATCGACAAGTTCAAGGGATTGACTACGATGAGACTTTCTCTCCCGTAGAGAAGCTTAAGTCCGTCCGAATCATGTTAGCAATTGCCGCATACTATGATTATGAGATATGGCAGATGGACGTCAAAACGGCATTCCTTAACGGGCATCTTAAGGAAGAACTGTATATGATGCAGCCGGAGGGTTTTGTCGATCCTAAGAATGCTAACAAAGTATGCAAGCTCCAGCGATCCATTTATGGGCTGGTGCTAGCATCTCGGAGTTGGGAACATTCGCTTTGATGAGATGATCAAAGCGTTTGGGTTTATGCAGACTTATGGAGAAGCCTGCGTTTACAAGAAAGTGAGTGGGAGCTCTGTAGCATTTCTCATATTATATGTAGATGACATACTTTTGATGGGAAATGATATAGAATTCTTGGACATCATTAAGGCCTACTTGAATAAGTGTTTTTCAATGAAGGACCTTGGAGAAGCTGCTTACATATTAGGCATCAAGATCTATAGGGATAGATCGAGACGCCTCATAGGTCTTTCACAAAGCACATACCTTGATAAGATTTTGAAGAAGTTCAAAATGGATCAGTCCAAGAAAGGGTTCTTGCCTGTACTGCAAGGTGTGAGATTGAGCTTGGCTCAATTCCCGACCACGGCAAAACATAAAGAAGAGATGAGCGTCATCCCCTATGCCTCAGCCATAGGATCTATTATGTATGCCATGCTGTGTACCAGACCTGATGTAAACCTTGCCGTAAGTTTGGTAGGAAGGTACCAAAGTAATCCTGTGAAGGAACACTGGACAGCGGTCAAGAATATCCTGAAGTACCTAAAAAGAACAAAGGACATCTTTCTCGTTTATGGAGGTGACGAAGAGCTCGTCGTAAAGGGTTACGTCGACGCTAGCTTCGACACAGATCTGGATGACTCTAAGTCACAAACCGGATACGTGTATATGTTGAATGGTGGAGCAGTAAGCTGGTGCAGCTGCAAGCAGAGCGTCGTGGTGGGATCTACATGTGAAGCAGAATACATGGCAGCCTCGGAGGCAGCACATGAAGCAATTTGGGTGAAGGAGTTCATCACTGACCTAGGAGTCATACCCAATGCGTCGGGGCCGATCAAACTCTTCTGTGAAAACACTGGAGCTATTGCCCTTGCCAAGGAGCCTAGGTTTCACAAGAAGACCAGGCACATCAAGCGTCGCTTCAACTCCATCCGTGAAAATGTTCAAGATGGAGACATAGATATTTGCAAAGTACATACGGATGTGAATGTCGCAGATCTGTTAACTAAACCTCTCTCGCGAGCAAAACATGATCAACACCAGAACTCTATGGGTGTTCGATTCATCACAATGTAACTAGATTATTGACTCTAGTGCAAGTGGGAGACTGTTGGAAATATGCCCTAGAGGCAATAATAAAAGGATTATTATTATATTTCCTTGTTCATGATAATTGTCTTTTATTAATGCTATAATTGTATTATCCGGAAATCGTAATACACGTGTGAATACATAGACCACGATACGTCCCTAGTAAGCCTCTAGTTGACTAGCTCGTTGGTCAACAGATAGTCATGGTTTCCTGACTATGGACATTGGATGTCGTTGACAACGGGATCACATCATTAGGAGAATGATGTGATGGACAAGACCCATTCCTAAGCATAGCACAAGATCGTGTAGTTCGTTTTGCTAGAGCTTTTCCAATGTCAAGTATATCTTCCTTAGACCATGAGATTGTGTAACTCCCGAATACCGTAGGAGTGCTTTGGGTGTACCAAACGTCACAATGTAACTGGGTGACTATAAAGGTGCACTACAGGTATCTGCGAAAGTGTCTGTTGAGTTGACACGGATCGAGACTGGGATTTGTCACTCCGGATAACGGAGAGGTATCACTGGGCCCACTCGGTAGTGCATCATCATAATGAGCTCAAAGTGACCAAGTGTCTGGTCACGGGATCATGCATTATGGTACGAGTAAAGTGACTTGCCGGTAACGAGATTGAATGAGGTATTGGGATACCGACGATCGAATCTCGGGCAAGTAACATACAGTCCGACAAAGGGAATAGTATACGGGGTTGTTTGAATCCTCGACATCGTGGTTCATCTGATGAGATCATCGAGGAGTATGTGGGAGCCAACATGGGTATCCAGATCCCGCTATTGGTTATTGACCAGAGAGCTGTCTCGGTCATGTCTGCATGTCTCCCGAACCCGTAGGGTCTACACACTTAAGGTTCGGTGACGCTAGGGTTATAAGGAAGACTTGTATGTGATTACCGAATGTTGTTCGGAGTCTCGGATGAGATCCCGGACGTGACGAGGAGTTCCGGAAGGGTCCGGAGGTAAAGATTTATATATGGGAAGTTGTCATGCGGACACCGGAAAGTTTCAGGGGTATATCTGTATTGTACCGGGACCACCGGAAGGGTTCCGGGGGTCCACCAGGAGGGGCCACCCCTCTCGGAGGGCCTCATGGGCCGCATGGGGCAGGGAACCAGCCCCTGGAGGGCTGGGCACCCCCCCCCTTGGGCCCATGCGCCTAGGGTTGGGGGGGAACCCTAAGGGGGGCACATCCCCTTGCTTGGGGGGCAATCCCCCTCCCTGGCCGCCTCCCCCCTCTTGATCTCATCTATAGGGGGCCACCCCCTTCCCCCTTCCCCTATAAATAGATGGGCGAGGGGAGGGATGAACACCTGATCCAAGGCGCAGCCCCTCCCCTCCCCAACACCTCTCCTCCTCCGTTGAGCGCTTGGCGAAGCCCTGTCGGAGTACTGCCTCTCCACCATCATTACGCCGTCGTGCTGCTACTGGAGCCTTCTTCTTCAACCTCTCCTTCTCCCTTGCTGGATCAAGAAGGTGGAGACGTCGTCCGTTCCGTACGTGTGTTGAACGCGGAGGTGCTGTCCGTTCAGCACTTGGTCATCGGTGATTTGGATCACGACGAGTACGACTCCATCATCACCGTTCCCTTGAACGCTTCCGCACGCGATCTACAAGTGGTATGTAGATGCAATCTCCCTCCCATGACTCGTTGCTTAGATGAACTCATAGATGGATCTTGGTGAAACCGTAGGAAAAAATTTAATTTTCTGCAACGTTCCCGAACAAGGGGCCCACGAGACAGGGGGGCGCGCCCAGGGGGTGGGCGCGCCCTACACTCTCGTGGCCCGGTGCTTGCGCCTCCTGCAGTGATTTCAGTGCCTAAAATCCTCAAATATTCCATAAAAAATTATACTAAATTTGCAAGGCATTTGGAGCACTTTTATTTTCGGGATATTTTTTATTGTACGGATAATTCAGAAAACAGACGGATAATACTATTTTTGCTTTATTTATTCTAAATAACAGAAAGTAAAAAGAGGGTACATAAGGTTGTGCCTTCTAGTTTCATCCATCTCGTGATCATCAAAATGAATCGACTAACAAGGTTGATCAAGTCTTGTTAACAAACTCATTCCAAATAACACGGAACCGGAGAAATTTCGAATAACACTAAGTTACCTCAACGGGGATATGAACATCCCCAACAATAAGAATATCATATTTTTTTCTTGACAGTAGGAAGAGGAAATTCAAAACCTCCAATAATAATAGTTGTAACTTTTCCAATTGAGTTGATGCTATGAACTTGAGATTGTTTCCACGGAAAGTGTACCATATGCTCATTACCATTAACATAAAAAGTGACATTGCCTTTGTTGCAATCAATAACAGCCCCTGCAGTATTCAAAAAGGGTCTACCAAGGATAATCAACATACTATCGTCCTCGGGAATATCAAGAATAACAAAGTCCGTTAAGATAGTGACATTTGCAACCACAACAGGCACATCCTCTCAAATACCGACAAGTATGGCAGTTGATTTATCAGCCATTTGCAAAGATATTTCAGTAGGTGTCAACTTATTCAATTCAAGTCTACAATATAAAGAGAGAGGCATAACACTAACACCAGCTCCAAGATCACATAAAGCAATTCTAACATAATTTCTTTTAATGGAGCATGGTATAGTTGGTACCCCCGGATCTCCAAGTTTCTTTGGTATTCCACCCTTAAAAGTGTAATTAGCAAGCATGGTGGAAATTTCAGCTTCCAGTATCTTTCTTTTGTTTGTAATGATATCCTTCATATATTTAGCATAAAGATTTACTTTAAGCATATCAGTTAAGAGCATATGTAAGAAGATAGGTCTAATCATTTCAGCAAAGCACTCAAAATCCTCATCATCCTTTGTCTTGGATGGTTTAGGAGGAAAGGGAATGGGTTTCTGAACCCATGGTTCTCTTTCTTTACCGTGCTTCCTAGCAACAAAATCTCTCTTATCATAACGTTGATTCTTTGATTGTGGGTTATCAAGATCAACGGCAGGTTCAATCTCTACTTCATTGTTTTTGCTAGGTTGAGCATCAACATGAACTTTATCATCAACCTTATCACTAGGTTCATGTTCATCACCTGATTGTGTTCCAGCATCAGAGATAGAAATATCATTGGGGTTCTCAGGTGTGTCTGTAACAGGTTCACTAGAAGCATGCAAAGTCCTATCGTTTTTCTTTTTCTTCTTTTTGGAAGAACTAGGTGCCTCTAAATTATTTCTCTGAGAATCTTGCTTGATTCTCTTAGGGTGGCCTTCAGGATACAAAGGTTCCTGAGTCATTCTACCAGTTCTAGTAGCCACTCTAACAACAAAATCAGGTTTATTATTTAATTCATCAAGCAAATCAATTTGAGCTTTAAGTACTTGCTCATCTTGAGTAGCAACCATAGAAGCATATTTGCTAATGAGTTTAAGTTCACCTTTAATTCTAGCCATATAATCACTCAAGCGTCCTATCTCAAAAGCGTTATTCTTTAACTCTCTACCAACATAAGCATTAAAACTTTCTTTTCTAGCCATAAAGTCATCAAATTCATCTAAGCATGGGCTATGAAATTTAGTAGAGGGGACTTCAACTTTATCATATCTATAGAGAGAATTTACGTTTACTACCTGTGTCGGGTTATCAAGACAATGTGGTTCTTCAACAGGTGGTATATTAAGACAATGTATTTCTTCAATAGGAGGTAAATTCTTAACATCTTCAGCTTTAATACCTTTTTTTCATTGATTTCTTTGCCTCTTGCATATCTTCAGGACTGAGAAATAAAACACCTATCTTCTTCAGAGTGGGTTTACGAATAGGCTCAGGAGTTAGCTTAATTGGTTCAGGAATTGGCTCGGGAAGAGTCCAATTATTTTCATTAGTGGACATATTATTCAATAGTAATTCAGCTTCGTCAACTGTTCTTTCCCTGAAAACACAACCAGCACAACTATCCAAGTAGTCCTTGGAAGCATCGGTTAGTCCATTATAGAAGATATCAAGTATTTCATTTTTCTTAAGAGGATGATCAGGCAAAGCACTAAGTAGTCAGAGAAGCCTCCACCGAGCTTGTGGGAGACTCTCTTCCTTGATTTGCACAAAATTATATATTTCCTGCAAGGCAACTTGTTTCTTATGAGCAGGGAAATATTTAGCAGAGAAGTAATAAATCATATCCTGGGGACTACGCACACAACCAGGAGCAAGAGAATTAAACCAAGTCTTAGAATCACCCTTTAATGAGAACGGAAATAACTTAAGGATATAATAATAGCGAGACTTCTCATCATTAGTAAACAGGGTGGCTATATCATTTAACTTGGTAAGATGTGCCACAACAGTTTCAGATTCAAGACCATAAAAAGGATTAGATTCAACCAAAGTAATAATTTTAGGATCAACAGAGAATTCATAATCCTTATCAGTAACACAGATAGGTGAAGTAGCAAAAGCAGGGTCAGGTTTCATTCTAGCATTAAGAGATTGCTGCTTCCATTTAGCTAATAATTTCTTAAGATCATATCTATCTTTGCAAGCAAAGATAGCTCTAGCAGCTTCCTCTTCCATAACATAACCCTCAGGAACAACGGGTAATTCATAATCAGGGGGAGAACTTTCATTATCACTATCATCAATAATAGCATCTTCAATAATTTCATTCTCTAGCCCTAGCGAGTTGTTCATCAAGAAATTCACTTAATGGCAAAGTGGTATCACACACAGAAGTAGTTTCATCATAAGTATCATGCATAGTAGAAGTGGCATCATCAATAACATGCGACATATCAGAATTCATAGCAGTAGCAGGTTTAGGTGTTGCAAGCTTACTAATAACAGAAGGAAAATCTAGTGCAGAGCTAGATGGCAGTTCCTTACCTCCCCTCGTAGTTGAGGGCAAAATCTTGGTTCTTTCGTCTTTCAAGTTCCTCATAGTGATCAACAGATATAAATCCCCTGCCAGAAATTAGTCTTGATAACCCATAAGTGTAGGGGATCGCAACAGCTCTCGAGGGTAAAGTATTCAACCCAAATTTATTGATTTGATGCAAGGGGAGCCAAAGAATATTATTGAGTATTAGCAGTTGAGTTGTCAATTCAACCACACCTGGATAACTTAGTATCTGCAGCAAAGTAGTTAGTAGCAAAGTAGTATAATAATAAAGGTAACGGTAGCAAAAGTAATATTTTTGGGTTTTGTAGTGATTGTAACAATAGCAACAAAAAAGTAAATAAGCGAAGCACAAGATGTGAAAAGCTCGTAGGCATTGGATCAGTGATGGATAATTATGTCGGATGCGATTCCTCATCTAATAGCTATAACATATGGTGACACAGAACTAGCTCCAATTCATCAATGTAATTGTTAGGACCCCGATCCTAAGTCACACCGATCTAGCATGTAACACATCATATCACTTTGCGGCCTCACGCACAGTATTCCCACGGGTCCCACCTTACCTGGCCCGGGACCGTTTACGCCTTTTGGCTCACGTATATGATAGTGCCGCTAGCATCCATATGACAAAGAACCCGGGATGACATGGCTAGTCGTGAACCCAAAGTGGCACTAACTTATAGGGACAGGCATACATGACCCAAAAACGAACGTGTCGGTCATTAGCGAGTGAATCCGGGCTGTAGCAACTGGGCTAGCAGGACTCCGGTAAATCGGGCTGTAGCAGGCTAACAGGACTCCGGTAGACACCGCGTGACATTTCCCCGAAGAGACAGACACAGCAACGAAGAAGGACACATGCCGGCCAGCCTAAGTGTTCCGGAGCAGTAGTAAGCTACCAGGGCTCAGTGGAAGCACTAGGAGACATTTCCCGGTAAGAGAAGCTACCAACGATAAACAACTAGATAGTCAGATCCCACACATACCAAGCATTTCAATAACATACACACAATATGCTCGATATGTGCAAATACAACATGGCATCACAACATGACTCTACGACTCAAGTATTTTATTCAATAGGCTCCGAGGAGCGAGATATTGCAAATATGGGTCTCATGACCCAACATTCAGAGCATACAAGTCAAAGCACAAGCGGAAGCTTAACATGTCTAAGTACAGACATCTACAAATGAAAAAGGCTGAGAAGCCTGACTATCTACCAGATCCTGCCGAGGGTACAAGATCGTAGCTGAGGTAACAAGCTAAACGTCGAAGTCCACGTGGAACTACTAGCGAGACTGAAGTCTCTTTGCAAAAACATAAATTAAGCAACGCGAGTACAAATGTACCCAGCAAGACTTACATCAGAACTAACTACATATGCATCATTATCAACAAAGGGGGGTGGGGTTTAACTACAGCAAGCTAGCTTTGACTCGGTGGCTATCCTGAACTACGACTGCAAGTATCTCTTTTGAGGTAGCGTACACGAGTCCACATATTCACCATATCAATACACCACTATGGATCCGCTCCCATCTCCCTACGAGAACGCCATCCATAGCACTCACGCTTATCTTGCGTATTTTAGAGTATCCACTTTCACTTGTCTATGAACTGTACAGGCAACCCAGAAGTCCTTTACCACGGACACGGCTATTCGAATAGATCATATTAACCCTGCAGGGGTGTACTTCTTCACACACGCTCTCACCACTTACCGCTGTTTACATGACATGTACTCGACAACCTTCAAGCGGAAGCCCAGCGAGGGTGTCGGCCACGACCTGACTAACCACACAAGTCTCTCGTCCAGGTTTATTGCCTATTCGGGTTCCATCCGCAAGGAGATCCAGCCGGGGTGTCGCTCACGGCCCCAAACGATGTGTGCAGGGTTCCCAAGCCCACCATCCGGGTGCCACTTGGTACACCAGGACACTGTGCCTAGTCTGTCCCAAGCCCACCTGTACCGGGTGCCACTTGGTCGACTACTAGCACTACCTACAAACACCAGAAACTAGTTGCAACTCCTGGACAGAGATCGAGTTGATTAATAAGTCAAGAGAGCTTGGAGCGCCCGGAGCCCAATGTGTGGTAGTAGCTGTTCATGGATCACAAACACAGAACTCAGTTCCTAAGGACGGCTTCAATGAGACAACCCACCATGTACTCCTACATGGCCTCTCACCGCAACCTTTACCAAATCGTGTTCACACACTTAGACCACACACAATATAGGACATGTTCACACACCTCCAATTCATCCCCGATGAATCAGACCTGACTCAACTCTAAGCAGTAGTAGGCATGACAAATAAGCATGAATGAGTAGGCACATCAGGGCTCAAACAACTCCTACTCATGCTAGTGGGTTTCATATATTTACTGTGGCAACGACTGGTCATGCAGAGGAAAGGGGTTCAACTACCACGGCATGTAAAAGTTGAATCGTTGTTGTCCTAATGCAGCAAAAGAGTGCAGGAGCGAGAGAGTGGAATTTTATCGGAATGAACAAGGGGGTTTTGCTTGCCTGGCACTTCTAAAGATAATATAGCTCTTCATCGGTGTCATCGATCTCATCGTCGGAACCACGTCTACTGAGAGGGAACAATTACCGGCAACAGAGAAGAAACACAATCAATGCAATGCAACATTATGATGCATGATCATGACATGGCAACATGCTGGTGTTTTGAGCTAATGCAGCTAGCAACAAAGTTAAATGAAGTTGGTTTGAACCCTAAGTTCAAATCCAAACTCCATATGTGAAATTCAAATGTCATCTATATGATTTGTACTAAACAGCAGCCATAAGTTGTTCTAACATGCATGAAAAAGGTACAGATGGATAGATTGGATTTTTCTGATCATTTTTCATATATAATTTATCTTATTTGGAGCTACAGATAATTTTCTATGAATTTTAAAAGTTTTAGCTATTTTCTGGAATTTCCTGGATTGTTTTTATTCCAAAAAATGATTAATTGCGTCAGCAGCGCATCGGGGCGATGTCAGCGGAGTCAACAGGGCTGGTCCAGGTCAAACCTGACCTGTGGGACCCACGTGTTAGTGACTAACTAAACTAACCGAGTTTAATTAGCACTAACCTAGTTCAAACTAATTAAATTTAAACCTAAACTAGATTAATTAGCCGGACGGGGCCCGCATGTCATACACCCAGGGGAGGTCAAATCCCCTGGTCAACCGGGGCTAAACCATCGGGGTTGAGTCGCCGGCGAGGCCGATACGGCGGAGGGCATCGGGATTCCTCCTCCGGTGACCAAATGGTCGGCAGAGGACATCTACACGTAGCCTAGGCTCTCGCGCATCCAAAGCAACAGGCGGCGGCAGCTGGGGTGGCTGGAATCTTCGTCGGCGTTGGATGTGGTGGCTGCCGGAGCTCGGGCAACGACGGCTACGGTGCTGCGGTGCACGGCAAGGCGAGCTAGCGGCTGAGTTCGAATTCTGGGAGCAACCCGAGCACGATGACAAGCTCAGGTGCGAGCTATGGTGTCCGTAGCCACGACGGTGACAGAGCATGGCACCGACGAGCTTCTGAGCTCATGGGGATGGCATCTACGGCGAGAAGCAGACCACGGGGCCAGGGGAAACGGTGGAGGAGCTCACTGTGAACTCGAGGAGGGGCTCGGCTTGCTCGTGGACGACCTGGAGCAGACGAATCGGCCGGCGGCATCTCAGATGCCTGAGGTTGAAGAAGACGGCGGTGACGGCGGAGCAGGCCTCTCGGCGACATGTAGCTTGATGGAGAGGGCGAGGGCGTCGAGGCGGAGCTCAGGGATGCGTTGGAGAGGCTCGGGGATGGCCGTGGTCGTGGTGGTGCTCGTCGACGGCGTCGGCTGCGCTCGGGCGCGTGCGGGGAGAGAGTAGAGGAGGGGAATGAGCGAAGAAGAGTGAGGGAGAGAGGCAGGGAGGTGCGTGGCACCACCAGAGAAAGCCAGGGTGTCGAGGGGGAGCGGCAAGCAGGAGGTGGCCGGGGCACGTGTGCGCGCACGGCGGCCACACGCCCTCCTGCCCACTGGAAGGACGTGAAAGACGACAGGGAGGAGCCCCTGGTGGGTTGGGCTGGTTTTGCCCGGCTGGGCTGCTACAGTGCCAGGCCAGGTGGGCTTTGCTAGGTAAGTGCCAGGTAAGTTCTCTCTCTTTCTCTTTATTTCTGTTTTCTATTTTGTTATTTTGTTCTGGGCTTTATTAAAAATACTAAAACGTTTCCAAAAATCATGAAACTGCTCAATGCCACTGTTTGGGATATAACCAATAGCAAACATTTTATTTTATGATTATTTGAGAATTTAAAGTATTTTATGGCATTTAAATTCCCAAATGCAAATACTATATAATTTAATTCAGTGACCCTGTGTTGTCCTAGAAATGTGTGCACCTTTTTTGTCAGAGGTTATAGACCAAGGCAAAGATGATGAACATTTTAGAAGGGCATTTTGGGTTCACTGAAAATGATTTTTATTTGAACCTAGTTGGATTCATTTGTGCTAGGGTTTGGATCAATCCCCATTTCAGGTTTAAGAGAAATTTAAACATGATGCAACACAACACTATCTAACCCAGAGCAGACTAGAACTAGGGATGTGACAGTAATGTAGGCATGTATTCCGAATATAGTCATACGTGCTTATGGAAAAGAACTTGCATGACATCTTTTGTCCTACCCTCCCGTGGCAGCGGGGTCCTAACGGAAACTAAGGGATATTAAGGCCTCCATTTAATAGAGAGCCGGAACAAAGCATTAGCACATAGTGAATACATGAACTCCTCAAACTACGGTTATCACCGAGAAGTATCCCAATTATTGTCACTTCGGGGTTGTCGGATCATAACACATAATAGGTGACTATAGACTTGCAAGATAGGATCAAGAACATACATATATTCATGAAAACATAATAGGTTCAGATCTGAAATCATGGCACTCGGGCCCATAGCAACATCAATCTGAGAACATAGTGGATACTAGGGATCAAACCCTAACAAAACTAACTTGATTTACATGGTAAATCTCATCCAACCCATCACCGTCCAGCAAGCCTACGATGGAATTACTCACGCACGGCGGTGAGCATCATGAAATTGGTGATGGATGATGGTTGATGGTGACGACGGCGACGAATCCCCCTCTCCGGAGCCCTGAATGCACTCCAGATCAGCCCTCCCGAGAGAGATTAGGGCTTGGCGGCGGCTCCATATCGTAAAGCGCGATGAAACTTTCTCTCTGATTTTTTTCTCCATGAAACGGAATATATGGAGTTGGAGTTGAGGTCGGTGGAGTCTCAGGGGGCCCATGAGACAGGGGGGCACGTCCATGGGGGGCGGGCACGCCCCCACCCTCGTGGACAGGGTGTGGGGCCCCTGGTCTTGATTCTTTCGCCACTATTTTTTATATTTTCCAAAAAGGGCCTCCGTGGATTTTCAGGTCATTCCGAGAACTTTTGTTTTCTACACATAAAACAACATCATGTCTGTCCGGGTTAGTTTCATTCAAATTATGCAAGTTAGAGTCCAAAACAAGGGCAAAAGTGTTTGGAAAAGTAGATACGTTGGAGACATATCAGAGCACAGCCACCGCAATCGACCTTCACCTCTGCACCAACAACGGTCGCTGCATCAACCTGATCTGACCAGAGAAACACGACACCTCTCCGCTACTCCTTCAACCTATGTAAGTTTTCTTCTTCTTCACCTCAGATCTACCATTAGGGTTTCATTGTTCTTCGGTGTTCTTCAGTGTTCATCAATGTTCATTACTGCACCTTGCGGCCACATAAGAACTTGATAAATCTTGATATTCCTCCTGTGTGACCGTAGCTATAGTCCGTTTTTTTCTCATCATAGCATCTCTTCTTCAGAAAATAGATCCCATCTGGTTTTTTATTGTTCCGCTGTCACCACTTAGGGCTTTGGAATTTTTCTCCTTTTTAGAACTGTGGTAGATCCAAAATCATAACATCAACTTGTGAAACCTGTTTGTTCAATACTTAGGAATTTCTCATATCTGTAGCTTCCGCGCCATTGTAGGCGGTTTAACCTTTAAAAGATGATAACCCACCAGGTACCATTAGCCCTCTCTTAAAACCGCCAACTCAATCTTAACGTTTAAACAATCCAGTTTATTATGCATATATGCTTCAATTTCTTCTTCCTTCTGTCCTTAGGCCGGTTTATCTGCATTAGTCATGAATCTTTGAACCGACATTGATCCTTTTTTTCCAGCTTTCCATTAACATGGCAAAAAACATTCTATGCTTGCAATTGGGTTCCTTCCTGGGTCACTGAAGAACAACTGACTGGGTATGTTTTCACTAGCGCTTTGGTGAGCCAAGAAACCATCCACTGGAGGTTCCCCGGTTCAGAAAATCCTCCTGAGCCCCAGAATGGAGAAGTAATTGTATTTACTGATCATCTGAATCGAGGGTTAAGCCCACCCGAATTAAAATTCTTTCGTGATGTGCTTGCTAGCTTACAGATCCGCCCTCAAGATATTGGACCGAACTCTGTGTCCAAATATGCAACTTTCAAGTATTTTGCGAAGTCTATCTTCAAGAGGAACCCTTTGTGGAATTATTCCGGGACTTCTTTCACTTAAACCGCTGTACTGAATTTACGGACGGGCCCAACACTGAACTCGGGGGCGTTTCAATCCAGAAGAGAAAGGACGTTGACTTCCCTCACTCCAAACATCATAGCCACCCCAAGGACTGGAATCATACTTGGTTTTACTGCCGCAATACAGCTCCAGACAATGAAAATCGTCTGCCGGGTTATCGTGCATACCGACTTACCAAAACTCATCCTGTTCCTCAGCGACTAACTACCAAGGAACAATCAAAATATGCCCCTCAGCTAGCAAAACTCAGAGCTTTTGTGGCTAATGGTCTGACAGGCATTGATTTCGTTCGATGCTGGGTTTCTTGGATTGTTTTGCCTTTAAGTCGGCGCCCTGGTTTAATGTGTGAATACGCAGGGGATCTAAAAGACCCTCAGCATCATATTGACATCCAGCTCACGGATGATGAAGTCAGCGAAGCTGTCAAGAAAATGCTTGATGAACCGGTGGCTGCCGGCAGCAGAGTAGGGCTTAGCCCCTTCTATGCGTCCAACAAAACGCCAGTTGTAAGGATTGTCTTATTTTTGGCTTAATCCATCCCTTCTTAATCATTCCTTTATAACTTGTTGTCCATCTGCGCAGGCTGATGATCCGTTCTGGAAGAGGAAAACACAGGATAAACCGGCGAGAGCTCCTCGCATCAAGACCAGGGTTACAAAGAAGCCCGCAAAAAAAAGAACTGCCAAACCCTCTGACTTGCCCAATGAAGAAGAGCTCGATGACCCGGAATCAGTGGTAGAACTTGACTCTCTTGGTTCTTTTTTCATACATCTCATTGACAATGGTTGTTATCAGGATGATGCGGAAGCTAGCCACGCTGGTGATGCAGAGGTAATTGTTCTATTCTCTGACTCAAATCATGTGCCAGTACCAAAATTCCGTCGAGCAGTCCGGAAAGTAAAACATTCACACCCTCTTGTTTATTTGGATCTGCACTTTTCTTTGAAGACACAGCAGCAAGAAGCTCACCGCACAACCCGGCATAGTGGTCAAGTGGTTACCTCCTCCAGTTTACCATATTCTCCGGTTCGCAAACGCCGTCAAGAGGTCTCTTGTTCTTCTAATACACTTTATCCTAAGGGAGGTTACTTCTGATATCGTCTTAATCCGTCTGATTCGAATTATCAGGGAACCTCCCATTCATCCTCCGACGATTCATCAACCACACAGATGCCTCCAATCAAGACCATTCCTGGGTAAGCATAATATACTTAATCTTTTATGCCTTTGTCAGGACCCCGACTCGATGTCACATCGATCTAGCCGGTAACACCTCATATCACTTTGCGGCCTCACGCACGGTATCCCCACGGGTGTCGCCTTACCTTTGCCCGGGACCGTTTGCGTCTTTTGGCTCACGTATATGATAGTGTCGCTAGCATCCATATGATAAGGAGCCCGGGCTGACATGACTAGTCGTAAACCCAAAGTGGCACAGACTTACAGGGACAGGCATCCATGACCCAGCTTCGAACGTGTGGGTCATCAGCAAGTGGGTCCGGGCTGTAGCACTGGGCTAGCAGGACTCCGGTAAACCGGGCTGTAGCGGGCTAACAGGACTCCGGTACTCAATGCGTGACATTTCCCCGAAGGGACAGACACAGGAACGAAGAAGGACACATGCCGGCCAGCCTAAGTGTTCCAGAGTAGTAGCAAGCTACCATGGCTCAGCGGTAACACTAGGAGACATTTCCCGGTAAGAGAGGCTACTAAAGATAAACAACTAGATAGTCAGATCCCACACATACCAAGCATTTCAATCATACACACAATATGCTCGATATGTGCAAATACAACGAAGCATCACAACATGACTCTACGACACAAGTACTTTATTTAAGGCTCAGGGAGCCATACATAACATACACAAAGGTACGGGTCTCACGACCCAGCATTCAAGTCATACAGTCATACAAACCAGCAGCGGAAGTACTTGTCTGAGTACAGACAACTAGTAAAATAAAAGAGGCTTGGAAAGCCTAGCTATACTACATGGTCCTTCACAAGCTCAAGATCACCACCTGGGCCTTTAGCCTACTCGTTGATGTCAACGTCTACGTAGAACCCATCAGAAGGGGTTGCAGCGTCTTCTATAAAATGTAAATTATAGCAACATGAGTACAAAGGTACCCAGCAAGACTTACATCAGATCCTACATACATGCATATTATCAAGAAGGGTTGGTGGAGCTATTGCAGCAAGCCAGCTTTGACTCTTGGCTAGACTATCCTACGATACTTCAACTTGAAACGGTTTTGCGCACACGAGTCCACTACCCACCAATTCAATACACTACCGGGGATCCCCCTCCGTCTTCCTACGGAAGAGCCATCCTCGGCACTCACACTTATCTTGAGGCTTTTAGTAGTTTCCGTTTACTTGTCTATGAACTGTATAGGCAACCAAGTAGTCCTTTACCGCGGACGCGGCTATTCGAATAGATCATGATAACCCTGCAGGGGTGTACTTCTTCATACATGTTTCCACCACTTATCGTCTGCACACGACATGTGCTCGGCAAACTTCAAGCGAAAGCCGACGTGGGTGTAGACCACGACCTACCTAAACACTTAAGCCTCTAGTCCAGGTTTATCGCCTATCCAGGTTCCATCCGCAGGGAGTCCGGCCGAGGTTTCCCATACGGCCCCGGACGATGTGAACAGGGTTCCCGAGATACCTAACGGGTATTCGGTACACCCGGCCACGTACCTACCGCATCACAGCCCACCCCTATGGTCAGCGCTGTCCACGGCCTCCAGTAGGCTACAAACACCAGAAACTACTTGCAACTCCTGGACAGAGAGCTAAGGTGAATAAGAAGTCGAGCGGGTCATATTTCAGGGCCCAATGCATGGTAGTAGCTGTATCTTAAATCACACATACAGATCTCAGTGCTTAATGTCGGCTTCAATGAAACAACCCACCATGTACTCCTACATGGCCTCTCATCGATACCTTTACCAAATCGTGTTCACCACACCACTCTCATTACCGACATAATCATTTCACTCTAGCCCATCACCCAGATGAACCAGACCTGACACGACTCTAAGCATAGCAGGCATAGCAAGGTAGGAACAACACATACATATGGCTCAATCAACTCCTACACATGCTAGTGGGTTCCATCTAGTTACTGTGGCAATGACAGGTCATGCAGAGGAAATGGGTTCAACTACCGTAGCACACAGCAGTTTGAAACGCGTTGTCTTAATGCAGTAAAAGAGAGCAGGAGCGAGAACATGGGATTGTATCGATATGATCAAATGGTTGGTTGCTTGCCTGATGGTTTGATGCACTGATACGGTTCTTCGTTAGGGTAATCACGGTACTCCTCGGAGACAGAACCTGTCGCAAGGGACACCGATACACAACCATCACCAAACAATGTGCAACAATATGATGCATGCATGAAACATGGCAATATGAGTGTGTTGGGCTAATGCAACTAAGACCAGAAGGGTTTGAACCAATTTGAATCAAAGATTCAAATTTCAAACTCAACATGGCCCTTTTAAAGTGTTTTCCTTGTTCTGCATTAAACATCAAGTTAACTTTCTTAGTCATGCATGAAAATAGTACAGATGGATAGATTGGATTTTTCTGATCATTTTTCATATATAATTTGTCTGATTTGGAGTTACAGAATAAAAGTTATGAATTTTTGAAGTTTAAATTATATTCTGGAATTTCCTATATTAGAATAATTCCAGAAAATCAATTACTGCGTCAGCCTGACGTCAGTGTGACGTCAGCAGGTCAACGGAACAGGTCTGGGTCAAACCTGACAGTGGGTCCCGCATGTCAGGGTGATTATTTAATTAAAGTTTAATTAAAACTAATCCTGTTTAATTAACAGGGTTGGGCCCCACCTGTCATTGACTCAGGGGAGTCAACCAGGGCCCACCCGTGGTCAAAGTCAAAGCCAGCGACGCCGGCGTTTAGCCGCCGGCGAGCCCGACGCGGCGGCGTAAGTGGTTTTGGCCATTTCGGCCACCAAATGGGCCGCGTAGACCACCGGAGTGGAGCTGAGGACAAGCCGCAGCTCTTGGTGGAGTCCGTTGCAGTCGGGGTGGCCGGAGTTGGCGCCGGCGACGACTTTGGCGGCCACCGGGGTTCGGCCGAAGATGAACTTGGCGCTAGAGGGGTCGGTGAGGCTCAGGGAGTGGCTAGCTAGGTGCTGCGGAACTCGGTGAGTAAGATGGACACCATCTTGTGGCCGGAGTGTGGCCGGAAGCACGTCGGCGACGAGATCCGCGGCGGTGCGGGCGTGTGATCCTCGTGCGGTGGCTACACGGCTCGGGAATGAGAGAGAGAGGGTCGGAGGAGTAGCTAGGCTCACAGCGCTCCCGTAGAGGCCACCGGCGGGGTCGGGGACGAGCTGAGGCAGCGACGGTGTTGAAGGGGATCTCCGGTGACGGCGAGCTCGGGCGAGGTTGGTGCAGTGGTCTCGGGCCGCACGAGCACACGGGGCTCGGCTAGCTCGACGAAGTAGACGGCGGCGGAGCTCCTGGACAGAGTGGCACGGTGTGGGGTGGACGGAGGGCGTGGCTACGGCGAGGGGGTGGCGGCGATGGCGTCGGCCATGGCTGGGGCGTGCAAGGGGGAGGAGCTGGAGAGGAGAGGGGGTGTCTGGGAGGTTCGGGGGAGAGAGGGAAGCCGATCCACGGCGTTAGCCGGGCGAGGGAGGCGGCGAGGCGGCGAGCAGGTGCGTGGCACCCATGCGGTGCTCGCCGTCGAGCACCTGCCTGCCTGCCTGGCCGGAAGCAGCTCGCTGGCGCGGTGCTGGGCTGGGCCGGCAGGTGGGCCGGTGCTGGGCGACAGGTAAGTTTTTTCCATTTCTTCTGTTTTCTGTTTTTTTTAATACTTCTGCCACTTTGTTGAATTAAATAAAATACCTAGGCAACTTCAAAAATCACCAAACTACTCCTGGTCCATAGTTGGATTATTTCCAACATGAAACATTTTAGTTTGGAGTTATTGGAGCATTTAAATATTTTATATAATTTTAAATGCCCAAATTCAAATATTTATGATTTAATCCAAAAACCCTAGGATGGCCTAGGAAAATGTGCACCACTTTTGGCAGAGGTTCTGAACCAAGACAAAAATGATGGGCATTTTAGAAGGGCATTTCAGGTTCATTGAAAATTATTTTTAGTAACCCTAGTTGGTTTCAGGGGGGACTGGGGGTTCTGTCATCCCCATTTCAAGTTTCTGATGAAAGAGTAAACATGATGCAACACTCTAATGCATGACTAGCTAGGGTGTGACAGCCTTACACTAGTTTATTGTACTAACTTCTGCGTTTATTCTTTTCAGTGCCAAAGCCAGACTTAGCAAGAAAGACAAGCTCAGTACACTAGCTGATGATAATCCAGCTACTGAACCGGAGAGGACCTCAGAGGCTCTTGATCAGAATGCTGACATTACTCTGGATGATCCGGTACCTTAGGGTCAGGATACTTTTGTCGAACCGGTAGAAATGAATCCAACAAGCCAGTCCACTGACTCGCCAAGCCCAGCTGCCGATCCACCAAGCCCAGCAAGAACATCTGCTAAACCTCCAAGCCCAGACAAGACTGTTGATGGCACAACAGATGATGTTGTGATTACCGGCTTTGGCCATACCGCTCCTGGCAATCCTGTCGCTTTATCAAAGCATAGTGCCAAAGAAGAATTTGCTGCTATGGACAAGGGCAAGTGGAAAACAGACTTATCTAGCTATGCTCACCTCAATGCTCAGGATATTTAATCTAGATATTTAAAACGTCTGTATACAAGCTGCGACTATGAAGCCGGTTTAGTAGGTCTAATGAAAGAGCGATATGAGGTAAATATCCATTCCTTTGCACAAATTCGTTTTCCTTATGGCCTGCTTTAATTATCAACTCCATTAGCCCCCAAGGGCCGTTTCATCAATGTGAATGTGAACCGGGACTTGTAGTAGAAAGATATTGGATTTTGCTTGTGTAGCCCCTGTAGACCGGTTTATACATTTAGGATGAACTGGTATATCTTCTGTAATCTAGTTTCCAAAATCCATTTCAATCATCAACATAATCCGGTTTGTGGAGAGAAACTTGATAACCTTGAATTGATCCGATATGCATTAGCCCCCAAGTGCCAAGTATATAACTTGTTATGTGCTTGGGACTTAAAATATTAGTCGAGAAAAAGCAATCCGCATTAGCCCCCAAGTGCTAAGTGTATACCTTGTTATGTGCTTGGGACTTTCAAAAAAGTACTACCAATTTGTTAACTGTCTCTTGCAGGCTGACTTGACCAACAAAGAGTCTCAAATCACGGACCTCCAAGAAAACATCAAGTCCCAGCAAGCCGAAACTTCAAAGGCCAAAGAAGAGCTGAAGGGCGCTTTAACAGCCATGGAACAATTGACGGATGGCTTCAAAGGCGAGCGAGCAGATTGGGAGGCTGAAAAAGCAATGTTGCTAAAGCGGGCGGAGGATGCTGAAGCGGCCCTTAAACCGGTAACAGAAGAGCTGACTGGCCTAAAGCAGCAAATCAAAGCTATGACTTCTGCTGTCTTCGGTAAATACCCATTTTATGAATTGTACTTAATCATCCTTGAAACCGCCGGTTTAACAATAATATTGTAACCGTTGCAGGTAGCCGTGTTGCCCATCTCGGTTCAGACATGCGCAAAAAGCTTAAGGCTGCCTATACTTTGATAGAGCAGTTATATACCGGCGCTCAACGGGTCATCTTCACAGCTTCATACAACAAAACGCCCCCAACTTCAATCAAGGACACATTGGCGAAGTTATCCATGACGCCTGTCCAGCTCGAGGAGGTAAAGAGGTCAGCTCCAAGGGCTGGCGCTTTGTCCGCATTGACTCGGGCCAAGGCCTAGATAGCTGATCTTGATCCGCGGGATATTGGAAACGGCTATCCCAGCCAAAAAGAAGATGGGTTAGACTTTGACAATGACGCCCGCAGGGCTTTAACAAAGGAAATGCATCCACTTGCAGGTAAGTTGGGTGAGGAGAATGATTTGTCTTTCCACTGGTCGATTTATGACGCAGACAACAGACGGACTGATGCGTCGGTTTATGAAGCGCGAAATCATATCCCACCAATCCATAAGCATACTTATGCCCCTGATGTTGAACCGTCCAATCTTATAAGCGACGAAGCTGTCTTCCGAGCTTTATCTGGGATTGACTGGGCAACCATTGACTTCTAGCCACTGGGTGGGGAGGCGGAGGGTGAACCGGTGCAGGATGATCCGCAACCTTGACATCAACCTGAGGAAGAATCATAATCCGGTAGCCAGTTTATCATCTGCACACTGTCATCCTTGTGAAAAACAATTATCCTTTAAGGCAGTCAAAAATGCCTTGTAATAGGCTAGCTTAAACACTTGGTCTGCTATGCCATCGTGCATAGCCACTTTGCCCGATACTGTTAATCTGCCATAATATGCATTGTCTGCTTATGATCCTTAGTAGTTTTATGCAATCATGTTTCTGCATAGAATAAACTTAAAATTGCCCTGGCGGTTTACCGCCGGATGGGTTATGATACCCAATATAAAGCCATGGTTTATAACCAAGGCTGTAAAATAATGAAATATGGAATACATCATACCTGTTAAATTGAATCACATCATTGGTTTACCAACTTTCTTGTAGTAAGGGTGATAACCCAAATCTTAAGTGTTGATAACTCCCACTATGTTGTGCTGGTTCATAATAAGCCATGCTGGGTTATGATAAACACCAGATGATCATCCTGGTGACTTATAGTCAATGCTAGGCCGGGTTAACAAACACCGGTTTATAATTGGTTGTGTACTAACAACTTATAGTTGAAAGCCACGCCGGGTTAACAAACACCGGGTTATATTGATGACTTATAGTCAGGCCGAGTCAATAGACGTCGGTTTACTACAAACCTTATCAAAGAAGAAAAACTTGTTGTCGATGCTTTTCAAGGGCTGCTAGGCCCAAATTCGAGGCTTTTCATGGGCTGCCAGGCCACTGAGTTAAACCATTTTACAAAGCCTTTTAAGATGGGCCTCACATTAACCAATCGTCGTTTTAACTTTGACAAGTTCAGGGTCTGTATAAGATTGACTTTTCAAATGTTCGGTGGGTCATACCAGGATTAGCTGGACGGAGTGGCTTAATTGATGAAGGCAGGTTAACCCGGGGTTTTAGGTGAATACACCTGGCTTCCAAGCCTGGCTTGATAGCCTATTACAAGGGTCCTTCAAAACTCTTTGTTGTAGTGCACAAAGAGCCCCCAGGTAACATTGTGATCTGTGCTCAGTGGGTACCTATGTTTGAGCTGTGTGTGGCAACAGACTCTCTTTGGTCCCTTGGGTGTGAAGCCCCCAAGCTTTGTTGTGGCTTTATAAGCCAGTTTGATGGGTAATCAGAACTCCGCTTTATAAGCATAAGCCCCCATGTAACCAAGAAGATATATAAGACGAAACGGCAGAGGCCCCGCTTTAGCAAGGATGCCGGTTTATTTATTGATCATAATATGTAGATTGTCAAAAATATATACATGATAGGAGCCTATGGCTCAGGTATAGTAAGGCCGAAGATGAGCAATATTCCACGATCGGCGGGTCTCCTCCTCCGACTTGTGTGAGTCTTTGTGCTTTCGAACATCGATGAGGTAGTATGACACGTTGTTCAGATTCTTGCTGACCACAAAGGGCCCTTCCCAAGGTGGGGATAACTTGTGCATGTCGTTCTGATCTTGGATAAGCCAAAGCACTAAGTCTCCTTCTTGAAAAGCTCTGGTTTTAACCCGGCGGTTGTGATAACGCCGCATGTCTTGTTGATAAATCACCGAACGAGCTGCCGCAATATCTCATTTTTCATCTAACAGGTCCAATGCATCTTGGCGTGCTCTTTCATTGTCCGCTTCAACATAAGCTATCACTCGGGGCGAGTCATGGAGAATATCACTTAAGAGAACTGCTTCCGCTCCATAAACCATGAAGAAGGGTGTGTAACCCGTAGATCTATTGGGGGTGGTGTTAATGCTCCATAAAATGGAAGGCAACTCTTCCACCCAACAACTCGGCGTCCTCTGCAAAGGGACCATTAGCCGGGGCTTGATACCCTTCAGGATTTCTTGATTAGCTCTCTCTGCTTGACCATTAGACTGGGGGTGAGCCACTGAGGACACATCAAGCCGGATGTGCTCTCGTTGACAGAACTCTCGTTGATAGAACCCTTAGAGAGATTCGTGCCATTATCTGTTATAATGCTATGTGGAAAACCGAAGCGAAAAATCAGCTTTTTCATGAATTGAACCGCCGTGGCCGCATCACACTTGCTTACTGGCTCTGCCTCCACCCACTTGGTGAATTTATCAACCGCCACTACAAGGTGGGTCCTCTTATCCTTGGACCTCTTAAAAGGCCCAATCATATCTAGCCCCCAAGTTGCAAATGGCCAGGTGATTGGAATCATCCTCAATTCCTGAGCCGGAACATGAGCTCGGTGTGAAAATTTCTGACAACTGTCACACTTCCTGACCAGATCCTCCGCATCAACATGAGATGTTAACCAGTAAAACCGTGTCGGAAAGCCATAGCCACCAGGGATTTTGAACCAGCATGATGACCACAATCTCCTTCATGGATTTCACGCAAGATCTCATAGCCTTCTTTAGGAGAAAACAACGCTGAAACGCCCCTAAGACACTGCAATGATGTAACTCACCATTGACAATAGTCATGGACTTGGACCGCCGGATTATCTGCCTGGCTAGAACTTCGTCCTCGGGTAACTCGCCCCGGGTCATATACGCCAGGTATGGCACTATCCAATCAGGGATAGCATGAAGAACCGCCACCAATTGAGCCTCCGGGTCAGGAACAGCCAGATCCTCCTCCGTTGGTATTTTGACTGACGGATTATGCAGAACGTTAAGAAAAACATTGGGCGGTACCGGTTTACGCTGCGATCCGAGCCGGCTTAAACTGTTCGTCGCTTCATTCTTGCGCCAATCAATGTGCTCGACCTGGTAACCCTTCAAGTGACCGGCAATGATATCCACCTCGTGCTGATAAGCCGCCATGAGTGGATCCTTAGAATCACAAGTACCAGACACTTGCTGAGCCACTAAATCGGAGTCACCAAAGCAGCGTACCCGGATTAACTTCATCTCCTTAGCCATCCGAAGACCATGGAGTAAGGCCTCGTACTCAGCTGCATTGTTAGTACAGGGAAACATCAAATGGGGAACATAACAAAAAAATTCACCTCGAGGGGAAGTAAGAACCACTCAAGCCCCCGAGCCCTCCAATTGTCTAGATCCATCGAAGTGAATAGTCCAGTACGTGTTATCCGGTTTAACCTCTGGCGCCTGCAACTCTGTCCAGTCGTTGATGAAATCCACGAGTGCTTGGGACTTGATAGCTGTGCAAGGCATGTATTTTACCCCATGAGGTCCAAGCTCGATAGCCCACTTAGCAACCCGGCCAGTCGCCTCCCTGTTCTGAATGATATCTCCCAAAGGAGCGGAACTGACCACACTAATGGGATGGCCCTGAAAATATTGCTTAAGCTTCTGGCTCACCATAAACACTCCATACACCAGTTTCTGCCAATGTGGATATCTCTGCTTGGACTCAATAAGTACCACACTGATATAATAAACCAGCCGTTGAACCGGATAGTCCTTACCAGCTTCCTTGCGCTCCACCACAATAGCCACGCTGACGGCCCGGGTGTTAGCAGCCACATATAACAGCAATGGTTCTTGTCACATCCCTAGTCCTGGTATGCAGTAGGCTAGCCCTTCATGTGTGCATCATGTTTAACTTTTGGAATGAACTTGATATGGGGGGTGTTCAAACCCTATCATAAAAAGGAATCCACCAGGTTCAACTAAAATATTTTTCAGTGAACCCAAATGGCCTTCAAAAATATTCATATAGTGATGCAGATTTTTGCATGATTTTTTGGATTGTTGAAATAACACATATAGTATTTTGAATTGGAGCAAATAAATACTTTATTGCTCCAATAATTCTGATTTTTGTTGAGGGGCTTTGGAATAATCCTTTTAGTCCTTGCAAAATTTATTAGAAGCAACAAAATTAGTTTGGTTCAAAAACCAAATTAAAACAAATGTCAGAAATAGAAAACAGAAACAAAATAGAGTAAGGAGAAGCCCAGCTGGCCGGCCCAGTTGGCCAGCCCAGCCCACCTGGACCCTCCCCTGTCGCCTTCCACCTTGCCAGGAGGACGAGCGAGTGGCCACAGCGTGCGGGCACGCGCCCCGGCCACCTCCACCCTGCCTGCCTATGTCCCGGTCGCCTGGATCTCTCCCGCATCGCCACGTACCCCCCAGGCCCCCCAATCTCTCCCTGGAGCCTTCCCCCTCCTCTGCTCTCCCTCTCATGCAGCCTGAGCGGAGTTCATCACCACCGCTCGCCATTGCCGCACCCAGAGCCTCCCCCTTGACCCCTCGGCGTGCCCAGTAGCTCAGCTACCTCATCCTCGACCTCCTCACCAAGCCAAGCGACGCCGGACGCACCCGAACGACCTCACCGCCGTCTTCTTCAACCTCGGGCCACCAAGATCGCCGGCGATCGTGCGCCGCTCCGACGCCTCCCCGAGCCCGATGTAACCTCCAAACGATGCGCTGTGAGCCTCCGGTCGATCCTCCTCTCCTTTCCGCGTCATTTTCGCGCTCTAGCCGTAGATGCACCAGATCCGAGTTGTGCTCGCCGTCGGTCACGAGGCCGTCGTGGACAGAGCTAGCAAAGCTCGCGTTCGAGCTTGTCGACGTGCTCAGCACGCTCCCAGGAGCCGAACGCACACACTCGCTCGTCCTGATGTGCTCCAGAACTGCCTGCCCGAGCTCCGGTCGCCACCCCGACCTTGTTTCCGATGAGATCCGACCACCCCAGCTCACCCCGCTTGCTCCACCAGCCACGGCGCACTCCCAGGAACCCATAGGAGCAAACCCTGCATCGAACGGTGCTCCGTAGCGAGCACACGATGCACCTCCGCCGTCGGCTGAGGTTATCGTAGGTTAACCTCTGGCGAGGATGACGTGGCACCTTAATTAAACGCTAATGATGTCACTAACTAACCCCCTAGCTCACTGGCGGATGGGCTCCACGCCCTAATTAATCCCAATTTTGTTTCTATTTAGGTTAGTTTAAAACCCAGCGGGACTCACATGCCTGAGTTGACCCCGCTGACGTGGCCGTTGACTGGGCCCACACGTCAGCGACCCTAACCAGCACCGTGACACTGACCAGTGGGACCCCCCTGGTCCGGTTTGACCTGGACCGGGTCAGTTGACTCGTTGATGTCACAGTGACGCAGTTAATCATTTTCTAGAATAAAAATAATCCAGGAAATTCCAGAAAATATCCAAAACTTCTAAAATTAATAGAAAATCAACCGTAACTCCAAATGAAATAATTTATATATGAAAAATGATCATACAAAATCCAATCTATCCATCTGTACCATTTTCATGCATGTTAGAATAACTTATAGCTGCTGTTTAGCACAAATCATATAAAGGGCATTTAAGAAATCACATATGGAGTTTGAATTTGAATCTTAGATTCAAACGAACTCCGTTTAACCTACTGCTAGTTGCATTATCTCAAACCACAGCATATTGCCATGTCATGATCATGCATCATATTGTGCATTGCATTGATTCTGTTCTTCCTTGTTTGCCGGTGTTTGTCCCCTCTTGATAGACGTGGTTCCAACGATGAGTTCGATAACACCGATGAAGAAAACTATATTATCTTCAGAAGTGCCAGGCAAGCAAAACCCCCTTGTTCATCCCGATACAATCCCACTCTCTCGCTCCTGCTCTCTTTTACTGCATTAGGACAACAACAATTCAACGGTTACATCGTGCGGTAGTTGAACCCCTTTCCTCTGCATGACCTGTCATTGCCACAGTAACTAGATGAAACCCACTAGCATGAGTAGGAGTTGTTTGAGCCTGATGTACGTACTCATCCATGCTTGTTTGTCATGCCTGCTACTACTTAGAGTGGAGTCAGGTCTGATTCATCGGTGATGAATTGGAATGTGGTGAACATGTCCTACTGTTGAGAGTTAAGTGTGTGAACACGATTTGGTAAAGGTAGCAGTGAGAGGCCATGTAGGAGTACATGGTGGGTTGTCTCATTGCAGCCGTCCTCAGGAACTAAGTTCTGTGTTTGTGATCCATGAACAACTACTACCACACACTGGAATGCTTCAGTGCCCCTCTCGACTTATTAATCAACATGATCTCTGTCTAGGAGTTGCAACTAGTTTTTGGTGTTTTTAGGTAGTGTTACTAGTCTACCAAGTGGCACCCGGTATAGGTAGGCTTGGGACAGACTAGGCACCGTGGCACGGCATACCAAGCGTAGATCCACCCGTCGAGGTGGGCTTGGGAACCCTGCACACATCATTTGGGGCCGTGAGCGACACCCCGGTCAGATCTCCTTGCGGATGGAACCCAAATAGGCAATAAACCTGGACGAGAGACTTGTGTGGTTAGTCAGGTCATGGCCGATACCCTCGTTGGGCTTCCGCTTGAAGGTTGCCGAGTACATGTCGTGTAAACGGCGATAAGTGGTGAGAGCGTGTGTGAAGAAGTACACCCCTTCAGGGTTAACATTATCTATTCGAATAGTCGTGTCTGCGGTAAAGGACTTTTGGGTTGCCTGTACAGTTCATAGATAACTTGAAGTGGATACTCTAAAATGTGCAAGATAAGCCTGAGTGCTATGGATGGCGTTCTCGTAGGTAGACGGGAGCGGATCCATAGTGGTGTATTGATATGGTGAGTATGTGGACTCGTGTACGCCACCTCAAAAGAGTTACTTGCAGTCGTAGTTCAGGTTATCCACTGAGTCAAAGCTGGCTTGCTGCGGTTAAACCCCACCATTCCCCTTTGTTGATAATGATGCATAACTAGTTAGTTCTGATGTAAGTCTTGCTGGGTACATCTGTACTCACGTTTGCCTATTTTATGTTTTTGCAAAGAGTTCGGTCTCACTAGTAGTTCGGCGTGGACTTCGACGTTTAGCTTGTCACCTCAGCTACGATCTTGTGCCCTCGGCAGGATCTGGTAGATAGTCAGGCTTCTCAGCCTTTTTCATTTATAGTTGTCTGTACTCAGACATGTTAAGCTTCCGCATGTGCTTTGACTTCTATGCTCTAAATGTTGGGTCATGAGACCCATGTTTGTAATATCTCGCTCCTCGGAGCCTATTGAAAAAAATACTTGAGTTGTAGATTCATGTTGTGATGCCATGTTGTATTTGCACATATCGAGCATATTGTGTGTATGCTATTGAAATGCTTGGTATGTGTGGGATCTGACTATCTAGCTATTTATCCTTGGTAGCCTCTCTTATCGGGAAATGTCTCCTAGTGCTTCCACTGAGCCTTGGTTGCTTGCTACTGCTCTGGAACACTTAGGCTGGCTGGCATGTGTCCTTCTTTGTTCCTGTGTTTGTCCCTTCGGGGAAATGTCACGCGGTGTCTACCGGAGTCTTGTTAGCCTGCTATAGCCCGGTTTACTGGAGTCCTACTAGCCCAGCTGCTAGAGCTCGGATTCACTCGCTGATGACCGACATGTTCGTTGCTGGGTCATGTATGCCTGTCCATGTAAGTTATTGCCACTTTGGGTTTACGACTAGCCATGTTAGCCCGGGCTCCTGGTCATATGGATGCTAGTGACACTATCATATCACTAAAAAAAGTACACTTCCGTGATGATACGTGTTTGTCTCAGTAGATCGCGTTTTTTGTCATGCATGTAAATCCATGACAAATTTATGACAGAATCAAGATAGTCATACATGTGTTGTTGTAGAAGTGTTCCATGACATTACCAAAATTATCATCACGGAAGTGTCCACTTCCATGACGATAAATCACGCGTCACAGAAGTGCTTTCGTCAAGGGTGACCAAAACGTGGCATCCACCATAATGGAACGCTGTTAAGCTATCGGGTCAGGTTTTAGATCTGATAACCCGTTAACAGCCCCCACCAATAGGGATTTTCCACGTGTAAAATCATCATTGGCTGGAGGAAACACGTGTCGGCTCACCGTTGGGACATATGTCATCTACTCATTGGACAGAAGGTGCCTATGATACGTCGACACATGGCACGGCCCAGCAGAGGCCCATTCCTGTGAAAAGGCCGGCCCGTTTGACTTGGTCAAAAGGTTGCGGGCCGGCCCATGTAAAGCATGTTAACGGCCTGTTCGCATATAGCCCATTTACAGCCCGCTAACCCAAGGCCTGTTACGCCCTATCCGAATTAGGCCCAGTAGCATCATCTGGGCCACCCAATATGATTCCAGCCCGTTTTCACTTCTGGCCCATGTATGCCCCATGACGTCTTTCGGCCCATATGAGGCCCTATGTAACTCTTGGCCTATTAACGGCCCGTGGTGAAACTGGCCCGTAATGAACAGTGTATCACTTTACACACATTAACGGCCCGTGGTGAAACTGGCCCGTAATGAACAGTGTATCACTTTATACCCATTAAGGGCCTGTTATTCCGTTGGGCCATTTCTAGCCCATGTTATCTTTCGGCCTTCTTAGAGCCCATTTATTCTTGGGCTCATCTCCAGCATTCGTTTACTTACGGCCCGTTACTGTCATTTTCTGCTTGTGAGCCAAATTCAGCCCGTGGTTACAGTCGGCCCGTTTGTGGTCCATTAACACATTGGGCCATTTCAATAGCGTCATGAAATACGGCCTATTAACGATGGCCCGTTATGGTCGGCCCATGAATGGACGATTCCAACTCTAGCCCGTTTACGGCCATAACGCGGCTTGTTATTGGCCCATGTTTGGCCAATCGATCATACTGCCCGTATAAGGCCCATTGATGATATGGCCCGTAGAATGCCCATTGTTTCTGCGGCCCATAGAAGGCCCATTGTTTCTACGACCCATAGATGTAACGCGCCGGATTCGATGCGCCAGGTGTCTGCCAGTTATTCGCCGTCGTTGCCATGTCATTTGATTGCGTGTTGCATTTTGCCATGTCATCATCTGCATTTCATCTGCATGTTTTTCAAAACTTGCATCCGTTCGGGTTCTCCCGGTTCTCTCCGTTGTCCGTTCGGAGTCAGGACCTCTCGCGTGCGCCCGTCGCCCCTCTCAGACCTTCTTTTCATGTGCGGGTGTTAAACTTTCTCGGAATGGCCCGAGGTTTTCCAAGCGGCCTTGGTATAGCACCGGTAGACCGCCTGTCCAGTTTCGTGCCATTTGGAGGTCGTTTGATGCTCCAACGATTAACCGGGTAACCGTAAAAGCCCCTTTCTCTTTGCAGCCCAACACCCTTCCAATGTGACCCAAAACCCAGAAAACTCCCCTCCATGCTCTCGGTCGTTCGATCACGATCGCGTGGCCGAAAACCGCTCCTCATTTGGACTCTCCTAGCTCCCTCTACCTATAAATTAGTCCATCTCCCCCGAAATCGCAATTGAAACCCTAGATCCCACCTCCTCTGCGCCACCGGACATGTCCGCCCGCCAACGGACGCGTCCGCCGCCGCCGCCCGACGAGTCCCAGAGCGCCACGTGTCCCGCGCAGCTGTCCCCCGCCCGCGGCC